>NW_028318130.1:2685000-3006000 GCF_062004578.1 Staurois parvus
GTCAGTGTGAGAGTAGAGAGCAGAGAGAAGCGATCCTGCAGCTTGTGAGTGTACAGCAGCCTGTCATGCTGCGTGTACACTCTGCAGTGCCAGCTACCTCAGTGTCCCAGTTTAGTTCCCCTGTGTCCCTGACCACTGCCCCAGTATATCCATCATAAATAATGCAGCCAACCCCTGTCACCTGTCCCAGTGCACATAAAAACACCCCTATGCACAATACCATGTCCTGTTCACCATCATACCAGTGTCCTGATCACCATCATACCCCAATCCAATGCTCTGATCTCCGCCATACTCCATACCAACGCCATGATCACTGCCATACCCCATACCAAAACCCTGATCATCGCCATACACCATACCAGCACCCTGATCACTGCCATACCAGCATCCCGATCACTGCCAAGCCCCATGCAAGCATCCTAATCACTGCCATGCCCCATACCAGCATCCTGATCACCCCATATGCCACTAGCCTAAATTAGTGTGTATGGACACATAGAATAACACAATTTAACTTCTAGGAGCAGAAACTAATTCTAATAACAGCTTCTAGGCTAGGAACTTAAAAAAACCCTAGTGTGCATGGAGCCTCAAAAACAAACAATTGTATTTCCAGTTACTAGCTAGCATAGTGGGGTTAATTTACTAAAGGAATAGATCATGCTAATTCACAGGTGAATTTTCATTTATCTTAGTGAATGAGGGCAAATTAATTAAAGAAGAACAGGATTTTGCCTACATATGATTAAATCATTAAATTATAAGATTAAAACAGTAAAATCAGCTTAGCTTCACCTCATACACCTTATAGGATAAATGAATTTTTGTGTGCGATCATGGCATTTTCTTAGACATGATTGAGTATTCTTTGCAAAAGGAATTTTCCCTTAGTTTTACATCATACACAAAGTTAAATAAAAATGAATTATGCAAAGTGGAAATTCACTCTGAAAGTGAACATGCACTAGTTGTGTAGTAAATTAGGCTCACTGAATGTGTAATAACCATTTAGAATAATAAAGATACACAATGGGGTTTGTTTACTAAAGGAATACAGCAGGGTTTCTCAACCTCACCCCTGAAATAATGTTTACATCTACAGCTCATGGAACATTGGTATGATCAGCAAGCTGTTGCTATAACAAGAATTATTTTCAGAAATAGCATTAATTAATGGAATTAGTATGAAAACATACCTATTTAATGTGAAACTTGTTCTTGCTTTTTCTGCATAGATGCTCAGTTTTGGGTCCTTGAGATAAACAGTGTAAGTGGGAAGAAGGGTGGGGTACAGGGCGTCAGGAGAGCACACTACATGAGGAAAGCAGAGAACATTGAATGGGAGCAGGGCACATTACATGAGAGCAGAACGCATTGTGTGGGATAAGGGTACATTACATGGGAGAAGGGCACATTGCATGGGAGCAAGACAGATTACATGAGAAAAAGGAAAAAAAAATTCCTGCGCTCAAAAGACCAACAGAAAAAGAAAAAAACGTCCTGCGCTCAAAAGACAGACATTACATGGAAACAGGGTACAGTATGGGAGAGCACGGCACATTATATAGGAGCAGGGCACATTTAAGTGACAGCAGGGCACATTACATGGGAACATGACATATTACATAAGAGCAGGGAACATTACATGAGAGTAGGGCACATTGCATGGAAACAGGGCACATTATATGGAAACATTGCATATAACATGGGAGCAGGGCATATTATGTGGGAGCAGGGAACAATACATGAGAGCAGGGTACGTTACGTCGGAAAAGGGCACTTTATGTGGGAGCAGTGCACATTGTTTATTTGTTTATTTTTTACAATTACTTATATAGCGCCGTCAATTTTAGCAGCACTACATATTTATTGTACATTCACGTCAGTCCCTAACCCTCAAGGGGTGTACAATCTAAAGTCCCTAACATTCATACATATACATACTAGGGCCAATTTTAGACAGGATCCAATTAACCTACCAGCATGTCTTTGGAATGTGGGAAGAAACCAGAGTACCCAGAGGAAACCCACTCAGGCACAGGTAAAACATGCAAACTCCAGGCAGGTGGTGCCATGGTTGGGATTCCAACCAATGACCCTACTACTGCCAGGTGGAAGTGCTAACCATTTAGCTACAGTACATTACATGAGAGCAAGGCACATTACACATTACGCCACAACTATCACTATCTCAGCTGCTTTCCTGCCTAGCTCTGCATGTGTCACTACAGGGAATATTATCTACCCATCAGCTATCTGAAGCTGACAAGTAGATTGCCAGAAACCCATGAGGATCACTCATGGAACCCTAGGGTTCCAGTGAACCACAGTTGAGAAACTGAAATAGAGCATAAATAACCAATCATGTGCAAGGAAAATTAGAAAAACAGGATTTTTGTTTGGATGGTAAAAGTCAGCACAGCTTCTCCTTATTCACAAAGCTAGGTGAAAATTTCCTTACAAAATGAAAATTCACTTTGGAAAGTGAGCATGCTTTACTCGTGTAATAGCCACAATAAATTATAGAAATAATATTTACTTTATTTGCTTTTAACTCTCCGTTGGATTAGGTGAGGGTATTATTGTACCCCTGTACTAATTCCCTTAGGGTGACAAATATCCCAGGCCCCCTTTTTATATAGGAGACCTTCTGCTTCCAGAAATCCCCCTCCACAAACTCCTACATTTTTTTGGGACTGGGTGTGGTGAATAGTCTCTCATCCCCCAACATTAAGCCAAGGTGACTTTCAAGCAGGTAAAATTTGGTAGTCCCCCTTTGCAAACTCAGATCTTAAAAAGTATGTGGCTGTGTATGGTATGAGGGGTGTTCAAGTCAAACCGGGACATTTAATTCTATAGATTTAAAAAGGGATATTAGCATGGCATTACTACATGCAGTAGTAAGTGGCAAGTGTGTCCTATTATTGATAGGTGATGAACATGTTGTAGGCTAGTCCAGAGGCCGTTAATCAAGGTGGCAGATAACAGTATTAGTGAGTGCATGGAACAGTGTGTGGTGATGAAGTTTCTTATAAACTAATGCATAAAATCCATGTACTGTATATCTACAGAAGACTTCAAGCACAGTATGGTGATGAGATGCTCAGCCATAGTAAGACATTTGATTAGTGTAAATTTTCAAAGATGGCTATACATCCATAAGCAACAATCACGAATGAAAACTAGCATCAAAGCAATGGAAGCATATGGACTCACCACCACCTAAAACATTTTGAACAATAGCGTTTGCAGGAAAAGTGATGGCAAATGTTTTCTGGGACAAATGTGTTATTATCCATGTGAATTTTCTACCCCGTGGTGCCACTATCAACAGTGAATATCACTGTCATGTGTACACGCATCTGCAGAAAAAAAGGCCTGGTTTGATCACTAAGGGTGCCCTGTTTCTCCTGGACAACACGCAAGCTCATACTGGTCATGTGCACATTATAGCAACTCATCTGGGAGGTATTGCCACATCCCCCTTACAGCCTGGACCTCGCTCTGAGTGATTTCCACCTGTTTGGACCCCTAAAAGTGTTTCTCAGAGGTCAGCATTTTAGCACTGATGATGAAGTATAGCAGGCTCTCCTAGAATGGTTCAGGCCTACTGACAAATCTTTCTATATGGAACCCCATTTATTTTTTGTTCTTCATTTTTTTAATAATGTTTACTGTAAATAAAAAAAAACTGCATGAGATTTTCCTAAAATTTAAACCAAAAGAGCATATGCCACCAGCACACCAAGCACAAGAAAGTGCATTGCTTATGGTTAAGCAACTCAATTCTACAGCACCCCTACACTTCAGGCTTTACCTAGGTTGGTGTGCAATGGCAGTATGTCCATCATAAAATTCAAATCAGACCCTTGTCCAGACATGCATCTTAGATGGGCAGGAAAGGGAGGACATCTAGAATGTGCCCATCCTTCTTGTACAATACTAGGTCACATACTTTTCCACATGGTGGGTACCCAATACAAATATGCTTAATGATGTCATCCAAGATTCTTTTTTTTTTTTTTACATTGCAGCAGCTGGGGATGTGTCAACGGGTAGTGGGGAAACATTGCTGAGTGGCAGATCGCGGTAGTTGACAATGGATTTACATTGCTGGATGACATGTTTGACATTTGTTTTACATTGGGGAAATTGTTTACTTTTTTAAAGTAATTTTATTAAATGACAATCTCCTGCTGTGGTGTGCTTATTTATATTTTTTTTTTTTTGGAGGTCTGAGTAATAAGGATACTATTGTACCCCATACTGTATGCCCTAAAAGGTAGTAAGGGGTTCAAAAGTACCCCTTACCCATTTCTCTGGAGGGGAAGGATATCTTGGGGCAGAAATAATTCCCCCAATAAACCCCTACATCTTATTTGGGTGACAGGAAACCTTTCTGACCCCCCTTGCAAGGTACACCTCTCAATGTTGAAAGGCATGTGACCTGCTATGGCATAGGAAGGGAGGCTGCATGATCATTGCCCTCCCTTTCCTGACCACCTAACCTGTATGCCTGGATAAGGGTATGGTATGCATTCTAAGGAGACCCTATGCTTTTTTTTGTAAATGTCAGTTTTAACAGACTACATTGTACTGATTGGAAACGTCATGTGCACTGTAAGGCACCCCCCTAAGCATGTTATTCAAAGGCTTTGTGCAATCTCAGTATTGCCCTTTAAGCCTTTTTTTGCATTGGTACTGTATATGTTTCTCATGGCATTGCTGAGATACCCATGCCCTTTTTTAATAATAGCTTTCAAATTAGCTTACAAAAAAAAAAGAGTTGAAAAAAATTGTAGGATTCACTGCCTATTGATTTTAATAAGGTGCGATGCTAGGTTCAGGATTTGAGGATGTCAATCTGGATTTTCTGAACCTCCTACAAACTTTGATTGATTTGCTCATCCCTAGTTCACATACATCTTGTGTACCTGGTTGACAGCAGTTTCATTCATATAGTTTGTATTAACCTTACTTTTTGAATGACCATGGATTTGAGCCTATACAGGTAAAGAGCAATGATACAGTATAATGGTTCTATCTCTCTTAAAAATGTAAGGAAGCTGACTGAACAGCATTACTTTATTTATTGTATAGTATTATACTTTAAGTTAAATAAATGTCAAACTGGATAGCAAACCTAGATGATTCTCCAGTTTATATATCACATGGCTTACTGTGTTGCTGGGTGAACTGTTTTACAAAATTAAAAATTACTTTAACTGCAAGTCCCTGGGTCATTTATGAAACTCTATGTCAAACGTCATAGATCTGCATGCATTTCATTTGAATAGTTTTAACATACTAATGTAGAGGAGAACCACAGGCATTGCATAAGAATTGGATATAAGGGATAATCTGGCTAGAGCTTTTATTTCCCATAGGAAATTGATCATTTTTCATTTTCCCTTTCAGGCAAAGGTGAACATGGGAAGCCATATCCTGTCAGTGAACTGGACCAAGATGACACGGCTTATAGAGAAAATGGCTTTAATATATATGTTAGTAACAACATCGCCTTGGAGAGATCCCTGCCTGACATACGACATCCTAAGTAAGATGATCTTTTAATCACCACCATACCACATATATATATATATATATATATATATATATATATATATATAATATAGAAGTAAAAAAATTATTTCATACATTCATTCATAAATTGTGCCATACCAACATTTCATTTCACTGATGTAGTGGTTGGCAGACTGAAGCTTTGTAAAGCAATATAAATCTTTGCATCTTAAATAAATGTGTATTTAAAATTGCAGGTTCTTTGTATTGTTTTATTGTACAAAATTTTCCTCTGGAACTGATTAACTGCTTCTTGAACGCCCGCCCGCAATGTACTGCAGCCGGGTGGCAGCTGCAGGCAAAGCAACGTACCCGTATATGCTCTGGCTGTACTAACGCAGGGGGGCGCTGCACGCCCGAGCAGGTGCGCAGCACTTCCCCCCACACAACTGCTGTGTCAGACACAGTGGAATGAAGATCCCGGTGAATGGGACCTGGTGATCATGTGATCGCTATGCGATCACATGATCACAATGTAAGCAAAGTTGTTATGAATCACCCTCATTCATAACAGCTCTGCTTCTCCTCCTAGTCAGCAGTAATTGTCCCACAGCTGTCACATGATACACGGGGCCAATCACAGCACCCTGTACCATGTGACCAGCTCCAGCCAATCACAGATCACTATCTTGAGCTGTCAAAAACCTAACTTATTCATGACAGTTCATGAATGAGTTAGGTTCATGACAGCAAGCTTTGCATTGCAGGAGAAATGATCTTTATTTTTCCTGCAAAGCAAAGTGTAAAAAAGAAAAAGCCCTGATCATCCCCCCACACACACATGCAATAGTACAATGTTACTATGGTAACATTGTACTATTCTGATAAAAGTATTGAAGAAAAAACAATACCGTATTGAGAATTTAAAAAACATTTTTTAAGGTTTTTTTGTTTTTAACTAATTGCCAACCGCTTACCCGTGGGCAAGCAGCAGCTCTTGGCAAAGCGATGTAATCTTGTGTTGCTTCCTGTTTTGGGGTGTGAACACGCTGACCCCCCCCCCCGGCCGGTCCAGGGAGAGAAGAGAGAACACTGCACAGAGTAAAAGCACTACATTTTACAAACACGTTAGATTAGCACATTTAACCCTTTGACTGAACCTATTAACCCTTTGATTGCACCGTCATCCAGCCAGTGCCATTAGTCCAGTGTCAGTATATAAAAAGTTTCACTGATCACTGTATTACTGCCACTAGCGTCATCAGATAACGTCAGGGTCAGTAATTGTCCCACCCAGCAAGGGTCAGCTAGCGTTAGATTGCCCGCACACTATCACACTCAGAAGATTTGCTCAGCACTGTACATTATAGTGGGGGACAGAACATGAGACAATACAGTAACAAAACAATATATGAGGGGTTCGAGGGCCCTGCTCTTTTGAACTTATAATCTAGGAGGGAGGGGATAGTGGTACAGGAGGAAGTGGCTGTGGGGGATGGAGTGGTAGGAGGAGTGGAGGAGATCAGCTGTTAGGTGAGGGCGGGGTAGGCTTCCCTGAAGAGATGGGTTTTCAGGGTGTGCCTAAAGGTGAGGAGGGTAGGTGACAGCCTGATGGATTGGGGTAGTGAGTTCCAGAGGATGGGGGAAGTTCTGGAGAAGTTCTGGAGAAGTCCTGCAGTCGGGCGTGGGGGGAGGAGACCAGTGAGCTAGAAAGTAGGAGGTCTTGTGAGGAGAGAAGAGTACGGGTTGGGTGGTATTTGGGTATCAGGTCAGTGAGGTAGTTTGGGGCAGCGTTATGAATGGCTTTGTATGTCAGTGTTCGTATTTTGAATTTAATGCGTTGGGCAATCAGAAGCCAGTGGAGGGATTGGCAGAGGGGGGGGTGGCAGAAGCGGAGCGGTTGGTAAAGTGGATGAGTCTGGCCGCTGAGTTCAGAATAGACTGAAGCGGGGATAGCCTGTGTTGGGGTAGGCCGGTGAGAAGGGAGTTGCAGTAGTCCAGACGTGAGATAATAAGGGAGTGAACGAGTTGTTTAGCAGTGTCTGGGGTTAGGAACGTACGTATTTTGGAGATGTTGCGGAGGTGGAGCCTGCATGAGTTTGCCAGCGATTGGACATGGGGTTGGAAGGACAGGTTTGAGTCTAGAGTGACACCTAGGACTTCGGCTTGCGGGGTGGGACTGATGGTGGCGTTGTTGGTCGTGATGGAGAGGATGGGGGGGGGGGCGCAGGCTGGGGGGAAAATTAGGAGCTCGGTTTTGGAAAGGTTCAATTTGAGGAAATGGAGCGACATTCAGTCTGATATGTCGTTCAGTAGGTGGGTGATACGGGCGGAGACTAAAGGGGTGAGGCGAGGGGTGGAGAGGTAAATTTGCATGTCATTGGCGTAGAGGTGATAGTTGAAGCCATGGGAGTGTATCAATTTGCCGAGGGAGGAGGTGTAGATGGAGAAGAGAAGGGGCCCGAGGACAGAGCATTGGGGGACCCCAACAGAGAGGGGGAGAGAGGGGGAAGTGGTAGTGTTATAGGTAATGCTGAAGGAGCGTTGGGATAGATAGGAGGAGAGCCAGGAGAGAGCAGAGTCTCTGATGCCAAGGGAGTGTAGTTTATTAAGGAGGAGGGGGTGGTCAACTGTGTCGAAGGCCGCGGAAAGGTCGAGGAGTAGGAGGAATGAAGAGTGGCCATTAGCTTTGGAGGTTAGCAGGTCATTCGTGATTTTGAGTAGGGCGGTTTCGGTGGAGTGTAGGGGACGAAAGCCAGACTGTAGTGGATCGAGGAGGTTGTTGTCAGTGAGGTGGGAGCCCAACACGAACCAGCAATGTACTGGTACGTCGCTGGACTTTGAGTGGTTATACTGGGATGATGTCTGCAGCTACAGGCATCAACCTGGTATTGTTTTTTTTCAGCTGGTGGTCAACTTTCATGTAAAAGCAATCCCAGTGGCCAGTTTGCTGCTGAATTGTTTTTACTAGCAGTGGGAAGGTACACTTTCCCCCCCCCCCCTTCCCTCCTGCCGCTTTCCACAGTTTTCTTGGGCTCTCCTGTCCCACAGGGGAATACGAGAATGAAGCCAGCAGATCTGCTGGCTGATCATAGAGCTGATCAGAGACCAGAATGGCTCCAGTCATCTCTATATTCTAAGAAATCAGAAGCTATGAGCATTTCATCACTTCAGTTTCATAGGATATAAACAGCTCCATTTGTTAATTGGGAAAGCATCTGATCACACCGGTCTCAGTGAGATCAGATGATGGCAGAGGAGATATCTAGAGTCTAACAGATCCCAGATGTCTCAAAAAAGAATACCTGTCAATGTCTATTTCAGTCCGAAGGGATATTTACATTCCCTGTGATAGCAATAAAAGTGATTAAAAAAAAAGAAAAAGAAAGGGACAGTGTAAAAATAATAAAAAAAAATCAAAATAACTATAAAGAAAAAAAAAAAAAGCACCCTTGCCCCCCTGCGCACGTACACCTGCATGCTCAAACATTGACCCCATGCCAGTATGTAAACAGTGGTTGCACTGTGCATGTGAGGTATTACTGTGAACGTCAGATCAAGGGCAATAATTCTAACACTACACCTCCTGTGTAAATATAAATTGGTGACCTGTAAAAGATTTTAAAGCATCGCCTATCAATAATAAAAATATATGTACTTTGTTGCCATTGCGCGGGCATGCGCAATTTTAAAGCATGTCATGTTTGGTATCTATTTACTCAGCGTAACATCATCTTTTATATTTTATCAAACAATTGGACAATATATTGTGTTTTTGTGCATTAAAAATTCTAAAAAGTGTATTTTTTCCCAAAAGATTTGCGTTTGAAGAATCCCTGCTCAAATACTGTGTGACGCAAAAAATGTCAACACCCACCGTTTTATTCTCTAGGGTCTCTGCTTTAAAAAATATATAATGTTTTGGGGGTAAAAGTAATTTTCTAGCAAAAAAAAGTTTTTTCATGTGAACAAAAAGTGGCAGAAAAGGCTTGGTCTTCAAGAGTGGGTAATGTGTGGCATAAGCTTCCAATGTTGGCCCTAAAATGCCAGGATGGCAGAAGCAACCCCTCCAAATGACCCCTTTTTGGAAAGTAGACACTCCAAGGTATTTGCTAAGAAGCATGGTGAGTATTTTGCAGATCGTATTTGTTGCAACAAGTTTTTCGAAAACGAAGAATGAAAACAAAAATGCATTTTTTCCTTTTTTTTTCTTTTTCAAATCCCTGTGACAAAAATGATATCTGTAAAATACTCACCATGCCTCTTATCAAATTCCTTGGGGTGTCTACTTTCCAAAAAGGGGTCATTTGGGGGGGGGGTTACTATCCTGGCATTTTAGGGCCTCGAAAACTGTGATAGGTAGTGGGGAAGTGACATGAAGAAATATGCCCTTTGAAAACCTGGAGGTGGTCATTGGATTTTGGGGGCCTATATGTAGTCGAGCTGCCAAAAAGTCTCTCACATGTGGTATTCCCATACTCGGGAGAAGGAGAAGAATGTGTTTTGGGGTGTTATTCCACATATACACATGGCATGCAAGAGCAATATATCTTTAAAGTGAAAACTCTGTGAAAAAAAATTGTCATATTCAAAAAATTTGTGGCAAAAAATAAAATGTTCCATGGACTCAACATGCCTCTCTGAAAAATACTTGGGGTGTCTACTTTCCAAAAAGGGCTCATTTGGGGGGGTTGTACTGCCCTGGAATTTTAGCACCTCAAGAAATATGATAGGCAGTCAAAGTAAAAGCTACATAAATACCCATATATATACCATAGTATGTAGACGCTATAACTTTCACACAAACCAACTAATATACTGTACATGTATTGAGATTTTTTTTTTACCAAAGACATGTAGCAGAATACATTTTGGCCTAAATCTATGACTAACTTTGAGTTCATTGGATATTTTTTATAACCAAAAGTGAAACACATCTGTTTTTTTTTCAAAATTGTATGTCTTTTTTTCTTTATAGCACAAAAAGTAAAAAGCACAGAGGTAATCAAATAAAACCAAGAGAAAGCTCTATTTGTGTGAAAAAAGGACATAAATTTCATTTGAGTACAGCATTGCTTGACCGCGCAATTACCAGTTGAAATAGCACAGTGCTGAACAGCAAAAAATGGCCTGGTCATGAATGGGGGTAAATCCTCTGGAGGGCAAGTGGTTAAATAAGTTAGGGCTATCTTGCAATCCAATAAAACAGGTAAATGAAACTGAAATTGCTCAAAGATTGATTTTTTTTTTACAAAAATAAATGTACATAATATATCAGGAATCAAAATGAATACAGTTTTATTATATTATAATTGTGCAAATTAATGCTATTTAATAGAAGATTCACAGATAGATTGTTGCATAGTATGACCATCATGGTCAACCTAAAATATAAGGTTATATCATAGCCTTTCATTTGACAAGTTTATGACTAAGTAGCTTGTTGCCTTCTGTATTAGTTACAGGCCAAATCTGGGTCAGATAAGTGAGGTAGAATTAGAAATAATACAGACAAAAGTAGCATGTTAGGGAAGCACTTCAAATCAAGCAGCTGTTATTGGTGGGTATTACATGATAAATCAAAGAGTGGGAAATATTAGAGTGGGCAGTAAACTCATCCCAGTACAAATAGGAACAGTTTTGTTTAATTTTCCTCTAAAATGCATATTGAAAAGTAAGAAAAATAGTTAATAATTTTTTCTATGATGCAAAACAAATCGAGACAGGATTATGTGAATTAACAATAAAGTGCATTTTTTTCCAATGAATAGAACTGAACTGAAAAATGTGCACCGTTTGGGGGACTGTGAATAATGGATCTGAGCAGAACTTCCACAGAGATAAAAAAAACTTGTATACAATATATGTAAATATAGTGCTCACAGCTTTACAGGTTTTTTATCTAAATATTTATTTATTTTTTTACAAATTTAAGTTTATTGACATAAGTCAGCAACCATGGCAGTTAATAGAAATGTATCCAGATACAGAGACTAGAATCAGTGCAACATCAGGATATACAGGGCAAAAGACAAGATAGAATGTCTACAGTGAGACCATGTGGGCTAATATACCAATCACGAGAGCAAGTCTTAGTAAAAAGGGAGACATTTAAGCCCGATAGGTATTTATATCATTAGAGAGGGTCTGCATGCATGACCCAAACCAGAATAACTTTGTATCTGCAATACATGGAACTGTGAGTCCCTGGGGGGGGGGATATGGTACTGCCTCACAGCCATTTTATTGTGTATTATGTAATTATAACTGTTAGCAAATCAAGGTGAATAAAAAAGAAGGAGCTAGAACAGAGACATGCGAGAAAAAAGAAGGAAGAGGGAGGGGGAATTTGGGGGGAGGCGGGAAGAAAGGGGAGGGAAGGTTCTGATCCAAGAGGGGGGAGCAAATGAACATCCTCAGTCAGCAAGGCCTGGTTCCAAGACAGCTTACCCTTCTCGTAGTACACAAACATATTCCAGAAGCTCCACGTCTTGGAGTATGTCCCTCTTCTGTGTTGTGAGGTCAAGAACAGATCCTCCATCTGGTTCTCTCTGGGAGTGAAGAGGAGCCTGAAGAGGTATCCACTAAATTGGTGAGTAGGACATTAAAGTCGCCACCAAGAATCAAGTGGCCTTCTGTAAAGTCCATAAGCTTCATTAAAGTGGAGTGCAAGAAGAGGTCTTGTTGAGTGTTGGGAGTGTATAGGATTGCAAGAGTCATCTTAACCCCAACAATCAGTCCCCTTAAGAAACTAGGCCTGGATCAGTTCCCGCAGGTCACAGTCCACTCCACCGGCCGGGGAAGCAGCTGCAGGTCCGAGAGTAGAGCCACTGGAGTATCCGGGAAAGCATCCGAGGTCCCGGATGGTGCTGGATAGGACAGTAGGACCAAATTAGTGGAGTGGCTCCAGGGAACCTTGTGGCTCCACCATCTTGGCACTGGGGCTAGGTCTCTGAGATCCCAGGAAAAAGAAATGAATATCTGTCCCTGGTTCTGAGGAGCGGGACAGCTTGTGCACAGATTTGGTCTTGCACTTTTTGGCTGATAACATGCTGTCGTAGAAGGTGTGAAAGACGGTATAAGACGTGAAGAAGTCAGGAACTCCAGGAAGATGTGTCTCTACTTGTCCATGTCCAAGCCATGCCCCCCTATCTAAATATTAGTAATGGTCTCTGTACTAATGGTGTTTATAGTATACCACTCCTTCAATTACGCAATGATCTGGATACACTCTGCACTTCACACTTTAAACTGTATCCAAACTTAAAAACAATGTAAAGTATTGTAACTTACCAGCCCTTAGATGTGATAGCTGGATTATTTTTATTTTTTCAGGCTTTTCCACTATATTCTCACCTAATGATCATGTAAATAACATGTTTACTGTCCCTTCATGGCTACACTCACTTCTCTGCTGTATCTATAGAGGCAGCCATGGTTTTCACACAGGTTAGACTTAACATATTAACCCTTTCACTGCCAGGTCTTACGCTCTACTTTTAGACTCAGGTGGCCAGGCCCTCTTTGCAATTTTCTAATTTTTATTATTTTCCTCTTTCAGCTTTCAGAGTTTGTAAAAGACCACCCCAAACCATATATTTTCTGAAAGCACGTGGCCAGAAGTGAGGGAAGCATCGGTATCGGTGGTGGTGGGTTAGGTCACATTTTAGGTGAACAGCTTTGATCAGCAGATTGTCATCCATTGATCAGAGCTATTGTTTTGTTCAGCAGAGTCTGCTGAACAATTATGCTATAAGCTCATGGTCACTGGACTGTACGGACCGGTTAAATGGTGTATTGATGGGATGTGTGGGTTGCAAAAGAAAGATAAGATTGTTGCTTTTTTGGCAGGACAAACAGGTATTTTCTGAAAATGTCCCTAGCCTGGAAAATAAATAAATCTGGAGCCATCATATCTAAGAACAAGTAAGCTGCAATATAATACATTTTGGTTATTGAGTTTAGTTACACTTTTAAAAAAATATTGAAAGCTGCTGACATGATGCAGTACAGACATTTATATTTGCCTGCATGTCAGGCTGCTCTGATTAGTAGACATGTGCATGTCAGAAATTTTCATTTCATTTTGGATGCATTCATTCATTGAAGAATTTCATTATATTTAACCAATTCATTTTTGGAATTCATTTTGCATCTTCGTTATTCATTTCGTATAGTAGTTGGTTCAACTGGATTTAAAACATTTTGCATTTTTTTCAGAAGATTGCTAAATATTAGTTTTTGGGTTCACTATTGCGGGTAGATTTTATATTCATATATTAAAATTATTTGGAAGGATTCAATATTTTTTGAAGCAGCAGAATAAATACAAAATTTGGCAGCCGGAAATTTTTCAAAACTAAGAATTGCATTAGAACTTAACTGAAATGAATGTGACAATTACAAATTAAATTTAAATCACACATTTACTCAAATCTGAATTAGTGAACAAATTTGAAAATTTTATTTATTTTCCCATGGACCTGAACTATTATTGTGTCATGTGACATCATGTGGATGAAACAAATGCATTTGTTAATTTCATTATAACTTTTTTCAGATTTATTGACATTCATTACCATGTCCATTCAGGGACTTGTATACATCTGAATCTCCAAAAATCAAATTTTCAACTGAAAATTGATTAGTAACAAAATGCAGGTGTCTACTGATTAGGCAAAGCTTTCTACAAAGCTCTGTCCCCACACATTCCTATTGGCCCATTACCACATTGTGTGGAACTGCTGAAATGATATAGTCCAGCATTCGGATAAAGCAGAGGATACTTTCGACACCTCTGGACTCACCCTATTCAAAACTTTGAACAGCTTTCAGAATTCTTGAAGTGACAGAGTTTTTTAAAGTCACCGATACTGTTCAGATCATGGAAAAAAAACCCTACAAGCAAAGAAGAATATATAAACTCTATCATGTTATTGATAAAAAATGTAAAAGCAATAACAAAAAAATATTTTCTTTCATAATTAAGAGGATCTACCCACTTTTGTGAGACATAACATATAGTAAAGTTAAATTGGCTATTTTGGCACTTGAGAACTATTATTATTTTAATTGCTATTGCTAGTACTTTGTTTGCAGCTATTCTTTGTCATACAGTTGCCACTAGATGTATGACAAGCTGGCATCACCTAAATATCACACTGCAGCACAGGAAAGGTCAGCCTTCAAATTGTCATTAGGAATGAAGACTATTTACTCAAGAAAATGTGAAGAAAAACGTAAAGCTATTGTTTCCTTTCTCACTGTGTCATAAATCTTTATTAGAGGCAGATAAGATTTTAGGCCTTCTGCTTTTATATGTGTGCTGTTTCCAACCTGAGCTGCCTAGTGTACAAAAAAGATCCAGTCAATCACAATGCAGTGGGCCATCAGTAAATGCTGTTCACAAAGCCTTCTACTGGCAGTATTTATGAATTCAGATAACTAGTCAAGACACTGAAATGTACAGATCCTATTGTGAAGAAGAGCTGTCAGTGTCAAAAGAGCTGGATCACACAACCTCACTATTCAGTATAACTGGTATATATTCACTGCTGGTAGGAACGACTGCATCTACTTTGCTGGAAAGGAAGACAGCTTGAATACCATATAATAAATACAATGTATTTGAACATAAAAAGTGCCAACCATCAGGGTCTGTTCCAAACTGATAGCAGATTCTTTTTCATTAGCTTTTGTTTGTAGCTAAATGTGTATTTGTTCACTTCACTGTGAACACCAAGCCATCATTTCCACTCATCTTTATTCAGCACCTAGATTTTGCTTCCATGTGTATTTCATGTACCAATTAAAGTGTAACTAAAGGCAAAACTTTTTGTTGAAAGGAATTAGAACACCTGCCAGCTTTTATTGCTGTCTGTGCCCCCACTAGGGAGATTCACTCTCTCTATGTGTCCTGTTTATCATTATTATCAAAAATGAAAGTAAAAGAAAATCCCAAATTTTGGGTTGACATCGGAGCAGTAATAGAGGGGAAGTCTTTCATTGCGGACACTAGTTCTGGTGACCCTGGTGCTACCTGGAGATTCCCTCCCTTTGGAGGGATATCGTCTCATTACCTGTTTTGGTTGCTGCACAGGACAAGAAGGGAAATTTCTGCAATGGGACACAGATGACAAAAAAACTGATGGGTTATAACCCTCCGTGGCTCAATGTAAAAAAGAAAAAAAAAGTTTTGCCTTTGTTACACTTTAAGCCATGGAAACATAAGTCCTAGATATTTTGCAATGCAAAAACATTCACACATAATATGTAATTATCTCTAATAAAAAAGTAAAGCCCAGGTGAACTTTCAGTTTAAACTAGCTAAATACATTCCAGGTATATCAAAACAAAAGGTATGCAAAGCAATACTGTTTGTTTTCTTAAAAAAAAAAAAATGCACAGCCTGAGTGGAAATGACTGTTCCCTGTCAGCATGCTTCAGAGAAGAACCCTTGCTCTATAGTGATCTAGAGAGTTATCTGGTAATCTTATTGCAGAGGTCCATCATGCCTCTTACTGAGTCAAAGTCTAAATCAGCAGATGACATTTCTGACCCCTGCAAGGGGTCCACTGCTTTCCCACAGAGAGCAGCTATTGGCAGTGGACATGCATTTCTACTCTTTTGAAAGAAAAATAACTGTAAGATTTTGAACACCTTTCTTATGCACATGGAATGTATTTAGGTGATTTAAAAGAAAAGTATGGGATTTTTTTTTTTTTAAATCATTCTTCCCTAGGTGGGTGCAGCATTGGTCCAATGCTGCATCTGTCCCTGCCCCATGAGAACTCACATGACAGCCGATCACTGAGTTCTCACCGTTGCTGTGAGCAGAGAGCAGTAACTGCAAGTCACCACTCTCTGCTCTACCCCCCCCCCCCCACCCCGCACTCACTGGAGTCACTGGAGTGCTGGGCTGTGGAGGGGAAGGGATCAGCTGGCTCAGGCTCTCATTACCTCACTGAGTGGCTAAGCCAGGTGCCTTTCCAGACTTTGAGGTGGATCCTAACTTTAAAGTCAGAATCTTTCCCCAGCCTTGACTGGCTGAGTCACATCAGCCGACAGCAGGCTTCAGTACAAACTGCACTCCTGTGATCCAAAGGAGAAGTACAGCCAAAAGAGCTTTGGCTGTACTTCTCCTTTAAACTGAAGGTTCATACTTGGCTTTGAGAATGTCTACCACTCCTTCAGAACATGTTTACATTCTAAAATTATCCTTCTTTTCTTTATTTTTTTTAATACAATACTTTAAATGGCTGAGTAAGGCTATCTATACAACACTGGATCTGAGGCTACTGGTCACATTCCCTTATTTAAATTAAAGTAGAATCAAATAGCTGTGTTGGGTGAAAAGCACATTGGGCCTTATATTTAATTTTAGTGTGACCTATCCTAACCTATTTTATAATCCTATCCTTATCCTAGTTTATATACTCCCATGGTACACCATATTGGAATCGACCCTAACATTTAAGGATGCTGAAGGGGAAATGTGCTGCCAACACACCCTGCATCTTAGATGTAGATGTTCAACCCTTTTACTAAAAAGATCACATCATAGTTCAGTTCGGTGCAATGTAATCTAAAAATCTTTTGTTTGTTTTTTCTGCTCCTGCCCCTAAAGTGAAATGAGATGAAAGACAGGGCATGGTCTGAGTATAATTTACATCTAATGTGTGTTTTAGTAGTCTTTTTGTCTTGCTGATGTATCTGTTTTGGGCATAGGTAATTAGATTGGTCCCTATGAAGGCTACATTCCTTCAGCAATTGCAGAACAGCCACATTGTACTTTCCTCATATTGAAGGGGATTATACTAATGTCCTACTGTCCCATATTTCGTTTTGCATCTTAATGCAGATGAACAATTCATTTATATACAGCGCTGTGTTTCCCACAACTCTGGTACTGTAAAGCACACATACTCAGGAGACTGGCAACTAGGGTCACTTTACACTAAAGAGGCATGTGCAACTTGCTTATTGATTGCAATTTTGGTTTCTGAGCGCAAAAGTTCAGTGCTGAGCCTAGAAACATTAAGGGAACTAGTGGGCACAAATTGCAGCCATGACTGGTAGTAAGACCACTATGCTCATGCTAAAATAACCATTAAATGGAATTGGTAATATAATCTGTCACTTTTCCCTTTATTTTCATAGATGTTAAATTTGGCATACTGTACATGACAGTAGGGCAGGGGTGTCAAACTGGCGGCCCTCCAGCTGTTGCGAAACTAAAAGTCCCATCATGCCACTGCCTTGGGAGTCATGCTTGTAACTGTCAATCTTGCAATGCCTCATGGGACTTGTAGTTTGGCAACAGCTGGAGGGCAGCCAGTTTGACATCTGTGCAATAGGGTGTGATCAGGGGCGGACTGACCATTCGAGCACTCGGTCAGTAAGGGGGCCCCATGAGATGCCCCTGGTACCTTTCATTGGCTTTTTCATAGGCTTTTTTGGGTGTGGGCAAGGACACAGGGGCCTCATGATCCCTTATTGCCCGGGAGCCCCATGAGTTGTCAGTCCGCCCCTGGGTGTGATGTTCCATTTATAATACTTAACCCACTACAATGTATAGAATCACATTTGCTATATACCATGGAAGGAATTGAAGGAGTTATTCATTCATATTTTACTCTTTTGAATAGGTATAAGTGAAATTATCTTTGTGAAGTGAAATCACATGCCAAAGAGATTCAGTGCACTATTCCAGCATGTGGCATTTTAGAAGTTTCTACTTTTCTAGAGTCTAGACAATTCATTCATAAAAAACACGCTCTTAAGAATGGTTTCACTTTAATAGCAGAAGAAAACACTTTAAAAAAAATGTATATTTTAAAAAAGGAGGAATTTTGTAGCATTTTTTTGTTCAGACACACTGTATTTCAGCACCATTCATATGTAATCTTCTTGAGCAATATCTTTACAGCATTTTAAACAGTGGTTCATGTCTTTTGTAACTCATCCAAAATACAAAAGATACAAGAGTTGTATAATATGATAAAATAAGAATGCCTGACTGTTTAGGCACTGTTATGATACAATTCCAGGCTGAATTGACTGACAATAGTATATCAGTTGAAAAGATATATAATATAATGCTTTTCCTTCAAAAGCTACACTGATACAAGCAAAGCACTGAGAACACCCTGTAAACTCAAAAATACCAGAATGAATAAAATAATAATAATAATAATAATAATAATAACAACAAAAACAGTAGTATAATTATCACCATTTATATATTGTTTTCAGTTTTTGTATAGATGAATAATTGCCACAATTCATGTCATGACACTCATTAGAATTATGACAGGCCTCTGGACCACAATTGCCAATGCTTACAACAGATTCATGTACCTTTCAGAAAACATGTATATGAATCTGTTACATGAAGGCCAGCATTGAGGTTGGAATGTTCATACTGAACACTGAAGTTGGAGTGTCCATACAGGACATTCCTTCCTCAGTGTAGCCTAGTAACATTCCTACAGTAACCAGAAACCGGCGCTCAAATCTCTCTTGCTGCATTCAAAATGGAATTGTACACTTGCTGAGGTGCCGCCTTTGGTAGATTGGGGAATCTTGATACTAGCAGAAAAAAACAAAACAGGGTGCACTCTCCTTTGCATTAACGCAATAACCCAAAATGTATTAAAAAGATGCAAAAACATACTCACAAGCCATAAAGGTCATAAAAACAGAGACAAGAAGTCAAAGGTGACAAAGATGACAGCATGCGTCCTTGGGTAAACTGCTAACGCGTTTCGGGAGTCAAACTCCCTTCCTCAGAGCATTAGATTTGTTTTGTTTTTTCCTGCTAGTAACATTCCTACCTGGCCACTGTGTCTGTCAAATAGACAGGTGCATGGTCAAGGAGGTTTGTTGTGAGGTATGTGAATCCTAAAAAAGAACTCCAAGAGACTGTTTCCGCAGGTCTGCCTTGCTTGTGATTAACAGCAAGTGAGTGGATTCCATAGCCGCAAGTAAGAACAATAGCAGCTATGAAATCTGCCCACTGCCATCCTCTATTAATTGATATTCTCTCACATATCTATTGGGAATTTTTCATTGGTCTCAATCACATCTAATTTTGTTATCTACAGACTGGAAATAATTATTTTTGAATTTGTTGCAGCCCTAATGACATATTGTAAAAGTAACACATATACAGTAAGAACTACATGAATCCATTCTAGATGCTGGAACTGTCAACAATCTTGGTTCCTTTTAAAGGAACCACACCATCAGAAAAGTATTGCAAGTGCTTTATTGAATTCCCCCTACATGTTTTTGTCTGTTAAAAGAAATAGGGAGGCTGCCATTGTTGGCCTCTTTTTCTTAGCCTTTCTAGTTGCATGGCCTCTGTTCTAATCCATTGTGGTTGATTTACTAAAAGGGGAAAGTGAAAAATATGATGCTTCTAACTTCAGCTTGTCCAATTAAGCTTTGAGAAAAAAACTTGGAAGCTACTCCAGATTTTGCACTCTCCTGTTTTAGTAAATCAGCTAATCAATTAATACTTTCTTTGTCCAAAAACACAATAGATATGCACAAGACTGTAGCTTCACTTTGATGTTGGTTATTTAACCACTTGCCTATTGGCAATTTTTACCCCCTTCCTGCCCAGACCAATTCTCAACTTTCAGCACTCTCACAGTTTGAATCACAATTGCGTGGCCATGCAACACTGTAACGAAACTAAAATTTTATCTTTTTTTAGAAAAACAGAGCTTTCTTTTGGTGATATTTAATCACCACTGTGGTTTTTATTTTTTGTTGAACAAACAAAAAAAGACCAACGATTTTGAAAAAAACCCTTTTTCTTAGTTTCTGTTATAAAGTTTTGTAAATAAGTAATTTTTCTCCTTCACTGATGGGCACTGATAGGCTGCACTGTTGAGTCACTGATGGGCACTGATAGGCTACACTGGTATATGGCACTGATGAGGCTGCACTGATAGGCGACACTGATGGGCACTGATAGGCAGCACTGTTAGGCAGCTCTGATGGGCACTGATAGGCGGCACTGATATGCACTTATATGTGGCACTGATGGGCACTGATGGGCACTGTTAGGCGGCACTGATGACACTGTTATGAGGCACTGATGTGTGGCACTGATGGACACTGTTAGGCAGCACTGATGGGCACTGAAAGGCAGCACTGATTATTATTACAATACAGGATTTATATAGCGCCAACAGTTTGTGCAGCACTTTACAAAATGAAGGTAAACATAGCAGTTACAATACAATTTGGTAGAAGAGGAAACAGAGTGCCCTGCTCATTAGAGATTACAATCTAGGATATTGATGGGCACTGATTTGCAGCACTGATGGATACTGATAAGCTGCACTGATGGGCACTGATTCAGCTGATGGGCACTGATTCAGCTGATGGGCACTGATTCAACTGATGGGCACTGATTCAGCTGATGGGCACTGATTCAGCTGATGGGCACTGATTCAACTGATGGGCAATGATTGCCGGCAAAAACTGGTGAGCACTATTGGCCACATTGATGGGTCTACTGATCATCAGGGCACTGATGATCAGTGCCCTGACGATACGTGTACAGTGGGGATCGAAAGTTTGGGCACCCCAGCTAAAAATTTGTATTAATGTGCATAAAGAAGCCAAGGAAAGATGGAAAAATCTCCAAAAGGCATCAAATTACAGATTAGACATTCTTATAATATGTCAACAAAAGTTAGATTTTATTTCCATCATTTACACTTTCAAAATAACCGAAAACAAAAAAAATGGCATCTGCAAAAGTTTGGGCACCCTGCAGAGTTAATATCTTGTACTGTCCCCTTTACAAGCTGTGATACTTGCCAAACGCTTTTTGTAGCCAGCCAAGAGTCTTTCAATTCTTGTTTGAGGTATCTTTGCCCATTCTTCCTTACAAAAGATTTCTGGGCTATCTGTCACGCACTGCTCTTTTAAGGTCTATCCATAGATTTTCAATTATGATGAAGTCAGGAGATTGTGAAGGCCATGGCAAAACTTTCAGTTTATGCCTCTTGATGTAATCCCCCGTGGATTTCGAGGTGTGTTTAGGATCATTATCCATTTGTAGAAGCTATCCTCTCTTTAACTTCAGCTTTTTCACAGATGGCATCAAGTTACCATCCAAAATTTGCTGAAATTTTATTGAATCCATTTTTCCTTCTACTCGTGAGATGTTCCCTGTGCCACTGGCTGCAACACAACCCCAAAGCATGATTGATCCAACCCCATGCTTAACGGTTGGACAGAGGTTCTTTTCATTAAATTCTGTGCCCCTTCTTCTCCAAACATACCTTTGCTCATTCCGGCCAAAAAGTTCAATTTTAAACTCATCGGTCCACAGAACTTGTTTCCAAAATGCATCAGGCTTGTCTATATGTTCATTTGCAAAGTTCAAACGATGATTTTTGTGGTGAGGATGTAGAAGAAGTTTTCTTCTGATGACTCTTCCATGAAGACCATATTTGTACAAGTATCTCTTTATAGTGGAATAGTGTACCACAACTCCAGTGTCTGCCAGATCTTTCTGGAGGGATTGTGCAGTCAAACGTGGGTTTTGAATAGTTTTTCTCACAATCCTGCGAGCTGTTCTGTCTGATATTTTTCTTGGTCTTCCAGATCTTGCTTTAACTTCCACTGTTCCTGATGACTGCCATTTCTTAATTACATTCCGAACAGAGGATATTGACATCTGAAAACGCTTTGCTATCTTCTTATAGCCTTCTCCAGCTTTGTGAGCGTCAACTATTTTCAGTTTCAGTTTTCTAGACAACTGCTTAGAAGAACCCATGGTGCTGATTGTTGGGGCAAGGTCAGATGAGTCTGGGCATTTAAAACCTTTGAGATTGACATAACCTGGTCTTCCCAGACAATGATTGAGAACAATCCATGACACTGGCAGGTCTCAGCTTGGCAAAGGGGGCAGTGCATGCTATAAATTCTGCAGGGTGCCCAAACTTTTGCAGACGCCATTTTTTTGTTTTCTGTTATTTTGAAAGTGTAAATGATGGAAATAAAATCTAACTTTTGTTGACATATTATAAGAATGTCTAATCTGTAATTTGATGCCTTTTGGAGATTTTTCCATCTTTCCTTGGCTTCTTTATGCACATTAATACAAATTTTTAGTCATGTGATCAGATGTGTCCAAAGGACACACTCATCACAGATTGCGCTCAGTGCACACCCCAGGGGGTGCTTGGGGGGTGTGGTTCTGGGAGGACATCCATGGATGCCCTCCCAGAACTAGCCAACAACACTGTAGCAGTCTTCTGGCTATAGCGTGGTTGGGAACTGGTTAAAGTAGAGTTTCAGACTAACACTAACTATACTTAAAATTGTACTTTCCCCCTCCTGCTATCTATCCCGCCTAACCTCTATAAAAAAAAAAAAATATATATATACTTATCAATTTTTAGTCTGTCTTGGTCTGGTCATGTGATCCTGCAGCTTCAGCTCCTCTGTGTCAGTGAGGGCTGCTGCAAAGGAGAGGAGGGAGTGCTTGACAATGGTTGGGACATAGGAGCCTTTGAGTGATGTCATGGGTCCCGGAATCCCCAGCTGTTGTCGAGAGTTCCCTCCACGTCTTTGCAGCAGCCATTCACTAACTCAGGAGTTCAGGAGACTGGATTAGAGTGGACTAAAGAGGTTTGTTTACACATTTGTTTACACATGTTGTGCAAGATAGGTCGCAGGAGTGGGAGGGAATGTTTTCAAGCATAGTTAGCATTAGGCTGGAAATCCACATTAATGCTTGTTCCAGTCACCACAAGGGCAAAAAAAGGTTATTTTATATGTGCAATGTTCACACTAGAATGCTGCCTTGAGGTGGGGTGCAGAGCACTGTGTAAAAATGAAAACATGCTGTGGTTTTCTACAAGGCATCAGAGCTCACCTGAAGTGTTGTCTGTTTTGACATTGCAGCTCAGCTGGGGTGCATAGAAATAAATGAACTCTACCTTTCACACTTCAGTTAAGTTGAAAAACAGCAAACTGTGCCTTGGGTTGTAACTAGAGATGAGCAAAGTATTCAAAAATTCGATTCGGCGAATTCGCGGAATAAATTTGATTCGAGTCGAATATATTCGCTGCGAATTTAACTTATAAAAAGGGTGTTTCTAGGCTTCAGAGAGCCTTTATATTAGTGCAGAAGACTGTACCTTTAATTTAAATGCCCTTGGAGTCTGCTGGGGAAGAGAAATAATACTGTCAGTCAGTATGACATGCAGATGAGTGCCGTCGATCTTAGAATCACCGCACACTTCACTCATTTGGGCAGTCACGGGGCCAAAACCAGAGTGTGGAGCCACAGTGTGGAGGTGGAGGCAGCAGCAATGGGAGGCCATACAGCACCCTATGACAAAATGGAACCCACCAGCAGTGTGAGGAGACCTGAAAGTGGCACATGGCAGAGTGTGGCGATGGAGACAGCAGCAATGGGAGGCCGTACAGGGACCCATGACACACTCTGGACCTGGCAGCAGCATGAGGAGGCGGTACAGGGGCCCATGACAGATTATGGGCCTGGCAGCAGCATGAGGAGTCGGTATGGGGGCCCATGGCAGATTACGGGCCTGGCAGCAGCAATGGGAGGCCCGTAATCTGCCAGCACCCTATGACAAAATGGATCCCACCAGCAGTGTGAGGAGACCTGAAAGTGGCACATGGCAGAGTGTGGCGATGGAGACAGCAGCAATGGGAGGCCGTACAGGGACCCATGACACACTCTGGACCTGGCAGCAGCATGAGGAGTCGGTACGGGAGCCCATGGCAGATTACGGGCCTGGCAGCAGCAATGGGAGGCCCATAATCTGCCAGCACCCTATGACAAAATGGAACCCACCAGCAGTGTGAGGAGACCTGAAAGTGGCACATGGCAGAGTGTGGCGATGGAGACAGCAGCAATGGGAGGCCGTACAGGGACCCATGAGAGACTCTGGACCTGGCAGCAGCATGAGGAGGTGGTACAGGGGCCCATGGCAGATTACGGGCCTGGCAGCTGCAATGGGAGGCCCGTAATCTGCCAGCACCCTATGACAAAATGGAACCCACCAGCAGTGTGAGGAGACCTGAAAGTGGCACATGGCAGAGTGTGGCGATGGAGACAGCAGCAATGGGAGGCTGTACAGGGACCCATGACAGATTACGGGCCTGGCAGCAGCATGAGGAGGCGGTACAGGGGCCCATGACAGATTACGGGCCTGGCAGCAGCAATAGGAGGCCCGTAATCTGCCAGCACCCTATGACAAAATGGAACCCACCAGCAGTGTGAGGAGACCTTAAAGTGGCACATGGCAGAGTGTGGCGATGGAGACAGCAGCAATGGGAGGCTGTATAGGGACCCATGACAGATTAAGGGCCTGGCAGCAGCATGAGGAGGCGGTACGGGGGCCCATGGCAGATTACGGGCCTGGTAGCAGCAATGGGAGGCCCGTAATCTGCCAGCACCCTATGACAAAATGGAACCCACCAGCAGTGTGAGGAGACCTGAAAGTGGCACATGGCAGAGTGTGGCGATGGAGACAGCAGCAATGGGAGGCCGTACAGGGACCCATGAGAGACTCTGGACCTGGCAGCAGCATGAGGAGGCGGTACAGAGGCCCATGACAGATTACGGGCCTGGCAGCAGCAATGGGAGGCCCGTAATCTGCCAGCACCCTATGACAAAATGGAACCCACCAGCAGTGTGAGGAGACCTGAAAGTGGCACATGGCAGATTGTGGCGATGGAGACAGCATCAATGGGAGGACGTACAGGGACCCATGAGACACTCTGGACCTGGCAGCAGCATGAGGAGGCGGTACGGGGGCCCATGGCAGATTACGGGCCTGGTAGCAGCAATGGGAGGCCCATAATCTGCCAGCACCCTATGACAAAATGGAACCCACCAGCAGTGTGAGGAGACCTGAAAGTGGCACATGGCAGAGTGTGGCGATGGAGACAGCAGCAATGGGAGGCCGTACAGGGACCCATGAGAGACTCTGGACCTGGCAGCAGCATGAGGAGGCGGTACAGGGGCCCATGACAGATTACGGGCCTGGCAGCAGCATGAGGAGTCGGTACGGGGGCCCATGGCAGATTACGGGCCTGGCAGCAGCAATGGGAGGCCCGTAATCTGCCAGCACCCTATGACAAAATGGAACCCACCAGCAGTGTGAGGAGACCTGAAAGTGACACATGGCAGAGTGTGGCGATGGAGACAGCAGCAATGGGAGGCCGTACAGGGACCCATGAGACACTCTGGACCTGGCAGCAGTATGAGGGGGCGGTACAGGGGCCCATGACAGATTACGGGCCTGGCAGCAGCATGAGAAGTCGGTACGGGGGCCCATGGCAGATTACGGGCCTGGCAGCAGCAATGGGAGGCCCGTAATCTGCCAGCACCCTATGACAAAATGGAACCCACCAGCAGTGTGAGGAGACCTGAAAGTGGCACATGGCAGAGTGTGGCGATGGAGACAGCAGCAATGGGAGGCCGTACAGGGACCCATGAGAGACTCTGGACCTGGAAGCAGCATGAGGAGGCGGTACGGGGGCCCATGGCAGATTACGGGCCTGGCAGCAGCAATGGGAGGCCGGTAATCTGCCAGCATCCTATGACAAAATGGAACCCACCAGCAGTGTGAGGAGACCTGAAAGTGGCACATGGCAGAGTGTGGCGATGGAGACAGCAGCAATGGGAGGCCGTACAGGGACCCATGAGACACTCTGGACCTGGCAGCAGCATGAGGAGGCGGTACGGGAGCCCATGGCAGATTACGGGCCTGGCAGCAGCAATGGGAGGCCCGTAATCTGCCAGCACCCTATGACAAAATGGAACCCACCAGCAGTGTGAGGAGACCTGAAAGTGGCACATGGCAGAGTGTGGCGATGGAGACAGCAGCAATGGGAGGCCGTACAGGGACCCATGAGACACTCTGGACCTGGCAGCAGCATGAGGAGGCGGTACAGGGGCCCATGACAGATTACGGGCCTGGCAGCAGCATGAGGAGTCGGTACGGGGGCCCATGGCAGATTACGGGCCTGGCAGCAGCAATGGGAGGCCCGTAATCTGCCAGCACCCTATGACAAAATGGAACCCACCAGCAGTGTGAGGAGACCTGAAAGTGGCACATGGCAGAGTGTGGCGATGGAGACAGCAGCAATGGGAGGCCGTACAGGGAATCATGAGACACTCTGGACCTGGCAGCAGCATGAGGAGGCAGTACAGGGGCACATGACAGATTACGGGCCTGGCAGCAGCATGAGGAGTCGGTACGGGGGCCCATGGCAGATTACGGGCCTGGCAGCAGCAATGGGAGGCCCGTAATCTGCCAGCACCCTATGACAAAATGGAACCCACCAGCAGTGTGAGGAGACCTGAAAGTGGCACATGGCAGAGTGTGGCGATGGAGACAGCAGCAATGGGAGGCCGTACAGGGACCCATGAGACACTCTGGACCTGGCAGCAGCATGAGGAGGCGGTACAGGGGCCCATGGCATATTACGGGCCTGGTAGCAGCAATGGGAGGCCCGTAATGTGCCAGCACCCTATGACAAAATGGAACCCACCAGCAGTGTGAGGAGACCTGAAAGTGGCACATGGCAGAGTGTGGCGATGGAGACAGCAGCAATGGGAGGCCGTACAGGGACCCATGAGAGACTCTGGACCTGGCAGCAGCATGAGGAGGCGGTACAGGGGCCCATGACAGATTACGGGCCTGGCAGCAGCATGAGGAGTCGGTACGGGGGCCCATGGCAGATTACGGGCCTGGCAGCAGCAATGGGAGGCCCGTAATCTGCCAGCACCCTATGACAAAATGGAACCCACCAGCAGTGTGAGGAGACCTGAAAGTGGCACATGGCAGAGTGTGGCGATGGAGACAGCAGCAATGGGAGGCCATACAGGGACCCATGAGAGACTCTGGACCTGGAAGCAGCATGAGGAGGCGGTACGGGGGCCCATGGCAGATTACGGGCCTGGCAGCAGCAATGGGAGGCCGGTAATCTGCCAGCATCCTATGACAAAATGGAACCCACCAGCAGTGTGAGGAGACCTGAAAGTGGCACATGGCAGAGTGTGGCGATGGAGACAGCAGCAATGGGAGGCCGTACAGGGACCCATGAGACACTCTGGACCTGGCAGCAGCATGAGGAGGCGGTACAGGGGCACATGACAGATTACGGGCCTGGCAGCAGCATGAGGAGTCGGTACGGGGGCCCATGGCAGATTACGGGCCTGGCAGCAGCAATGGGAGGCCCGTAATCTGCCAGCACCCTATGACAAAATGGAACCCACCAGCAGTGTGAGGAGACCTGAAAGTGGCACATGGCAGAGTGTGGCGATGGAGACAGCAGCAATGGGAGGCCGTACAGGGACCCATGAGACACTCTGGACCTGGCAGCAGCATGAGGAGGCGGTACAGGGGCCCATGACAGATTACGGGCCTGGAAGCAGCATGAGGAGTCGGTACGGGGGCCCATGGCAGATTACGGGCCTGGCAGCAGCAATGGGAGGCCCGTAATCTGCCAGCACCCTATGACAAAATGGAACCCACCAGCAGTGTGAGGAGACCTGAAAGTGGCACATGGCAGAGTGTGGCGATGGAGACAGCAGCACTGGGAGGCCGTACAGGGACCCATGAGACACTCTGGACCTGGCAGCAGCATGAGGAGGCGGTACGGGGGCCCATGGCAGATTACGGGCCTGGTAGCAGCAATGGGAGGCCCGTAATCTGCCAGCACCCTATGACAAAATGGAACCCACCAGCAGTGTGAGGAGACCTGAAAGTGGCACATGGCAGAGTGTGGCGATGGAGACAGCAGCAATGGGAGGCCGTACAGGGACCCATGAGAGACTCTGGACCTGGCAGCAGCATGAGGAGGCGGTACAGGGGCCCATGACAGATTACGGGCCTGGCAGCAGCATGAGGAGTCGGTACGGGGGCCCATGGCAGGTTACGGGCCTGGCAGCAGCAATGGGAGGCCCGTAATCTGCCAGCACCCTATGACAAAATGGAACCCACCAGCAGTGTGAGGAGACCTGAAAGTGGCACATGGCAGAGTGTGGCGATGGAGACAGCAGCAATGGGAGGCCGTACAAGGACCCATGAGAGACTCTGGACCTGGCAGCAGCATGAGGAGGCGGTACGGGGGCCCATGGCAGATTACGGGCCTGGCAGCAGCAATGGGAGGCCCGTAATCTGCCAGCATCCTATGACAAAATGGAACCTACCAGCAGTGTGAGGAGACCTGAAAGTGGCACATGGCAGAGTGTGGCGATGGAGACAGCATCAATGGGAGGCCGTACAGGGACCCATGAGACACTCTGGACCTGGCAGCAGCATGAGGAGGCGGTACGGGGGCCCATGGCAGATTACGGGCCTGGTAGCAGCAATGGGAGGCCCGTAATCTGCCAGCACCCTATGACAAAATGGAACCCACCAGCAGTGTTGAGGAGACCTGAAAGTGGCACATGGCAGAGTGTGGCGATGGAGACAGCAGCAATGGGAGGCCGTACAGGGACCCATGAGAGACTCTGGACCTGGCAGCAGCATGAGGAGGCGGTACAGGGGCACATGACAGATTACGGGCCTGGCAGCAGCATGAGGAGTCGGTACGGGGGCCCATGGCAGATTACGGGCCTGGCAGCAGCAATGAAAGGCCCGTAATGTGCCAGCACCCTATGACAAAATGGAACCCACCAGCAGTGTGAGGAGACCTGAAAGTGGCACATGGCAGAGTGTGGCGATGGAGACAGCAGCAATGGGAGGCCGTACAGGGACCCATGAGACACTCTGGACCTGGCAGCAGCATGAGGAGGCGGTACAGGGGCCCATGACAGATTACGGGCATGGCAGCAGCATGAGGAGTCGGTACGGGGGCCCATGGCAGATTATGGGCCTGGCAGCAGCAATGGGAGGCCCGTAATCTGCCAGCACCCTATGACAAAATGGAACCCACCAGCAGTGTGAGGAGACCTGAAAGTGGCACATGGCAGAGTGTGGCGATGGAGACAGCAGCAATGGGAGGCCGTACAGGGACCCATGAGACACTCTGGACCTGGCAGCAGCATGAGGAGGCGGTACAGGGGCCCATGGCAGATTACGGGCCTGGCAGCAGCAATGGGAGGCCCGTAATCTGCCAGCACCCTATGACAAAATAGAACCCACCAGCAGTGTGAGGAGACCTGAAAGTGGCACATGGCAGAGTGTGGCGATGGAGACAGCAGCAATGGGAGGCCGTACAGGGACCCATGAGACACTCTGGACCTGGCAGCAGCATGAGGAGGCGGTACAGGGGCCCATGACAGATTACGGGCCTGGAAGCAGCATGAGGAGTCGGTACGGGGGCCCATGGCAGATTACGGGCCTGGCAGCAGCAATGGGAGGCCCGTAATCTGCCAGCACCCTATGACAAAATGGAACCCACCAGCAGTGTGAGGAGACCTGAATGTGGCACATGGCAGAGTGTGGCGATGGAGACAGCAGCACTGGGAGGCCGTACAGGGACCCATGAGACACTCTGGACCTGGCAGCAGCATGAGGAGGCGGTACGGGGGCCCATGGCAGATTACGGGCCTGGTAGCAGCAATGGGAGGCCCGTAATCTGCCAGCACCCTATGACAAAATGGAACCCACCAGCAGTGTGAGGAGACCTGAAAGTGGCACATGGCAGAGTGTGGCGATGGAGACAGCAGCAATGGGAGGCCGTACAGGGACCCATGAGAGACTCTGGACCTGGCAGCAGCATGAGGAGGCGGTACAGGGGCCCATGACAGATTACGGGCCTGGCAGCAGCATGAGGAGTCGGTACGGGGGCCCATGGCAGGTTACGGGCCTGGCAGCAGCAATGGGAGGCCCGTAATCTGCCAGCACCCTATGACAAAATGGAACCCACCAGCAGTGTGAGGAGACCTGAAAGTGGCACATGGCAGAGTGTGGCGATGGAGACAGCAGCAATGGGAGGCCGTACAAGGACCCATGAGAGACTCTGGACCTGGCAGCAGCATGAGGAGGCGGTACGGGGGCCCATGGCAGATTACGGGCCTGGCAGCAGCAAAGGGAGGCCCGTAATCTGCCAGCATCCTATGACAAAATGGAACCTACCAGCAGTGTGAGGAGACCTGAAAGTGGCACATGGCAGAGTGTGGCGATGGAGACAGCATCAATGGGAGGCCGTACAGGGACCCATGAGACACTCTGGACCTGGCAGCAGCATGAGGAGGCGGTACGGGGGCCCATGGCAGATTACGGGCCTGGTAGCAGCAATGGGAGGCCCGTAATCTGCCAGCACCCTATGACAAAATGGAACCCACCAGCAGTGTGAGGAGACCTGAAAGTGGCACATGGCAGAGTGTGGCGATGGAGACAGCAGCAATGGGAGGCCGTACAGGGACCCATGAGAGACTCTGGACCTGGCAGCAGCATGAGGAGGCGGTACAGGGGCCCATGACAGATTACGGGCCTGGCAGCAGCATGAGGAGTCGGTACGGGGGCCCATGGCAGATTACGGGCCTGGCAGCAGCAATGGAAGGCCCGTAATGTGCCAGCACCCTATGACAAAATGGAACCCACCAGCAGTGTGAGGAGACCTGAAAGTGGCACATGGCAGAGTGTGGCGATGGAGACAGCAGCAATGGGAGGCCGTACAGGGACCCATGAGACACTCTGGACCTGGCAGCAGCATGAGGAGGCGGTACAGGGGCCCATGACAGATTACGGGCATGGCAGTAGCATGAGGAGTCGGTACGGGGGCCCATGGCAGATTATGGGCCTGGCAGCAGCAATGGGAGGCCCGTAATCTGCCAGCACCCTATGACAAAATGGAACCCACCAGCAGTGTGAGGAGACCTGAAAGTGGCACATGGCAGAGTGTGGCGATGGAGACAGCAGCAATGGGAGGCCGTACTTGGACCCATGAGACACTCTGGACCTGGCAGCAGCATGAGGAGGCGGTACAGGGGCCCATGGCAGATTACGGGCCTGGCAGCAGCAATGGGAGGCCCGTAATCTGCCAGCACCCTATGACAAAATAGAACCCACCAGCAGTGTGAGGAGACCTGAAAGTGGCACATGGCAGAGTGTGGCGATGGAGACAGCAGCAATGGGAGGCCGTACAGGGACCCATGAGAGACTCTGGACCTGGAAGCAGCATGAGGAGGCGGTACGGGGGCCCATGGCAGATTACGGGCCTGGCAGCAGCATGAGGAGGCGATACAGGGGCCCATGACAGATTACGGGCCTGGCAGCAGCAATGGGAGGCCCGTAATCTGCCAGCACCCTATGACAAAATGGAACCCACCAGCAGTGTGAGGAGACCTGAAAGTGGCACATGGCAGAGTGTGGCGATGGAGACAGCAGCAATGGGAGGCCGTACAGGGACCCATGAGACACTCTGGACCTGGCAGCAGCATGAGGAGGCGGTACAGGGGCCCATGGCATATTACGGGCCTGGCAGAAGCAATGGGAGGCCCGTAATGTGCCAGCACCCTATGACAAAATGGAACCCACCAGCAGTGTGAGGAGACCTGAAAGTGGCACATGGCAGAGTGTGGCGATGGAGACAGCAGCAATGGGAGGCCGTACAGGGACCCATGAGAGACTCTGGACCTGGCAGCAGCATGAGGAGGCGGTACAGGGGCCCATGACAGATTACGGGCCTGGCAGCAGCATGAGGAGTCGGTACGGGGGCCCATGGCAGATTACGGGCCTGGCAGCAGCAATGGGAGGCCCGTAATCTGCCAGCACCCTATGACAAAATGGAACCCACCAGCAGTGTGAGGAGACCTGAAAGTGGCACATGGCAGAGTGTGGCGATGGAGACAGCAGCAATGGGAGGCCGTACAGGGACCCATGACAGATTATGGGCCTGGCAGCAGCATGAGGAGGCAGTACAGGGGCCCATGACAGATTACGGGCCTGGCAGCAGCAATAGGAGGCCCGTAATCTGCCAGCACCCTATGACAAAATGGAACCCACCAGCAGTGTGAGGAGACCTTAAAGTGGCACATGGCATAGTGTGGCGATGGAGACAGCAGCAATGGGAGGCCGTACAGGGACCCATGACAGATTACGGGCCTGGCAGCAGCATGAGGAGGCGGTACAGGGGCCCATGACAGATTACGGGCCTGGCAGCAGCAATGGGAGGCCCGTAATCTGCCAGCACCCTATGACAAAATGGAACCCACCAGCAGTGTGAGGAGACCTGAAAGTGGCACTTGGCAGAGTGTGGCGATGGAGACAGCAGCAATGGGAGGCCGTACAGGGACCCATGACAGATTACGGGCCTGGCAGTAGCATGAGGAGGCGGTACAGGGGCCCATGACAGATTACGGGCCTGGCAGCAGCAATGGGAGGCCCGTAATCTGCCAGCACCCTATGACAAAATGGAACCCACCAGCAGTGTGAGGAGACCTGAAAGTGGCACATGGCAGAGTGTGGCGATGGAGACATGGGCCCCCTGGCCACACTTGACTTTCTGGCCACATAGTCGACATACGGCTACGTTTACTTCCTCGGGCGGCTTGACGAAAAATTGCCACACCGCCGAGTAGGAAACTTTGCCCCCGCTACTCCTCACTGGCTGACTGCTACTTCCTCCGTGCACACCGGCACCACTACTGGCCGTGGTGGTAGGCCGCAGTGGAGCTGGTGCTCTACTCCGTGGCCGTTTGCCTCCACTGACACTGCTGCGACCCTGCTGCCTCCTGGGCAACCCACCGACTGTTTTGCTCGCTGCCAAGCTGGCACCCTCTTCTCCTGATGATGCGGAAGCAATAGCCTGATGACGACGAGGCTGCCAAGTGCGATCAGCCTCATCATCATCAATTAGGGTCTCCGCCTCACTACTAGCCCCCTCGGCTGCGTGTGGGTCAGGAGACAGACCTGTCTCTAGACCGGCTACCGAGCCACTCTCCTCGCCAGTACTTCTTCGCCTGGCTGCTGAAGAGGCGGATGTCTCCCCCCATTCCTGACTGCCCTCTGTTAGCTCTTCCTCACTGTACAGTGGGGCTGAGCCCACAGCATGCGATACTTCGCTTGGTGAGGGAACACCAAAGGACAGGGGCAGGTAGAGGACACGTGATTTCAGTGGGCTTGCTCCCGGGCCATGCCAACTAACGGTTGTGTCTGACGTACCCACCGACCGTTGGCTGTAGGTGTCAGAGGTGACCTGGGAAGAGGAAGACGACCGAGCCAACCAATCGATGACGGCAGGGTTGTCGGTGGAGACACGACCGCTGGATGACACCGGGAGCACTGGCCTCTGGCTGCGACTAGTGCTGCCTCGACCCCTTCCTCTGCTGCCACGTCTGCTCGCTCCTGAAACATTGCCTCCTCTGCCACTCCTCTGCGTGTTGTCTGACATACTCTTTAATTCAACGATTCTGTGTCCCTGAGTAACGATTCTGTGTCCCTGAGTAACAATTCTGTGTCTGTCCCTGAGTAACAATTCTGTGTCCCTCAGTAACAATTCTGTGTCCCTCAGTAACAATTCTGTGTCTGTCCCTGAGTAACAATTCTGTGTCCCTGAGTAACAATTCTGTGTCCCTCAGTAACAATTCTGTGTCGCTCAGTAACAATTCTGTGTCTGTCCCTGAGTAAGAATTCTGTGTCCCTGAGTAACAGTTCTGTGTCCCTGAGTAACAATTCTGTGTCCCTGAGTAACGATTCTGTGTCCCTCAGTAACAATTCTGTGTCCCTGAGTAACAATTCTGTGTCTGTCCCTGAGTAACAATTCTGTGTCCCTGAGTAACAATTCTGTGTCCCTGAGTAACAATTCTGTGTCTGTCCCTGAGTAACAATTCTGTGTCCCTGAGTAACAATTCTGTGTCCCTGAGTAACAATTCTGTGTCTGTCCCTGAGTAACAATTCTGTGTCCCTGAGTAACAATTCTGTGTCCCTCAGTAACAATTCTGTGTCTGTCCCTAAGTAACAATTCTGTGTCCCTCAGTAACAATTCTGTGTCCCTCAGTAACAATTCTGTGTCTGTCCCTGAGTAACAATTCTGTGTCCCTGAGTAACAGTTCTGTGTCCCTGAGTAACAATTCTGTGTCCCTGAGTAACAGTTCTGTGTCCCTGAGTAACAATTCTGTGTCCCTGAGTAACAATTCTGTGTCCCTCAGTAACAATTCTGTGTCCCTCAGTAACAATTCTGTGTCTGTCCCTGAGTAACAATTCTGTGTCCCTCAGTAACAATTCTGTGTCCCTCAGTAACAATTCTGTGTCCCTCAGTAACAATTCTGTGTCTGTCCCTGAGTAACAATTCTGTGTCCCTGAGTAACAGTTCTGTGTCCCTGAGTAACAATTCTGTGTCCCTGAGTAACAATTCTGTGTCCCTGAGTAACAATTCTGTGTCCCTCAGTAACAATTCTGTGTCTCTCAGTAACAATTCTGTGTCTGTCCCTGAGTAACAATTCTGTGTCCCTCAGTAACAATTCTGTGTCCCTCAGTAACAATTCTGTGTCTGTCCCTGAGTAACAATTCTGTGTCCCTGAGTAACAGTTCTGTGTCCCTGAGTAACAATTCTGTGTCCCTGAGTAACAGTTCTGTGTCCCTGAGTAACAATTCTGTGTCCCTGAGTAACAATTCTGTGTCCCTCAGTAACAATTCTGTGTCCCTCAGTAACAATTCTGTGTCTGTCCCTGAGTAACAATTCTGTGTCCCTCAGTAACAATTCTGTGTCTGTCCCTGAGTAACAATTCTGTGTCTGTCCCTGAGTAACAATTCTGTGTCCCTGAGTAACAGTTCTGTGTCCCTGAGTAACAATTCTGTGTCCCTGAGTAACAGTTCTGTGTCCCTGAGTAACAGTTCTGTGTCCCTGAGTAACAATTCTGTGTCCCTCAGTAACAATTCTGTGTCCCTCAGTAACAATTCTGTGTCTGTCCCTGAGTAACAATTCTGTGTCCCTGAGTAACAGTTCTGTGTCCCTGAGTAACAATTCTGTGTCCCTGAGTAACAATTCTGTGTCCCTAAGTAACGATTCTGTGGCCCTAAAGTCTCTTTGGCCCTAACTCTGTCCCTAATACAGAGAGGTCTGTCTCTTTTGAATGACCGGAGGCTATTGGAGAATTCTAAGATGGCCGAAATTTATAGCTCGACCATTACACAGTGCTGGCTGGCTGGCTGCTGATTGGCTAATGCGATCACATGTCATGAATGAATGCATTATGGGTCAGCGCGCCTTGTCTGCGCGCCTTCCCAGAGATCCCCGCTCCGTCGCCACAAATGTCGCCGCCATTTTTGGAAAATTTCGATTCGCGCATCTGAAGTCTGCTAATTTTCGGATTCGGCGCGAATCGAATATTTCCCAATATTCGAAACGAATTCCACTTCACCAAGTTTGATTCGCTCATCTCTAGTTGTAACAACCCACCACTGAAACACCACAGGGACCAGCCTGCAAACTGAAATGAAATATTTTAGTATGTGGTAGGATTGAACATGCCCTTAAAGTCAGAGATAGCCAGGCAACTAACATTTTCAAAAGAGAGAGAGATTTCAGCAATTGCAGCAATTTCTCTCACTATAAGTTTAAATATTTAACCACTTTCCTATTGGGCACTTATACCCCCTTCCTGCCCAGGCCATTTTTTAGGTTTCAGCACTGTCGCACTTTGAATGACAATTGCGCAGTCACGCAACATTGTCCCTATATGAAATTATCATTTTTTTCACATAATAGAGCTTTCTTTTGGTGGTATTTACTCACCGCTGGGTGTTTTATTTTTTGTGCTATAAACAAAAAAAAGAGCAAAACATTTGGAAAAATTTTGCAAACAGCTAATTTGTATCCTTCACTGATGTGCATTGATGAGGCTGCACTGATAGGCAGCACTGATGGGCACTGATAGGTGGCACTGATGAGGTGGCACAGATGGGCACTGATAGGCAGCATTGACAGGCGGTATTGATAGGTGGCACTAATGAGCTGGCACTATTGAGGCGGCACTGATGATACTGCACTAATATGCAGCAATGATGGGCACTGATAGGCGGCACTGATGGGCACTGATAGGCAGCAGTGATGGTCATTTATAGGTGGCACTGACTGATGGCACTGACTGGTGGCACTGCTGGGTACTAACTGGCAGCACTGCTGGGCACTGATGGGTGGCGCTGCTGGGCACAGATGAGTGGCACTGCTGGGCACAGGTGGGTGGCACTGCTGGGTGGCACTGCTGAGAACTGATCATATAAGGGCACTGATCATCAGTGCCCTGATGATCTGTGCCGATCTGTCCTCTGACAATTGAAGGTTATCCGCAGTACTTTCCTCATGCTGTGACAGCGTTAGAAAAGTGCAGCCGATAACCGGCAACTACATTTACCCAGTGATCTGCTGTGTCATTGGCCGCTTTTTACCACATCATGTGATCAACTGTGTCTGTAGGACATAGCAATCACGGAGATCGCTGGGTGCGCACCCCCAGGGGCGCGCGGGAGGGTGCGTTCTGGGATGATGTCAAATGACGCCCTCCCAGAACTGGACAACCACACTGTAGCCATCATTGGGCTATAGCGCAGTTGGCAAGTGGTTATATACGTTACTGAATACTAAGGTGCTCTCAGATATACATACATTTTTATAAATAACTGGAGCATTTGGGCAGATCAAAGGCTCATATAGTGCCTAAACATGTCCAGAAATGGCAAAAGAAGTTGATTTACTTTCCACCAAAACAAAATTGTTATAGTTTGTGAATTTAATGGATATGAATCTTCTTCAACCTAGTTTGTAACTATAAATCTATTTTACTATGAATTATGACAATAATCTCTAATGGGTGAAAAAGACAGGTGGAAAGAGGTCATATCTAGTTTTTATTAAAACGGAAAGTAAATTGCCTCATGCATTAAAGTAATGTGGTCACTGAGAGAAAATACATCCTTGCTCATAATGAAATGGCATTGTTGCAACTTCTCTTTATAGATTTCCAGGAGTGAATTGTTGTGAGCATAGAAGCATGTACTGCTACAAACCTATTGTAATAGAACATATACCAGACTTAAAAATGGGTGGGTGTAACTGAATGAAAGGGTCTATTTGAAATGCATGTTCTAGTGCCTATGTTGTCCTAATTTTCCATTGCACTTAACCACACTTAACTGGCCTTGCCATTTTATAGATAATGTTATGCTGCAGCCTCCTGAAATGCATGCTGCTAATCCCTGATCCTATGAATAGCCTTAAGAAAAATAGCTATCTCCAATACCAAGTGTTGCCTTGGTTGACTATAATTCAAAGTCTCCATAGTGTTTGCAATTTATAAAATTCAAAAAAGGTTTTTTTTTCCTAAAATGTGTGTGAAATTTTTATATAGAAAGCATTAACCAGTGTTTTGATGCCCTGGGGAGATTATATTTTGTCACTTACCACTCTGAATATACCAAAGATGAAGAGATACCAAGACAGTTAGGAAATGCTTCAGATTTTTTTAAAAGATGTTTTATCTATATTTGCCTATTGCTATTAACCGCTTTACAAAACTCTGCTGATAAGGTGTGTTTTCTCTGTAACCTGGAATCACATCTTAGCCTGCTTCTTTGTGCTCATGTACCTAATATGTAAAATTTGTCAGTATTTTTCTTTGTGCAGTAAAGTCCTAGCTTAAGCTGTTTTAGCATGATCTACTTTATGATATCCTTTGAAAAACAATCAGTTTGTTCATTTACACCATGGCGTCTTGGCTTGCTGTTCTCTAGTGGTGGGATCCAGTTTGATAACTCCACCGGAAAGATGTTGGCTCATTATTGCAGCTGGAAAGGTATAGGGTATAACATGTTTGAAATGATCTATGCATAACCAGTGACCCATGGAATACTGGTCTGGTTGCTCTGTTTTCTCTTATTTGGGCCTAAGTTGTAAGCTTTGATTAAAGGATTCTAGTGTTTTGCTTTGTGTACTGGAATCCTGACTTGAATTCCACCTCACTGCTTATATGAGTTATGTTGCATCGTTATGTTGTAAAAGTTTCATTTCTTAGTGCACCTGTCATAACGTGTTTCTTCCTCTTGGTGTGACCCATTTCATGAACTTTTCTAGGAAGGTGTCAGTTCTTTGTAGTAGCTGGACCAAGTGCTCATGGATAATCCAGTGAATTATTGGGCCTACATACTCCATCAGTGTCCCAGACTTGTCCTTTTTGGTATGCATCAGCATACTCACCTTTCAGCCATAGTCAACATCACATAAACAAAAAGACACACTTTAAATACTTTATAATTTTGCCAATTTGCAGCATGGAAATTCATTAGAAAAATGAATTTTTGTTGGATCTGATTTTCATAGATTTGTGTCTGAATACATTTTGAGGTGGTGGCAAGATTTCCCTCCCATAACAAAAATACCCTTATCTTGAAGAGGCTATTTAGCCGTCCTCCTTCTTATCTTGAACTACAAAATGATTTGTCTTTACGTTACAGAGATATGAGCATGGAAATGGTTGAGTAGTGTAGCAAAAGACATTCAGGCGGAATGATAACACTCATTCATCAAAAATGCTTTTTTTATCAGCGCACAATGGCACTTAAGAGTTGAGTGAATTTCAGGCACATCAACAGTTATTTTTCTGTACTTGCAGGGTCTGTAAATATCTAAAACATGGGGAAAATGTGCATTTATTGCAGATATTGTATATAATACATACAGTATGTTTTTTTTATTTTGGCTTGACAATGGCTTCCTCAGCTCTAATGAATAACAGGGACACACTCCAACATTTGTAATCACATGGATATCTCCCAAAATTAAAGTCACCTTATCATTTATGCATGGGTAAAAATATGCAGTACATCTTTGCATAACATGCACATTTCCCCACGTCTTATCCATTTAAAAATCTGCATGAACTGAAACATACCTGTTGAAAATCCCCAGAAATTCAGTGAGCTTCTATCTTCCCAAGTAATTTCAGCCCTACCTGAGTTCTCGCTTTCTGGATTATAAAAATCATCTGGATCATCTCCTATAGTCCCTCCTTGTTTGCATTCATCCTAGAAGCTTCCTACCACTTTAGCACATTAGCAGTGGAGATTAAATGTTAAAGTATATTTAAACCCCAAACCAAAAATGTAATGTATTGCAGTTTACCAGTCCTTAGATGTGGTGGGTATATGTACTTCATATGCTAACAGCATCTTTCAGCAAGTGCAAAAATTGGAAACACTACATGATTTGCAAGCGTGAACGTGATGGCATGTTTCGTGTTGAAATCGGAAGTGATGTAACATTTTTTTGCTTCCTTTGTATGATGAGACACCTAGCTAATGGGTGGGAAGCCTGACGTTCGTCTTTCACTGAATACACTGCTAGTAATACAGAGTCATGTCCAGGGGCAGACTGACAACTCATGGGTCCCCTGGGCAATAGGGGATCATGGGGCCCCTGTGTCCTTGTCCAAACTCAAAAAAGCCTATGAAAAAGGTACCAGGGGCATCTCATGGGACCCCCTACTGACCCCGGGCCCTTGGGCAGTGCCCGAGTTTCCAAATAGTCAGTCCGCCCCTGGTCATGTCAGAGCTTACTGAACTTCAAAGAGGGAAAATTGTTGTTGCCTTCTTAACTGGTGCCTCTGTAACTGAAGTTGCTGATTTATTTGTCGTGTTGTGAGGTGCAGGATCAAAGGATATGGTGGCATACATAGTTTGCAGGTGAATGTCTTCTGATAAGCATAAATGCAGTCAACATAGCGCAGAATTGTGATTTAAAATAAGAAAACTGCTGCAAAAGTGATTGCAGAGCTCAATCTCAGTCCCGTGATGTCTCGTTGTCTACCTCCTGTACCTGTTGACCTTGCCAGAAATGCAGTGTTATTGTCACTTCTGGTGAGCTTAAAAGAAAGCACAAAAAATATATTTCTTGTGTAAACTACTAGTCTCACCAATCCATCATGTACTGGAAATGAACAAAGGCGAACAAGCTTGTATGATGACCATGGCTACCCCTATAGATATTATGGATAAATGAGTGTAGACACGTAGGATCAGGAATTGTGTTATTTGGAAGATCATCAGGTCAAAATAAAGGGTAACAACTAATGAAATCACCATATGTAAGGACAGGTAATCTAAAATACATGAAATATTTGTCTTTGAGTTTAGATACACTTTAGCTGTTTAGTAGCCAGGAGTTTCAATGCTCATACACTGTGTAAGGAAAGGGATTTTTGGAGATGCCTATGTGAAGAGGAACTGATGTAGGGCACCTTTCTGATCTCATTGCCCAACAGCTTACCCTGCTAGAATATCACAACCTTGGTAATGATATCACAGGGATTAATAAGAGTTGTTGGTGGCTACAGAAAAAGTAAAAGAAAACTTATAGCGGTAGTAAAGTCATTTATTAAAAACAAAATAACTGGTCCCCTGGCAGATTTAAATCATAATGTACTAGTATGCACTGCATACTAGCTCAATATGATGGACTTACCTGCAAATGGAACCCTCCAGCACAGAGCTGTCACGGATCCATTTTCCCTGGTATTCCTTCCAGGTTTTGGATTTTTGGCTGCTTGAATGGCCATGCTATGGCGACGTCACTCCCGCGCATGCACATGGGAGTCACATCGCTGCGGCACAGAGAGAGACATAAATGTGATCTGAGCTGCACGCATGCATCTCAGATCACATTATCCACTGACAGGAAGGGGAGTTATTTATGACAGAAGAGACCACTAGGTTCTCTTTTGTTATAAAAGCTGTGCCTGTCAGTTAATTTTACATTCCAAGACTTTACTATCACTTTAATTCTGACCTATGCTTTAGAGAGAGGCTTGGAGTTAAATTTGGGTCAAGCCTGCTGATAAAATTTTACTCAATTACTTTAATTGCTATGTGTCATGAAATGTGTTATGAACACCTCTGCCTCTTTAAAATATAGGCAATAATATGCCATGTAATGCATAGCTGCAAAATTGTAGTACTACTGGAAATCCTTTTAATACCTTCCTGTGAAAAGTCTTCAGTAAAAGTTATTTTCAAACCACAGTTACAGTGTTTCTTCTTGGCCTGATGACCAGACTCCATATACTCGAAAGCTACAAAGTGAGATGCTACAAAGAGTTTTTAGTGTAAGAGAAGACTTCTGAGCATACAGAAAACATCACCTCATACACGTCCACTAATTTTTCACTGCACTTTATTCTCCAGACACTAATCAAGGAAATCTACCGCAAAGTACCAAAGGAGGAGTTGCAGCATGTTTACAGCTATACATTTGCTAATTGCAAATTGAAAACAATTATCTACATCAGACAGCAATTTGCACTGCAGTCTCTATAGTCAGCATGTCAGTTTTCTTCTTTCAGAAGCCGAAGCACATGGCAGTCTGCTATATTTTCTTTCTTACACTATGATTTATTTCTATTGATCAAACCTCCTGCTGATTCATTTTATATGAAGTGCATGTGAGAGCTGAACTGCTAAAATTGTCATAGCAGGGTGTGAAAAACCTTTTAAGTACGGAGTAGCCATAGTTTAAGGTTTGAAGTCTTGCAGATATTACCAAGGAAGATTCAGTCTTTGTGAGTGTTCTGCAGAATGAAAATGTAGATTTAACACTTCCATGATGAAACTAGGAAATTAATAGATATATTAAAAAGGTGTTGGATAGGCAGACAAGCCACCCTAATAATCTTGCAAGTGATGTAATATATCATAATGCATTTGTCTTTGTTTAAGTAGTTGATAACATAAAAATCATACTTGGTATTTGTGTAGCAGTGGTTAAAGCTGAGCACAAAAAGTTTAATTTAAATATATTCTTTATTAGCTACAAAGAACATAAATATGTGGGGCAAATTCCTTTGCAAACTTAGATATTATCTTATAAAAGTACTAGTGACATCATCACTGGGCTGTACATATCCTGTGCAGTGAACAGAGCACCCACTACACACTTTCTATAAAAAATTACAGTAAAGGATGCATACAAGACCAGTCACCCTGGCACAGAGAGAGAGCAGCAGTGACTCGTGTTTATTACAGGATGTTCTTGCACAAGTTAGTAAGTTTCATGATGTATTACTGCACAGATCTGGAAGAAATGCAAAGATTCACGTAAGAATTACTTTTTCCAGAGTTCAGCTTTAAATAAAAGAAAATCTATGATGATGTATATATATGCACTATATCATTGCCAAAAGTATTAGTCTGTAAGGTTCGATATTGAGTTGTCCCACCCTTTGCAGCTATAACAGCTATAACCCTTCTGGGAAGGCTGTCCACAATGTTTAGGAGTGTGTCTATGGGAATGTTTGACCATTCTTCCATAGGCGTGTTTGTGAGGTCAAGCACTGATGTCTGTGTTCTATTGGGTTGAGGTCAGGGTTCTGTGTAGGACAGTCAACTTCCTCCACACCAAACTCGCTCATCCATGTCTTTATGGACCTTGCTTTGTGCACTGGTGCGAAGTCATATTGGAACAGGAAGGGGCCATCCCCAAACTGTTCACAAAGTTGGGAACATGAAATTGTCCAAAATATTTTGATATGCTGACACCTTAAGAGTTCCCTTCGGCAGAACTAAGGGGCCAAGCCCAACCCCTGAAAAACAACCTCACACCATAATCCTCCCTCCACCAAAATTTACAATTGGCACAATGCAGTCAGGCAAGTACCGTTCTACTGGCAACCACCAAACCTAGACACATCCAGCAGTTTGCTAGGCAGATAAGCATGATTTGTCATTCCAGAGAACATGTTTCCACTGCTCTAGAGTCCAGTGGTGGCTTGCTTTACACCACTTCATCCTACACTTTGGGTTGCCCTTGGTTATATAAGGCTTGGATGCAGCTGCTCAGCCATGGAAACTCATTCTATGAAGCTCTCTATGTACTGTTGTTGTGCTAATCCGAAGGTCAATTAAGTTTGGAGGTCTTTAGCTATTGACTCTGCAGACAGTTGGAGACTTTTGCACACTGTGAGTTTTAGCTGACCCTGCTCTGTCATTTTATATGGCCATCCACATCATGGGTGAGTTAAATAACCACTATCAGTTGACTGTGGAATATTTAGTAGCAAGGACATTTCATGGATGGACTTATTGCACAGGTGCAAACCTATCACAGTACCACACTTGAATTCACTGAGCTCCTGAGAGCAGCACATTCTTTCACAAATGTTTGTAGAAGCAGTCTGCATGCCTAGGTGACTGATTTTTGGCACCTGTGGCCATAGAGGTGATTGGAAGACCCAAATCCAATGATTTTTAGTGTATCTGTAGTATAGCGTGTGTTGCTGCTGCTTTAAGTTGACCATGATACCATGATAGTAAGTATTTTAAGTTACACAAAGCATATAAAGATTCACATAAAAATACATGGAAAAACAAGGAAAATCTATGATATATACATATATATATATATATATATATATATATATATTTTTTTTTTTTTTTTATTATTATTTTTGTGTATATATGTGTGTGTGTGTGTGTATTGCTGCTGTAAGTTGACCATGATATTTAAGCTTTATTTCTGAATTGGTACAATTTTTTTTTCTATGAACAGCATTTCTAAAAAGTCAATTATCTATCTATCTATCTATCTATCTATCTATCTATCTTTCTTTCTTAGAAAATTATTCCTATCTCTTTCATTGATCTTTTCTAAATACCCATAGAAAGTGTGTAATGTGCAGATCCCTATACAGAGTTAGCTTTGTCCTTAGGGTATGATAAATGCATAAAGGGGATTATGATCCTGCTCACTCAATCATAACCAAACATAAGGTGTTTGTTAGGAATTACTTTCAACATGATCCCTCCAAGGACAATTAAAATGAAGTCAAAGATAATAGTGGATAGTGGTTTGGCTTTCAAAAAATAAAAAAGCAAAACAAGTCAGGATAAAATTCTCACAGAGGAAAATAAGCTCAGTGGAGTTATATAAGCCTGCTTCTTAGTATTTCATGATATATCCAAGCCATCCTTTGTAATTCAAGCAATTTGCAGGTGACGGATATCTGGCACCATGTCTGTGATATAATTTTGTGCTAGGAAATATAATTTGTTAAGAGAAAAATGAAATAAAATAGCACTGAATAGAAAGAATACCACTACAACCTACAAGGAAAGGTGCCAGCTTTGCTATATGCCAAGTAAATTGGAGCACAACACTAGCAGTACTACATCATATTTGATGCTGATAATAAGTCTGAGATTTTATCTTAGTAGCAGTTTTCTCAGGTAAAATATACAACTCTGTATTTGTGTGATGTATTCAGAATTTGAAAGTCTTTCAATTGTTGTCAGAAGGATGCAAGGTTTAGGGAATCACACTTGTTATAAAAAGTACAAGGCTCATGTGCGGCATCCCAAGATGGCGGATGTGTGAAGGGTGAGCTCTGCTGACCCTCTTACTGCAAAGGCCTCCTGACACCCTTCAGTAGCAGCCACAGACCCAGGAGTGTTCTCACCCATATCAGGACATACCCAGGCACATGCATGGGCAAAACTGGGTGGTGGAAGCCACCTACACCGCTTCCTCTGGATCTGAGGCCTTCCATGCTGGATTGCTTCTTCACTAGGCCTGCATCCCCTGCCTTGAGTAGTTGCAGAGGCCCAAGTGAATGCTCCTAAGAGTCCACTGACATGGCAGGGATTGACACAGATGCTCCTGCTGCCTTACTTCCTTTGCCTGTGCCCCCCACTCTGACAACGGATATTCTGGAAGACAAATTGCAAGTATGTTTACATAGTATCACCCACACTATTTCTGCTGTAATTGGGAAATTGTCCTAGGAGTTCAGGGGGGAGATTACTCAATTGGGAGATCGCATAGACCACCTTGAATCAAAGGCTGACAAATTGGTGCAATATGTGCATGTCCTGGAGGAGGATAACGCAGATTTGAAACATTCCATGTCCCAGTTACAGCTCCAGCAGGAGGACCTGGAAAACAGGGAGTGCCCCCAGAATATTCGTATTTGTGAAATATTTGCACTTCTGAAGCGGTCCCTGACTCCCAACTTAAACGTCACCTGCTGTCTCTGTTTACCACGATGGCACACAAAGTCCCAGATGTTGATTGGCATATGGACCTGGCCCATAGATCAGTAGGCCCGAGGCCTCCTGAGGGGACTAGGCCCAGAGACGTTATTATTCGTTTCCATTACTTTGACAGCAAAGAAGCTTTGATCGCCTCTACTTGCATCAAGACCTCCCTGGAATTTGATGGAGACAAGCTTCAGATTTTCAGTAATCTATCCCCCATTACTTTGGCAAAGAGATGTGTCTTAAAGCTGGTTACTACTCATCTCCATCAGCACCGGATTGCTTATCAGTGGGGATTTCCCTTTAAGCTTGTTGTCTCCAAAGATGATTCCTACGTTTTCCTACGTGATCTCCCTGAAGCGGACTCCTCCTTTAAACAGTTGGGACTCCCTCCCTTTCCAGAAGAGGCCTTTTTGTAACCTCCTATGCCATCTTGGTCTTCTGCGACTCCACGCAAGATCTGGACACCCAGTAAACCCGGGAGGAAGAGGTTTCCAACGGTCTTGACTTCCTTGCTCGGAGGGCCTCACTACCTGACTCTTCCAGTTATCAGGTTTCCCGCCCTGCTAAATGAGCTTTTATGCTCCCATGTGTGCATTAGAAATTGTCTATTACCCCTCCCTCATTTGTATGTCCTGATTACAGCTGTTAAATGGTTATCTGAGGTAGGCACCTGTCATTTAGGGTCAGCTGCCGTGTTTCCCCCTTGTGCATCAGGCTTCCAGCCCTGATGACTTGGGATATCGCCGATATTCCAGGTACATATCTTTGATGATATCTTTGTTTCTGGCCATAGTCTCTGTGGCCTCTGCTCTTTGTGATACATTTTTTTGCACTAGGCCTGTTGCCATGATAATCACCTGGTTTTCTGTTTCTGTTGTTTTCAGTTTTGTATCATCAATGATAACTTCTCTGTATGCTCAGGTTACGCAGCAGCTATACCCTTTGCTGTTTCATGATAGCTTTAAGGCTGTCGTTATATATTATCAGAGGCCTTAATTCAATCCAAAAGATGTGGATGGCTTTGAAGGAGTTCAGATCTTCAGGAACAGATATTATATTCATTCAGGAAACCCATTTCAAACAAGTGGCTCTTTTCGATTTGCCTCCAAGAGCTTTCTACAATTCTACTCGGGCTTTGATCCCTCTGGGAAAGCTGGCGTAGCTATCCTGATCCGGAAAAACTGCTCCCTGAGGGTCTCCTTCTCTCGAATTGACCCACGTGGTCGCTATGTATTGCTGGAATGTATGTATGCGGGTTTTCCACTTATACTGTTGAATTTGGATGCACACAACTCTGGTCAATTGCTATTTCTCTTTCAAACTTTAGACAAGTTATGCTTGATATCAGCTCCCTGTATGATCATTGGGGGTGACTTTAACTTAATTATGTCACCCCATAAGGTTAGACAAGTGCTCTTTGCCCCCACCCCAATGAAACGGCTATGTTCCTCCTCCACAGCTTTCCACAAACTGAGTTGGGAGCATCGTCTGTTCGATGCCTGGTGAGTCAAACATCCTCTCCATAGGCAGTTCACATTCTATTCTACTCCACATCTCATGTACTCTAGATTAGACCATTTTTTTTGTCACCGCCCCTCTGCTCCCTTTCCTGGTTTCTTCAGAGATTAACCCGATGGCATGGTCGGACCATGCATCATTATCCCTTGACCTCGTTCTCCCTGAATCTACCACTAGGGTTTGCCACTGGCACTTTGACTAGAGTTTTCTGCGTTCGGAACCGCTTCGAGAGGATCTCTCTCAGGGTCTGGATGCTTACTTTCATTTCAATGTTGGTTCAGTATCTTCATCCTCTGCCCTATGGTTGGCCCACAAGGCCATCATTAGATGCCTCTGTATTTCCATGGGCGCTGGCGCCCGCTTGAAGGAGGCCTCTGTTTGCTCCAGGTAATCTCTTCTCCAGCAATTATCCACAGCAGAATGTCGTTTGTTAGATAGGCCGCCTCTGCCTTGGTTACAGAAAGTTTCCCATATACGCGATCAAATCAGGGCTGTTGACCTACACAAAACTGCTCAATCTCTGGCCTGGGCTAAGCAAAAGTTTTACGAGTTCTCTAACAAACCACACTGCATCCCTTTCCTTACCAGGCCACTTACTTCAACCTGATGCCAAACCCACGAATGACCTGTGTGTTATGGTTATCATATTTGGGGAATACTATGAGAAGCTTTATAACTGTCTGGCCCCTGATGTTCACTCTCTCCTTCAGATGACTGCTTTTGACTCCTTTTTTTGAATTCTTGTCTTTGCCGCATTTATCACCTTCCGATCTTTTGGCTTTAAACTCGGAGATTTCCATTGAAGAGCTACTGGATGTTGTTAAACATCTCCCCACTCACTAGTCCCTGGGGCCAGACAGCCTACCCTACTCGTAATACAAAGCCTTCATTGGCATCCTAGTCCCTCATCTTCTGAATTTGTTTCAGGATCTGCTGAAGGGGTCTCCCCCGCACAATGACTTCACACACTCCTGAATTTCAGTGATCTCGACACCAGATAAGGACCTCTCTCTCCGAGATAATTATCATCCCATAGCTTTATTAAACTCTGACTACAAAATTTTCATGAAAATCCTGGCCAACAGGTTGGCCAAATGTATCTCCAAGCTTATACACAGAGACCAGGTGGGCTTTGTCCCAGCTAGACATGCAGCAAATAATACTAGGAGCACCATTGACTTGATTTAGTAATGGCTGCGATCAGCAACTTATGGTGGCTAGCAGTGACTTATGGCGGCGATCAGCAACTTATAGCAGGACTTCGAGACTGCGGCGGGCATTTGAGACTGGGGGGAACTGATTTGGTGTCACTGACATCCCCAGTGACACCAATTCAGTGATCAGTGCTAAAATAAAAGCACTGACATTGTACTAATGGCCCTGGGCAGGAAGGGGTTAACATGAGGGGCAATCAAAGGGTTAACTGTGTGATGGGAGTGTTTTACTAGGGGGCGGGGGGGTGCTTCACTGTAAGCACACTGCTCTGGATGGTTGTGCTCAGCCATCCAGAGCAGTGTGCCCAAACTGACAGGGCGGAGGACTGTTGGTAAACAATGCAGCCCTCCTCCCTGTCGGTGATCGCTGGTAATCACCGGGCGTCGGCGGGTAATCACCGGCCAGGACCCTGTGATTGACACCCAGGAGCAGCGCGGGTAGGGCATGTACATGGCTCATGTGCGCCCCCTACCCAAAAATGCAAAATCATGTGTATATATATATATATATATATATATATATATATAGATATATATATAGATATAGATAGATATGTATATACACACGATTTTGCGCACAGGGGCCTGTATATCTACTATAGAGCAGTCCTTAAGTAGTTAAAGTATAAAACCTCTGTATGTTTCTGCTATCAATGACAGTCCTCCTGTACAGTTTTTGAGAAGTTTCATAGCATTCCTCGTAAACCTATTCATATTCTTTACCCTTTGTACTTTGCCAGGGGAAATGTCAAAATGTCATATAAAAAAGTATTGCTACATCATTTCATTTTTACTAGTCCAACAAAATAGTTAATTATATTACTTCACAAAACCGTTTGTACTAGACATTCCCAGAACATGTCACTATTTTTGTTAGTAAAACGGAAGCAGAATTTTTCCACAAAACATTTTCTCACTTTTTTTCACTTAACTTTGTTGCTATCACATTGGAGACCAATAGCTCCTTATATAATAGCTTGTTGCTTTGGGAACTTTTTGAGATATCAGGGATCTATTTAACCCCTAAATTCTCCCCTGCACTGGAAATCACTGGTCTCCTTTCCTTCTACCAGGTGACGCTGGCCATGTGAGTTTTGGATGCGCATGTGGGACAACAAATCTCAGGAAACATGGCAAGGGGAAACATAAGGGAAAGGAATTAAATTGGGGTCCTGGAAGCAATATGGCTTGTCAGATTTACACATACAGTAACTACTCCCAACTAAAACCAACGCATTCACTGATGTATTACATAGAACGATAGCAACAAAAGAGTTAAGTATTCACAAACCAGACAGACTGGTATTATGCATTTTATAGATACCACAGGATATTATTATCCTTTTGGTGAAACTAGATGCAGACCACATATATATATATATATATATATATATATATATATATATAGATACTATTTTGCCAAAAGTATTGGGACACTCCTTTAAATCATTGGATTCAGTGATTCTGTGTGTCAATCACTTGCATGGCCACAAGTGTGAAAAATCAAGCCCCTAGGCATGCAGACTGCTTCTACAAACATTTGTGAAAGAATGGGTCGCTCTCCGGAACTCAATGAATTTAAGCGTGGTACTTTGATAGGTTGCCACCTGTGCCATAAGTCCATCCGTGACATTTCCTTGCTGCTAAATATTCCAAAGTCAACTGTTAGTGGTATTATAACAAAGTGGAAGCAACTGGGGACAACAGCAACTCATAAAAACCACGTAATATGACAGAGCAGGGTCAGCGCATTCTTAAGCGCACAATGCGCAGAAGTTGCCAACTGTCTTCAGAGTCAATAGCTAAAGACCTCCAAACTTTATATGGGCTTCAGATTAGCACAACAATGTGTAGAGTGTTTCATGGAATGGGTTTCCATGGCCAAGCAGCTGCAGCCAAGCCTTACATCACCAAGTGCAATGCAAAGCATCGGATGCAGTAGTGTAAAGCACACCGTCACTGGACTCTAGAGTCCTGAGTCACCGCCACTGGACTCTAGAGCAGTGGAGATGTGTTCTCTGGAATTAAAAAACACACTTTTCCGTCTGTATATCTGATAGACTTGTCTGGGTTTGGTGGTTGTCAGGAGAACGGTATTTGCCTGACTGCATTGTATCAAGTGTAAAGTTTGGTGGAGGGGGGATTATGGTCTGGGGTTGTGTTTCAGGGGTTGGGCTTGGCCCCTTGGTTCCGGGGAAGGGAACTCTTAAGGTATCAGCATACCAAGGCATTTTGGACAATTTCATGTTCCCAACTTTGTGGGAACAGTTTGGGGATGGCCCCTTCCTGTTTCAACATGACTGCGCACCAGTGCACAAAGCAAGGTCCATAAAAACATGGATGAGTGAGTTTGGCATGGAGGAACTTCATTGGCCTGCACAGAGTCCTGACCTCAACCCAATAGAATACTTTTGGGATGAATTAGAGTGGAGACTGTGAGCCAGGCCTTCTGGTCCGACATCAGTGCCTGACCTCACAAATACACTTCTGGAAGAATGGTTAAACATTTCCATAGACACACTCCTAAGCCTAGAGGATAGCCTTCGCAGAAGGGTTAAAGCTGTTATAGCTGCAAAGGGCAGGCCAACTCAATATTAAACCCTACAGACTAAGACTGGGATGGCATTAAATTTCATGTGTGTGTAAAGGCAGTTAAAGAGTCTTTGGAGGGATGAAATCTTTAACCATTTATACAGGTCATATCGGAGACTAGCAGGCGGTGTGTACAGGTTTGCACAGCCCTTATAATCTAGGACTTGACAGTATTTCGGGGCTCCACCCGGGAAACAGGAGGCTCTCTACCAGGGGTGGACTGACCATTTGGAAACTTGGGCACTGCCCGAGGGCCCGGGGTCAGTAGGGGGCCCCATAAGATGCCCCTGGTACCTTTTTCATAGGCTTTTGTGAGTTTGGGCAAGGATACAGGGGTCCCATGATCCCCTATTGCCCAGGGCCCCATGAGTTGTCAGTCCGCCCCTGCTCCCTACCCAGAGGTCAGCACATGGGAGCAGGGAGCTGCAAGAAAGAGAGCTGAGAGAGAGGTGCAGAGTTGTACACAAGCACAGTGGTGCTGAGAGATAGTCTGAGGGAACAGAATAAAGACCTAGGTTTGAGGCATCAGCAGTGGCACTGTGTAAGGAAGCCAGGAGGCTTGATGGTGTTTTTTCTTTGTGTTTGAAATACTGGTGAAAACTCCTGTGAGGATAACCATTTTCTTGGAGCTTTTACTTTCTTTTTAAATAAAAGTCATCCTACAAGCCCTAAAAAGTATTTAATGGCTGGATTAAACTCACTGAGAAGCACTACACTTGGGTAAAACCTTACCCCCTGGAATATTACAATACATATTGTACAACCAGATCATTCACTTACTGACACCTTTTTGCAGACTACATGGTAGGTGAGCAACACAGCCTGATATAAGGCCTTCCCCAGCCTGTGATTGGACAACAAAGGATTATCAGCGCATTGATGGATCCTCACTCTTCTCTCTGCTTTAAGATTCTCCCAGATGTTAGATGGACAGACCAAGCAATGCTTTAGAGCATGCCTAACTTAAAGTGCTGTCCATCTCTTTTCTAATCTGAGTGCTACTATGGAGGGCATAAAAGGAGGCTGATACATAGAGAGATTCAGGTACTTTTCTCATGTGGATCACCAATATAAACATTTTAACTCACCTAAGCATACAGATTTTTTTTTTCAGTTTTTTTGACTAGCGGTTATTTGTCTATGCAATATATGTGTGTAATGTATTCTGCAGAACAGTTCAGTCTTTGATGGAAACTACGTTGCTTTCCATTTCAAAGAATTCCTGCATCTGGATGGTAAGATATGTATGGCCAGTTTTCTACTGGCAGCAAAGACACCTTTCACAGGTATGCCCTGAAAATGAGTCAGCTGGCGTTGAGGGACTGCAGTGGAAAGAAATGAACTAAGCAAATTTAAAAGCATTCTCCAGGAAGAAATAATAAATTGGCACTGCCAAAACATGAAAAAGATAGTCTCTTGATAGCAATACTTTGCCAACAGATAATGTGCCACAGATGCAAATCAGAAGTCTAACTACATCACCCTTTACTAGGCTCCTATCTCATTTGTTTTTTCTTTTACTGAAATTATATTCTCATGAATATGTTTATGCTCACTGTTTTGAAGTTAAGTGTCCAGAATAGAAGCCTTGAGAGATGATGAAAATTCTAAGATGTAATTTGTACAAGGATAAAAATGTCTTGTTCTAAAGACGCAATTGGAATCCTTACAGTTCTGTATTTTTGTTTAGCTTCCACTAAAGGTGATTGCTGGGATAGTGTTAGTATATCAACAGAACACTCCAGATGGTCGCACTTCTGTGGATGGCATTTTGGCAGCAATAATCCATTCATAAATCCCATTTGTGTAGCACTCTCTGGAAGAATAACTAAATGTACCAAAATAATTACAGAAAAGAAGCATTTCCTTTCTTGCAAATATGCATAAGTGCATAAAGGTATCTTTTCTTGCTGAATCTCTTTTTTGTAATACTATTAATATTGCCAGGCAATGACATGGGTTAATCTGCCTCATACATATTCTTCTTTGAACTTTAACTGACCTGGTGCTTTAAGCCATTCATATTTCTTATTTGTAGGTTTGCAGCCACTATGCAATAAGAAAGATTTATTTTCCTGTTTTCCATATACCAAGTATTAGATTAGTAAGACTTTTTAGCATTACTTGAGCTTTCCTTCTAATCAATAATAGTTAAAAAATTAATGACTAGCCCTGACCCTCTCATTCCTATTAGAGTAAAGTGCTTTATCAGCAGATCACTAGCTATTCACTGTATATTGGCATTTAAGAGCAAGAGGTTGTTGTGGGCCAAAGCTAGTTACCAATTCATTACATCATTGCAAATGATACTGCTTGCATCCATAAACTATTTTGCCTTTAAGGTAACTGTTTCATGTAAAGAGATTTCTAAGTATATCATTAGTCAATAGGATTTAAGGAATTTATAGAGCCAGTAAAGATGACTACAATATTCAAACTACTATTTAATAGTGTAAAAACTTAGTATAGAGCTTAGTATATGGCTATAGACATTATCAGAAATCCATGCATATACCTAATACTACAAAGCTTTTTAAATATTACAGGATAGACAGGATAGGTATGCATACTTGAAACTCACGTTGCATAAATGTCTGTACAAAATATGCCCCAGATGCTTTTTATTACTGGTACATTAAATGGTTCCAGACAAAAATTAATATAAAACTTTATGTCCATAAATTTATATTAAAATTGTGCTAAGAAAATCTAATTATTAATTGTTATTAAAATCCTGTTACATTGTGTTGGTTACACTTCAACACCTTCCACATGAATTTCATGGATCTCACCGTATACTTGAATTTAAATACTATATATACCTGTTACTTCTCTGCAGTTATTATATCTCTTGCTTGGTGGGTGCATAAGCATCAAATGCTTGCAAACCAACCACTTAATGCTAAAATCACGCATCTCACTGCATGCTTCTTCACATGTCCAGGGAGACCAAAAGAGGATATCATACAGTATTCACTCCCCACCTCATTCTATCAATCAAATGACTTTGCACAAAAAAATAATATTCTTATACAGGAGCATGGATTACCTAAGAACACAAGGTGAACTTCCTGAAATTTTTATCTATATTATACAAAAATAGACTGAACATGCATGAAAGTAAACAATACTAACAACTGCATATTTTAACCACTTCCACACAAACACCTCTACATCCCCTGAGGTCTAGAGCAGTTTTTAAATTTCTGCTATGTACCTGTTTTTTGGCAATAAATACTTACTATAACACAATATTACATACATATTGTTTTCTAAAGAGAAGCAAGGCTTGTGATATTGTCTTGCAAAAAAATTATTTTATGTAATCCTAAAAAATAAAAAATAACAAGTATAGAAAATAGTGCAACTGCAGATTTTTTTTTTATTTTTACTTTATTCTATAATTTGTTCTGTTTAAAATGAAATAGCAATTATGATTCTGTACCAAGAGAATTGTCCAGTCTATACATCCTTAATCTCTCCATTTTACTCTCTAAATTCCATTCTGAGCTAACAATCTGGCCCACCTACAGTTTCTCCTGGATGGGCTAGTGTCCTCAAGCAAACTATCCTTGCTAGGATCCTATACCCTTTCCAAACATGCAGTTAAAAAATTCCTGCAAACTTTTTCAAATTATTACAATCTATACTCAATAATTTTGGTCATTTAAACTGGCCAGGATTAAATTCTCTCTCCTATGCAGACTGAAAACACATGGTGGAATATCACTCTCTGCTGTTAAACTTTACTATTTAGCCACTCAACTCCCAGAAGCTATGGAGTGGTTTAGGCACTCTTTCACCAAAGAATTGGTCTCTATGGAGACATCTATTTCTCCAATTCCAAACTCAACACTTCTATGAAGCCCCAAAGTCTCACAACTCTAACTACATAACCACTGTACCGTTGCCCCAATTTGGAGAACCTAGTAACAGTACTAATTTCACATAGAGAATTTCCTCTCCTCCTTCCCCATTACAACCTATCGTGGACTATCCAATCTTTAATCTGGGGGGCCAAGATAAATCATTCCACATTTTGTCTGCCCAGAACAAACATCTAGTACTCCGTTTTCTCCAATGCATGCTATAAGCTTTCTAAGTTGATAAGATGTCATGTGCATGTCATATGTCCACTCGCCACCTTGTCTTGTTTGTTCTGTAAAAACCCAATAAATATTCTTTAAAAAAAAAAAAAAGAAGGGGTGGAAAACATATTTTTATAATAAAGAGGACCCAAGATCTCTTCCCCCTAGAGGAAGGAGTGTGAGGTACATAATCACCCCTTAACACCTAGTCCTCCTAAAAAAAAATAGAATAGTAAATAAACACAAATCCTATAAGGAAGCACTTTAATACAACATTCTATTAAAAAAGTAAACAAATGTCCCCTGATGTAAAATCTCATCAATCCTGTCATCCAGTGTTGTAGCTGCAACATCAATCACAATGACCTGCCTCTACAACAACCCACCACTCAACAATGTTGCCAACGACCTGCCATGAGAATCTACAGTCCTACAATCTTCACCTGCCAAAAAGAAATCCAAGGTGTGGGTAAAGATGACAGAAAAGATCTTGACCTGCCGCACTATGACAGATCTGTGATCACTTAAGTTTTTGTAAACAAACTGGCTGGAGATCCTGTGTTATGTCACTTATGTATCATATGGGAAGACTTATCAAAATCTGGAAGAGGGCCCCAGATATCTGCCTCCCCAAGAAAATGAGTATAGTGTACCCCTTATTACTCATTCTAAAAAAAGTCATAAATAAATAGCACCCTCCCAGAATGCGCCCTCGGGGGTGCGCACCTGGCGATCTCCGCGATTGCTGTGTCCTACGGACACGGCTGATAACGAGAGGTGGTAAAAGACCAATCACAGCAGCCTTTTACCACGTGATCAGCCATGTCCAATGACACAGCGGATCACTGGTAAATGCAGTTACCGGTTATGGGCTGCACTTTCCTCACGCTGTCACAGTGTGAGGAAAGTACTGCCAATAACCGGCAATTGTCAGAGGAGGGATTGGCACCAATCATCGGGGCACTGATGTTCAGCGCCCCGATGATCGGTGCCCAGCAGTGCCACCCACCAGTGCCGCCCATCTGTGCCCAGCAGTGCCGCCCACAAGTGCCCAGCAATGCCACCCTCCTGTGCCCATCAGTGCCACCCACCTGTGCCCAGCAGTGCCACCCACCTGTGCCCAGCAGTGCCACCCATCAGTTCCACCTATCAGTGCCTAGCAGTGCCGCCAGTCAGTGCCCAGCTGTGCACCCTATCAGTGCCCATCATTGTTGCATATCAGTGCCAGCTCATCAGTGCCGCCTATCAGTGCTGCCTATCTGCGCCCATCAGTGCCGCCTATCAGTGTCACCTATCAGCGCCCATCAGTGTTGCATATCAGTGCCAGCTCATCAGTCCCGCCTATCAGTGCCACCTCATCAGTGCTGCCTACCAGTGCCCATCAGTGCCCATCGGGGCCCCTCAGTGCTGCCTATCAGTGCAGCCTCATCAACGCACATCAGTGAAGGAGAAAATTACCTGTTTGCAAAATTTTATAATAGAAACAAAGAAAAAACATTTTTTTTTCAAAATGTTTGCTCTTTTTTTGTTTATAGCACAAAAAACAAACACCCAGTGGCAGTACATACCACCAAAAGAAAGCTCTATTTGTGTGATAAAAATGTAAAAAATGTCATATGGGTTCAGTTTTGCATGACCATGCAATTGTCACTCAAAGTGCAACAGCACTGAAAGCTAAAAATTGGCCTGGACAGGATGGGGGTATAAGTGCCTGGTAGGCAAGTGGTTAATAAAACAATGTCCCAAAATGTAAATCCATAATCAAGTTGTCCAGCTACATAGATCCATTGTCAAACCCAATGACCAGCTACCATAATTGTATCACTCAACTGTGTTACCAACACAAATGACAGGTCCTCTACTGGCTTCTGATTGTAAATAAACTGAATGAGGATGCCGAGTGATGTCATTGACCAAATATAACAGAGTGTATAATGATCAGAAAAGGAGTATTTTGGATTATTTGATAGACTACTAGCCTAATAATGGATCGCTTTAGTCTACCAAGTTGGAATAGATATCTAGGAATAAAGCAACATTGCTTTTTTTAACTGGGGGACTCCTTTAAAATACAGAAAAATTATTTACATTTTTGAAAAAAGTTATCTGGATATTAAAGGCTATGCTCACTGTGTTTACAATTCCTGTTCATCTACAGTTCGGTTATAAAGACCTATATACATGTAGCCTTGAACATGATATGTTTTGCTAGATTAAATTTAATGAAGAAAATGTAGTCTATTGTACACATTAGAATGTTTCCATTCCGACAGTATTTAAATGGGATGCGTTTCCTTTCCACATGATACAATTTATTTGTGAAAGTTTTCTAACATACAGTATTTACCATTTGTATTGTGAGAATAATCTTGTCATAGTAGTAGTGAGTTATCTAATGTATTAATTCAATAAATAAACACTAGTGTTTGTGTTTCTGCCCACTTTTGTAACCATTAGATATAACTAATTTATTATTATTTCTTTCAGTTGCAAGCACAAGTTTTATTTGGAAAAACTACCAAATACCAGCATTATTATTCCATTTCACAATGAAGGGTGGACATCTTTACTGAGAACCATACACAGTGTGATTAACAGAACTCCAGACACTCTCATAGAAGAAATTATCTTGGTGGATGACTTCAGTGACAGAGGTAAGTTATCAGTTTAAATTCTGAAGTAGAGTACAGTTGCATGGATTGTGCAAACAATAAATGAAACGCATTGTTAAAATGGTGAATTTAGCTGCATTTAGAAAGAAACTGGTTCAGAAAATGTTACTACAGGAAAACATAGAGAATTAGTATGCTTCCCAACAGTTTACATTTTCGGAGGATATATGCAAATGATTTTTTTTTTTTTATTTGTGTCTTCCCTACTGTGACACCAACATTGGGACTGTTGAGAAGTATGAGTGAAGTATGAGTGCTTAGGGAGTTTCTTGGAAGCTTTGGTATGGATCAACTAATGTACATTCTAGGTTTCTTTGGTTTTGTGATAAAGAGTTTTATAACATTTGGTAAGATTATAGTAAGATTATACCTAGACTTTAGTGATTTGAGAGCACCAGTTTTTTCAAACTATTGTAAAATGTCAAAGGATGTAGAAACAGAGTCAGCATTATTCCTTTGATTATTTATTTGTCTTGTGTATTTTAGACGGTAACGAACAATAGTGTGATATATTGTGGTAAAAGCAAATCATATGTGGTAGTTTTTAATTATAGTTCATGTAAATATTACTGTATTTGACAAAATATTTATACATTTAAATGATTTTGAAATTTGTGAAACTCTTGACTGCTAACAGTTTTTGTAACTCATAAAGTGCAAAAAAGTAATAGAAATAGTTATGTATCGATACAGACATTGAACTAGCAATCCTTAATTTTAGTCTTACCAACACTTTCCTGTTATAACAATTGTGTTGGGTGTCTGAATATGACTGTGTACTCTGGAGTTAGACCCACTGCACTCAGTAACCAGCACTCAGTAACAGACCAGGTCTGGTATGTCCTCTTTTCCTATGCAATGTAGGTCTATGTAAGAATACTTGTATTGTTACTCAGCTATGCCAGTAAGGAGCATTGGAATGGAAAACAACATTTTAAAGAAAAAAAGATACTCTAAGGCAATTATAAGCAAAAATAAGTCACAATTTATTACATTAGAGATTTCCATTCTTAAATGTGGGCAACGTTTTCCATTGCATTGACCAGTGTAAAAGCATTCACTGTCAGCAAAAGGACAGGTATTGAACTCACTGGAGTGTTAAGAATACATGCTGGGCAAAAAAGAAAATCTAGGCAGTTTATTAATTCCTCTTAGTGTATTATAATTTTTCCTACCTTACAATACATTTTTCCAGACGTGATTAGTGTTGCGGGACATTGTTAAAGGCAGTCCTGTTGAAACATTTTCTTATTGCATTGTTGTTTTACTAGGAAGCATCCAGTGAAGCACTTACTGTAGTTAAAAAAGCATTATTAATGTGTGACCATGTTATAGTAGAGGTCCTTATCAACACCCAATTTTAAGGCTGTGAGATGAAAGGAAGCTAACTTGGGAAAAGACACAAATGTGACAGACAGCATCTTCAAGGCATTTTTTTTACATGAAAGCTCAACTCTGGTTTAATGTTTTTTCTTGTCCTCCTGGATGTTTAAAAAAGAATCTTAAAGTATACTTAAAGTAAATTTCAATCTTTCTAAAGATGCCAACCCCTAATCTGTAAAGTCCATAAAACTCTTTTAGTAACAACATTCATCCTAAGATCTTAAAGCAGATATGAATACAGACTCAAAATAATTTTGAATATCTGTTTAGGAGAAAAGCTACATTGTACAGTATGTTATCATTTTCAAGAACTGAGGAAAAATAACTACTAGATTATATAGGACAGCTATACAACAACACTCGCAGAGAGTATACAAAAATTTTTGTTTAGCACAGAGTTCTTGCTAAAGTGTTACTTTTAAAAGTTATAATGAAATGGTATTACATCAAAATGGCTGTGAAGTTCAGTTACAGAATCAAGATACTTTATATTTTTATATTATATATTTTTTTCTTTACTATAGACAAATGTATTAACTTTTTAAAAATGGTCAGGGTTGTCCTTGAAATGTTTTATTATACGGAGAGTTTCATTTAATTGGACAGCTAGGTGTAAGAGTGACAAGACTATAATGTGATCATATATTTGTCTTTTGGTTTGTACGGAAGCAATTTCATTGTCTGGTCCAAGGGTTAATTGGATTGCTCCATTGTCTTTGTACTGTATAGACTACACATATCTTTTTGATCTTTCAAGGTCCTTCAGGTGTTAGATTCTACAAATATTTTGTAACCTCTAGTCAACAGATACAACAGCACATATAGTAATTACCATTTTTCTGATTTTTTTTTTCTGTCTCTGCTTGATGTCATGTACTAAATATATGTAATGTAAATGTAAAACAGGGACGTCAGACTAATGCTTTCCTAGAGCCAGAGGAATAATTATAGGTTAGAAGTGAGTGCCTTTGTAATGGATACAGTATAATACATTGAAAATAGCCAGGAGAAGGGTTCTACAATTTTAAAGAATTTGTAAAAAGACTTGCCAGTTATGCTTGGAGAGCTATTGTTATCAAAGCATTTTTTTGCATCAGGACCTAGGACAGCATTATCATGCAATCCTTATGTTTACTTTTTTCTGTTTTGGCCATCACTGGAATTGCGTGTCTAACTCTATGAGCATACTACCATCCACAAATATGTGTTTTGTCAGTCTTGTACAAAGAATCAAAGAGTGATCATAGGTAAAACCCTAAATTAACTTCTGACAATTGGATGAGAAAGAGAAAATACCACCAAAGTTTCCTATACATTAACACTAAAAATGCAAAGGTATAAAAAAGACAAAATAATGCACTTTCAGTTACACTGGGACTGCTTTATGGCAGCTTTGGAAACTGTTCCTATATAATGGGAATATTTGGTGGTAAGAAAAAACCAGGTCATCTTTAATGCTATGGATCATGAACAATTATATACATAGGAGGACTCTGTGGAAGACATGAAGCCTTAAAACTTGTTAGTGTTGACATTCTGGACCTACAACTGTCAGCTGTGCTGCTGTGGAAGCTGTTCTGATTACTGCATTTACTATTAAATTTGTCCACAGTATGCTTATTTCCAAACGGCTATTATTGAGGGTGAGTTTATTGCCAATGTACCTTAGATGTTAGTGATCCTTTTTAACTGATCTTCACATCCCTTTGTGAGTGAAATCCTTTCTATATATCTTATTACTAATATATATCTTATCCACACTATCCAATGCACTTTTCTGCTTCCTTTTTTTGATTGGTAATACCTAAGAAATGAATTGTAAATTCTCTGAATCATTTTATTTGACACAGATTATATATAAATTGTACTGAAAAAATTTAATTCTGCACAAAGGAAAGTGATTTAGGCATTTACTGGATACCATGGTCTGTTCTTGGCATGTGTGCGTGTGTGTGTGTATGTGTGTGTATATATATATATATATATATATATATATATATATATATACACAGAGAGAGAGAGAGAAATTTAAAATAAACCTTTAGTAAGAATAAAAACTGATGCTTTCCTTTAATTGCAGGCAGCTCTAGGTGCCATCCAATCAGATCATCTCTTCATCTCCAAAGATCCCAAAACAGAACAGTCGGCTCCTGCTTGCACACACAGTTTTGAGAATTATGTATTAAAAGTGAAGTGTGGGAGGCAGAAGGGGGTGGATCGGATCTTGTGGTCACTGTTTTCAAGATCTGACCCACCCCTCCTGTCTTCTGCACTTCACTTTTGACATATTACTATTACAACTGTGTGTGCAAGCAGGAAAGTGCCAAAAGCAGAATAAATAAAGTCTGGACTCAACTGTAACAAGATTATTTTATTATAAAAGGTACACATTCTGGGGGTTCGAATTGTCTCCTTTTTCAGGGCTTGGTACTGTAAACAAAGCGTGTACTGGAATAATCCTGGAGAGTAATAAACATGATCACTCCAGATACCAGCTAAGTTTCATGTTGGGTTCTTAGGATCTAAGAGCTTGAATTCAATGAAATCTGGATTTTGCACATTTTGTTTTTGATGCTTCACTCCTTACACATCCAGTCTCTGCTCATGCAGAGAGCTTACCTTTAGTCTTGACTCCTGGGAGGGCTGCTTATAATCATTCCCTCTACACTGCTAAGACTTGACTGAGCACACCTACTGCTTTAAGAGATCCACACCCCACGTCTTTCTTTTACTTCCTACATTACTATAATGGACAGCCTTATTAACCACTTCAATAACGGGAACTTTTACCCCCTTCCTGCCCAGGCAATTTTCAGCTTTCAGTGCTGTCGCACTTTGAATGACAATTGCGTGGTCATGCAACACTGTACCCATAAAACATGTTAGAATTTTTTTCACACAAATAGAGATTTTTTTTGGTGGTAATTAATCACCACTGAATTTTTTATTTTTTGCTAAATAAACAAAAAACCCTGAAACTTTTTTTGTTTTGATTATAAAATTTTGCAAATAAATAACATTTCTTCATAAATTTAGGTCAAATGTATTCTACTACGTTTCTTTTGTGAAAATATCCCAAATTAGTGTACATTATTTAGTCTGTAGGAAGGTTATACAGTCCACAAACCATGGTATATATATCTGACAATCGATCAATCAATGCACTGACGGCCAATCTCATTTCCTGAGGCCTGAAAACACCAGCATAGTAAAAATACCCCTCAAATTACCCATTTTTGGAAAATAGAAAGTCCAAGTTATTTAGTAAAAGGCATGGTGAGTTTTTTGGAGGTTGTCATTTTTTGTTACAATTTTTTGGAAAATGTAGAAATGAAAAGAAAAAATCACATTTTTTTTTCTTTTTACATATTGTCACCAGTCCAGTACAGCGTTATTATATAACTGGTGTGGCAGTGATAAGGGACACTGACTGGTGACAGTATGTAAAAAAAAAAAAAATAATAATTATTTTTTTTTTCAAATGTTTCTATTTTTTTATTTTTTATTACATATTTATTTCTTTTTTTTGCAATTTTTTTCAACACACTGTGACCAAAACAATACAATGTTACCTTGTAACATTGAACTACTCTGGGCAAGTGATTTTTTCTTTTTTAGACATTATGATTGCTAATATCAATGTATTTCATTGATATTTTTAATCATTGTTACTGAATGAAACTGATTCATTCAGACTTTTGTTATGATTAGCTGTGATTGGGCAAAGCTCATCACATGATACAGATGGGCTGTGATTGGCCCTGTCTGTACCATGTGACTGCTTTGATCCATCACAGCTAACAATACAATTGTATACAATGAATGGCATGACAGGAAGCTATCCATTGTATACAATCGATTGGTCACAGGGGTCACATTACACTGGCAATGGACCGGTGTAGTGATATGTCATTGACTGTGTCTCATGGACACAGCCAGTGACAGATCGTCCCACTGCGCGGCCCCTCAGCCACGTGAATGACTGGTTTTGACAGGATGTCATATGGTGCCCAGTCACAATGGCGAGTGCCCTGCCCGGCCTTTAGTAGATTGAGGGCCGGGTGGGACACCGTTGTGATTGGGCGTCATATGACGTCCTGTCAAAAGCAGCCATTCAGTGTTAATCAATAGTAAGGTGCAGGCGGTGGAAGGGGAAAAGCAAGTGGCAGTATGTTGTTCAGGGATTGTATATATACATATCACACTATTAAAGAACCTGGAACATGTTAAAAATGATTAAACTGTCATCTGAAGCTGATATCATTGTATGTTCGCCACGGGTTTTCTTTAAAGAAATTAATTAATTAAAGGTACTTATATTGCACCAGCAATTTATGCAGCGCATGTTATACCTACAGTCCATATGCATGCTGAAGCTAATATACAGTACATTTCTCAAAATACTTTTTAACTTAATATTTCTCATAATTTTTGCTTAATATTCTATTGATGTATTTATTTGTTACAGGTACTTATAAAGTGCTAACAATTTATGTAGCACTTTACATGTATATTTTCATTTTCAGTCCTTGCACTCAAAGAGCTTACAATCTAAGTTCCCTAACTCACATTTATATATACACATAGACATTTATGTATACAATTTAGACAGCAACCTTTTAACCTACCAGCATTTATTTGGAGTGTGTGAGGAAACTGAAGTGCCTGGAGGAAACCCATGAAGGCACAGGGAGAACGTGGGGGTATTCCAGATAAATACTACCGTGGGTTATGATTTTAACTGATGACTCTAGTGTCGCCAAGCATTAGTGCTAGCCACTGTGCTGCCCATAGAAAACAATAAAACTATGCTGAAGTCAGAATCTTCATTTTCAAGAATACCTTGATAAACATTTGAAAAAAGATGCCCAGTGCTTCACCCACTGCCTGCAAATATAAACAAACTGTAAAAAAGAAATTGTAAAAGTTTTGGTCATAAGTAAAACTATTTCCAAAAACATAATATATCCTCTTTAACCACTTCCTGCCCTCCCGCAATATACTGCGGCAGCTACAAGCAAAGCAACGTACCCGTATGTCGCTCTGGCTGTACTAACTCAGGGGGGCGCCCGAGTGGGCATGCAGTGTTCCCCCCTCGTGACTGCTGTTTCCAGCGGTTACAGCGGAATGAAGATCCCGGTGAATGGGACCCGGTGATCATGTAATCACTAGGCAATCAATGATCACAATGTAAGCAAACCTGTTATGAATCAATCTCAAAGTGAAACAACAAGAAGCGCACCAACCTTGTGCATTACCTCAGTAACCAAAATTTATTTAATGAAGGAAAGGTACTCACAAACAGCGAATAAAAACAGGCATGTAAGTCCACCAAGGGACTTCAAAGGTAAGAGGCCAGCGCGAATCCCATCATGGGTGTAGGTACTCAGTCCAGCTGACGCGTTTCGAAGGTCATGCCTTCTTGCTCAGAGCTGACTGGACTGAGAGTGTATGCTCCCATTTATGCCCACAGACTGAAATAGGACCCTCCCAAATGGGTTGGGCTGTCCTGGGCCGGGGGGAGGGGCCCTGGTATCAACAGAGTACAATAAATCGTCAATAGTCATCCAGATGAATATAAATCATAAAATTAAAATAAAATAATATAAAATGTATATAGATGGTAAATGATACATTATACCTTAAAAAGTGCAGCTTATAAATACAATAGTAGGAAAAATTTAAAATTTAAAATTAGTTGATATTAACATTAAACTGATCGTCGGATGTATACAATGTATATAAACTATATATACACATACAAAAAAACTGTATACTATGTATATGGAAAATATATAAAATATATATACATCCATAGACACAGAGGAACCCACACAATTGCATGAACTATACATTGTCTGTTTGTCCATAAACGATGAGCAATTCAGCTAGAGTGTCTGTTAGAAATAGCAGAATTCATAAAACTAATAAAATTAAATTAATTTTGAATTTCTGCTGATCACCCCCCATGGTAACATTGTACTATTGTACTATGCTGATAAAAGTATTTAAAAAAAAATAAAAGGAAAAAAGTTTTAAAAAATACAATATTGAGATTTTTTGTAAAAAAAATTTTTTTTTTTAACAACTTGCCAACCGCTTGGCAGCTCTTGGCAAAGAAATGTAATCTCGTGTCACTTCCTATTTTGGGGTGTGAACGCACCTGCACTCCCCGCTGCCCCCCCACCTGTTGGTCCGGGGAGAGAAGAGAGAACACGGCATCAAGTAAAAGCACTACATTTTGCACACACATTAGATTAGCACATTTAACCCTTTGATTGCCCCTATTAACCCTTTGACCACCCCCTCACCCAGCCAGTGCCATTAGTACAGTGTCTGTATATAGAATCTTTCACTGATCACTGTATTACTGCCACTAGCGACATCAGATAGTATTAGGGTCAGTAAGCGCCCCTCCCAGCCAAGGTTAGCTAGCGTTAGGTTGCCCGCACACTATCGCACTCACGCTATAGGTCGCTGATCATCCCCATTACTAGTATAGTGTTCACGGATCAAGATATTGATCATGAACAGAACTATACTAGTGCCTCCTTTGTATGGTATCCCCAAAAACGCAGTGTTGGCAGGATCGGCCCCGTTTGCTGCCAGCACTAGCATTTAGCCATTCTGCTGTTTTTCACTGAAGATTTGTATCAATTGATTGTGGGCCAAAGCAATTTATACGTACAAAAATACATCGCCTCCCACCCAAATTCAGCTCTTGCCAAACATTCCCATGGAAACCTATCACGGTTTCTGAATTTAAACTTTTTTGGGCTTAACCCTCAACATGAGCATTATAACAAAGAATGAATTGCAGTCATATTGGTCCACAGAGCCAATTCATCATATGCCTGTGTTCTCTGCTGTTATATACTGTATATGCCCAACATGGACCAGCAATGTACTGATACATTGCTGGACTTTGAGTGATTTTACTGGGATGATGCCTGCAGCGACATGCATCATTCTGGTATTGTTTTTTTTTCTGCTGGCAGTAAGCTTCCATGTAAAAGCAATCCTAGTGGCCAATTAGCTGCTGAATTGTTTTTATGAGCAGCGGGAAGGGACATACCCCCCTTCTGCTGCCTTCCACAGTTTTCTTGGGCTCTCCTGTTCCACAGGGGAATCTGAGAATGCAGCTGGCAGTTCTGCTGGCTCACCATAGAACTGATCAGAGACCAGGATGGCTCCAATCATCCCTATAGTCTAAGAAATCGGAAGCTATGAGCATTTCATAACTTCCATTTTGCATGATATAAACAGTGCCATTTGTAAATTGGGAAAGCATCTGATCACACCGATCTTGGTGAAATTTAAGGGCAAAGGACATATCTAGAGTCTTATAGACACCAGATTTCTTAAAAAAGAATATATAATAATGCCATTTGAAATTTTAGAGGATATTTGCTTTCCCTGTGATAGCATTAAAAGTGTTAAAAAAAAATGAAAGGGACAGTGTAAAAATAATTTAAAAAATCTAATTAAAAAAATCAAAACAACTAAAAAAAAAAAGCATTCTTACTCCCCTGTGTGTGCTCAAGCATTGGCCTTTTCTTTTTTTTTTTCAAAAGGACCTCAAGAAATGTGATAGGCAGTCAGAAAGTAAAAGCTACGTAAAAGCTACGTAAATTCCAATATATATATATATATACTAATAATATATGTCTATAGACGCTATAACTTTCACACAAACCAATCAATATACATGTATTGAGATTTTTTTTACCAAAGGCATGTAGCAGAATACATTTTAGCCTAAATTTATGACTAACTTTGAGTTTATTGTATATTTTTTATAACCAAAAGTGAAAAAATTGTTTTTTTTTCAAAATTTTCTGTCTTTTTTTGTTTATCGCACAAAAAATAGAAACCACAGAGGTGATACAATACCAACAAAAGAAAGCTATATTTGTGTGAAAAAAAGGACATAAATTTCATTTGGGTACAGCATTGCACGACCGCACAATTTCCAGTTGAAATAGCGCAGTGCAGAACAGCAAAAAATGGTCTGGTCAGGAAGGGGGGTAAATCCTCTGGAGGGCAAGTGTTTAAAAAAGTCCCCAGAAATGGTGCAAATGATCCAAAATCCACCTTGCTCCAGATATTTGACAGGCAAACACAGATGATCCAACAGAAGGTTGTTTAAGTATTTCAGAATAATATTGCCATAGCTTGCCACCAGCTACTTAAAAACTTTACTGAGTGGTCAGCACTTTATGTAACATTTTATGACAACATACTGTATCTAATGCTTATACTTTTTTTTCTTAAAATGTCAGTCTTGAGGACAGTCAACGTTAAATGAAAAGAACATTTCCCTAAACATTAATAAATAGAAAAAAGTATGCCTTCTGTAGGTGAACAAGTGAATATCCCTTGTCGTAAAATCATTAGCACTATTCCGCAAAGAAAGTTTTAACTGTTATTATTTTATTGAGATATGTTTGTATACATTGCAGACCTCTACATCTAACAAAAAAACCCCACACATGATTAGAAAAGATGTTTTTTTGTCTTCTGTACACCAAACTTTTTTTTACCAACTCAAGGCTTGCATCTAATACTGAAATAAGCAATAAGTCAAGAGTATATGTTTTATATTGCAATTATTTTTGTGTTAACTATTGGGATGCAATGTCATTTACTGTACTCACTAAGGTTTTTTGCCATATAATCTGGTAAGGGGTAAAATGCCAACTCATATATTACTTCTTTCTTTAATCACTTTTATACTAAACAAATAAAATTGCATTGCTAGGGTTTTCATTGCTATTATGTCTTATTTTTGCTGTATATGTTTTGCTAAGTGTACTTGCTATGTACTTTTGTTTGTGATTCTTACTTTGTACAGCATCACAGAAGATAAAGCTGTTGTATAAATCATTAAAAATAATGAAAGCAGGTATGAGCTGGTAGGGCAAGTTGAGATACATATGTCTATCTAAGCAACCAGTAAACAGCTGGAATAAAAGACAACCTTCCCTAAGACAAACATAAAGGCTGTCACTAATTTTTTCAGAGTCACAAAGGTACAGTACATGCCTCTATCCACGCACCTGATACATAGTCATATTTATTGTAAGCGTTTATGGATCAATTATGAAAATAAAGTCGTGAGATTTATAAACAAAATTGATTTCTTACGCTTTCATTGGCTAGTGAGTAGGGCTATGCATGTTTAAGTTGGGAAGCCATCCAGGAGCATATCAACAAACGAGAAAATGGAACAGGAAAGGAAAAAGCAGAGAACAGATAATGAAACAAACAAACAAGGAGGAAGGGCAGGGCAAGTGGTAGAGCAAAGGAAAACCCAGGATGGATCTTCGCTTGTCCTTGTAAGTGTGTGAGAATTCGTATTCAGAATAGTTATGCTTATTAAAATGCAAATAGTGCCTGCTGAAAATCTCTTGGTGGATGCACAATCCATGGAATTTAGACATATTCTAACTTTTGTATAGTATCTTTGATAATTGCAGCCATGTTTTTATTCCATCAGAATTATGCTATTTTTGTTTAACTTGTGTAATTGTGGGGTCTGAGGACCACTATGATTTATCTAGTTCTTGTTTTGCTGCAGTTAATAGGAAAGTTTGAAGTCTAAATTGTGATTTTGTGCAGTTTGCTGATTTTAGGTTCAGCAGTGCCTGCTTGGGGGTCTTGCAGATCCCCTTGCCCAAACGGGTTTAAATCAGTTGTTATACATTGGTCCAGAACCTCCTAACTTTGAGGTAACCCCACCAAATTTGTAGGAGGTTTACCCAATACACTTGTCAGAGGAAGTAGGTATAAACCTTGGCATCTAGTGTGGGACCATTTACCACCATATTAGTAATTTAGGAAGGTGCCATATTTTCATTCAGAGAATGCTAGCTGTCTGTTTTTTATACTGACCCTCACAACTCAATACTTCTTAGTTACTCACCCAAAGTAAGTATTCAAAAAAGATGTCTGTAATTAATATGTGCTTGTTATGGACAATGCCTCAAAGTGCTGAAGCCAGCAGGTTGGCAAAACAGTCAGTCAACTGTCATTTTCAAAAGGAGGTTAGCAATGACAAGCCCCATACTTCTCTCAATACTTTACTTTATCTGAAATCAAAATTATGCATACAACTGTTGTGATGTCTTTAATTTACAGACTTCCACTAAAAAAGGAGAATTGGTATTTAATAGGCTTTTCTGTCTAGGTTTTTAGCCTGCCTGTCTATGATTAAATTGTCACTATACTGAATACCAAACAGTTGCAGAAGAGGGGGAACAAAATAAATATGAGTAGTGTCTCGTTAGTATCATTAGTATTATATGTAAATGTCATTGTATACACAGCAGGGATTAGGTGCAGGTATGCTGCTACCATAGGTTCTGTGACATTTCCCAGATTTTCAGTATTCATGAATCCCAAGCATTTGACTGAAAAGTTCACAGGATGGACACCTGAAATAAAAAACAACATATAAAACACCGCATACTCTTTTCCCTAGGTCAGCTAAGTCATTTGAAGAAATTGGTTACCCAGACATATTGCCAGTACATACTGGAGTTTCTAGAACGAAATTACATTTTTTTTACATTTTTATTTTTATTTTTTTGCTGTATTTTACAATTAGTACATGCCCCCCTTGGCAGTGCCTGGGATACAATGCCTTTTGTTTCACAATAGTTTTCTTATGAGCCTTACAAATAACTAGAATGAAATAAGATGTTGACCTATAAAGCCTCAGTAGGGTTCACCACAATGTTTGAAGAAAATTTTGAAAACAGTTCATGAACCAAATCCAGGCAGATCTGCTCATCCTAATTACTATGCTATAGAGAATGCCATATATTAAAAAAGTTGCAAAGTCTTACAGTCTCACATCTTTTACCTTTGTCACTTTTTATCACATTTGCTAAATATAGTTTGAGTTGGATATTTATCACAAAACTTGCATTGTGAATTGTTCAATATGATATATACATTCAAAAATGATAACACCAGTTACATAGGCCCAAACGAGTTGGGGATTGGTCATTTTTAATTTAGCTATGCTAGGACCTAAATGGCCTAACTGCTTTCCATTGGAAACCCTATTGTCTTCTGCATATACATACTATAGTCTGTGAGCAAGTGTGCTGTGAGCGGAGAGTTTACTTTTCTGTGCATGATCAGTTAAAATCAGGTATATTGTATTTTCTGTCATAGAAATAAGAACTGTAATGTACTTTAATATGTATATGAAGCCAGTACTTTTACTTTGATTTATTTGACCTGACAATACATTTTATTTGTAACGTGCAGTATATTGCCAATATTTTATATTCTGTAATAAATCATCAGATAAAATAGCCTGTGGTTTCAAGCTACAATATTTTATTCTAAATTTGTCAAGTAACTATGTACATTTAGCAAGGCAAAGTAAAAAAACATGTTCAAAGAGTTTAAGGTTCCTGCTAAAATTGCAAAGCTATCTCATGGTTTAGTAAAATGTTGCAGAATTTGATAGTAGTTGTAGAGCAGTTTGTAGTTGTGTGTGTTCAGGCCACTAATTTCACTGCTATAGTAATGCATTCTGTAAGTGGCATTTCATAGTTGCACATTAGACAACTCCCAATGCTTTCATTAAACCAGTATACATGTACTGCAATGAGCAAGTAAAGGTGGAGCTGCTACATCCTGATGTTGGTCATGGAAAGAATGATAAAAAAGTGTTGCTTGTTTTGGGCATCTGTTTTTTTTTATCTAATTTTCATAAAATGTTTCTTTATCATTGCTGTGCAAGGGAATTAGTCACATTTTCTAGCAAGTTCAAACGCACATTGCAAGTGAACAAAAATGAAGCTGTGGAAAGGAAAACACTTCACATAAGCATGTATAATTTTTAATTTCTTTGTGTTTTTACCTGCAAGCTAATTACTGGGTCTTTGAAAGTGAACTTGTTCTAAAGGAAATATTGAAGCTGTCATTAATCACAGTTTTTTTTACAAATTCTAGCTGCCCAGGTGTCTTTTCGTTAAATACTTTTTGAGTATGTAGGTTTACAGTACATGTCAGAAATCCTAATATGGAAATAAAAAGTAGGTGCTAGCCTTTTAACCTCCCTGGCGGTCTGATTATGTCAGTATTTCTGTGCACAAAGCGGTACATTGTTTTCAATGGAAATATGTTGTTTTTTTATTGTAGGCCTGTAATTCTTAGGAATAACTCACTGAAATCTGTCCGAACAAGAGTCTAGTAAACATCCCGGGTATAATAAAATTTGCAACACGAAATCATAAATTATAATATAATAAATAATCATAAAAATAATAATATAATAATACATTTAATTCAATAATGTAATCAAACCAAAAGCTCAGTCGCAAAATCGTTTTTCAGTGTCTGATGACGAATTTCCTCATGAATTATCACTCAATTCTGCAAGTGTTCTAATTTACTATCTCTGTTCTCTAGCTGATCTAAAACCGCTTTTGACCTGAAGGGATGCTTTTTGGATGCCATGGACGTTTCTCGATTTCCAGGCTGAAAGAACAGTAAAATGCCAGGGGGGTTAAATAAAGGTGTTTAGGAAATGTATAGCCTTAAAAAAATAGGTGAAGTAAATAAAAAAAAAAAACTATTCACAAATAGTTTTAGCATATACATATAATCAATACAATCAATATAAACTCCAAAATATCTGTGAAAATTCTCAATCACCATGTTTTTGAAAATACTGTATAACTGGGTGATAAAGATCTTCATAAAAACAAAGTGTTCCACTACATGTAGATGAATTTCTTGCTCACCAGTTCCCTATGGCCCACAGAGCAGCCTGCAAGCAATAGATATCACAATGCAGAATGTGGGACAGCTGAATCTAGTCTACCCATTGGTGCCACTATGAAATTCTCATTCACCACAAACAACTAATCAAAAGCCCAGAGAGAAAGTCTATAGTGTAGTAGGTTTTATTAAAAGATATAAAAAATAAAGTTTATAAAAGATAAAGTAATGCACTCACATAGATAGATGCCAGTGGGAGGCAGCAATACAGACAACTCACTTGCTGAGGACATGTGGAGTGTGAAATGCGCTGAGGATGAGCCGTTGACATCACTTTTGGGCCTATCCCCAACATCTCTTCCAGTTTCCATGGAACACACGCTGGCTCTGTGGGTTACAAGTGGTGGTGCAAATAAAAGGTTCTGACAAGTGAGCTATCTGTGTTGCTGCCTCCGATTGACACCTACAGTATCTATGTGAGTGCATTACTTTATCTGTTATACTATTTGGTTTAAAAAAACTTACTACACTATAAGCTTTATCTTCGGGCTCTTGATTTGTTGTTTTTAGTGAATAAGAATTGCATAGTGGTACCTATGCATAGACTATATCTAGCAGTCCCACATCCTGGATTATAATATCCAATGCTTGTAGGCTGCTCTGTCTGCCATAAGAATCTGGTGAGTGAGAAATTAATCTACATATGGTGGAACACTTTGTTTGAATGATGAAGATTTTTTTCACCCAGGTATATTTTCAAGAACACAGTGATCGGGAATTTTCACAGCTTTTGTGGAATTTATATTGATTATATGTATATGCTAAACCTTCTGTTTTTTTATTTGGTTCTTATTGTGAATAGTTTTTATTTACTCCACCTATTGGTTTTAGGCAACACATGTTTTAAGCACCTTCATTTAAAGGGCTAGCGCCTACTTTTATATATATTTTTTGCACATGGTTAAAGTGTTTGTTGCACTTAACCCTTTGAGGACCAAGGGACGTATTTGTCCCATGTTTGTAATTGCTTGTATAATCTGATTAAGAACTTAAAACTCTTTTTTTTTTTTTTTTTGGTTTGAGTCAAAATATTAGTTTTTATCAACAAACAACAAATGGATTTAGCTTTTTGCCAATTATTTCATGAAATAGCTTAATTACAGCAACTGAAGTGTACGAACTTTAAAAACAAAAAATTGATTCTTTTGGCGGGGCAGCTGTCTTGATTTGTTTACACACTTTATGGGGTGGCACCCTCTCATTTTTTGTTTTTTTAGAAATCCTAATATAAATATGTGGTCCAGGTAGCTACGTTAAGATCATAGGAAAGCAACTAACATTTTCAGAAGCAGGAGTCATGAATGGCAGCTCTATATTTTCCTTGAATGGATTGCTTTTAAACTGACAATAGAAAACTTGCCCATTTTCCATTTACCTTTTGAAATAAAAAACTACTACCTTTCTTACCTCAATTACAATTACATTACACTTGGGATTTAACATCTGGTTGTCAAAGTAGTCTTTAAGTCACAGTGTGTACAGTGGCTCATGGTGTATAATTGCTTCCAGTACCTCTTGTTTTAACAAGTATGTTTAAGCAGCTATCTAGATGCAATTCATGTGACTATTATCCTGAAGCCAAATATGGTAATAAGCAGATATGCACACATAAAATAATGATGCCAAACTTGTCCTTGAACAATGTAATATAATTTAAGTGATGTCTAGGAATCTCTGAGTGGAACTTTCCGTGTGTTGCTCATGAATGCTAAACAGGTTTCACAAACTTAACATATATTTTCAGGGTTTATACATTTAGGGCTCAAGGAATTATTGCTGATTAGACCTTGTAATAAGTTAGGAACTATACTTAAAAGACAATAGAAGGGCTTCAAGCAATCCACCTTTAATGTTTGAAGTTTGTCACTCTAAGAGTGCTTTTTATGTTTAGCACATTAGTGCTAATATAAAGAGGAAAAAAACTTGCTTGAAATTAAACCGTACACTTTAATGGAGTAGAATTTTTTCTAGGCCATTTGGTTGTAGAAATTAGCTAAATAGCTTAAATATGCTGTATTGTTTTATATTGCTATAAACATTACTGCATCCTTCTTTTGTTTCTCAAGGTCACACAAAGAATCGCCATGTGCTTTACAAAAAGCACACGTTTCAGGAGAAATAAAATTAGAACATAAATGTTGAACTCTCGTTAACCATCCATTAAAACAAATTACTTTGATTTAAATTTATTTAACTTCCTTAAAATGGTATAAGATTTTGCTATATTGTTTAAACACATTTTGACGTGGCAGGTATAATGTGTTATTAATGGAACATAACGTGCAAAGCCTTAATGGCTGAAAGGACTGCTAAATATGTATACTTTACATGAATTAAAGTATAGGTAAACCCTCACCTTGTAAAACAAACCATTGTTTTAAAATAGAAATGAAAGGCAAAACATTTATATTTACATATGACAAAAAAATTATCAACTTGTTTTCCCTTTTTATGAGTGATTACATTTGAGACATTCTCAGCTGCATTGAAACTGGGGGGAGGAGAAATAGCATCATAATGAACTTTTCAGTGAAAGCCTGTGTGGGAAGGGGGGGGGCAGTGATATATGGACAAGTCTGATAACTGGAGGAAAGCAGACTCAGTTCTCAACATAGCTTGAGAACTGACCGCATTGTGTTCTCCTGCTTAGTGTGGTCAGTTGTTATTAGAAAAGCAGAGGGAACACCAAGTATTTCACACAAAAACAAAGAAATACACAGAGAATAGGATACTTTTTTAATACAAGTACATGGTACAGCAGGCACATATCAGAAATATGAAATGTTGGGTTTACATACTCTTTAAAGAGGAGCAGGCATGGGTCAGCTTTATCAATAGGAATGAGCAATTGAACTTGTAAAAGTCAAAGGTAACAGCAAAGTTAGGTGTGTTCCTCTGAGTTGAGGTTTCCTGAGAAAAAAGGAATTGTTCAAAGGACAGGTCATTACTTTCTACATACTTCTAGCCTCTGATTTCTGTTAATTGTAAGGTTTAAAGAACTGCTTATTGAGGAATGCAGCACAATGATGATATTGCTGCTACTTTTATAAGGTAAAAACTGAGTTTGAAGTCATTTGGTGCAGACATTTTTTTGGACCCTTGTGGCTAACAAAAGCCAGTATTCAGAAAAGACTTGAAAATAATAAATCCCCAGGGCCAGTTGTCTTAAACCCAAGTGTGCTTAAAGAACTTAGCCATATTATTCCTAATCTTTAAGGACAAACCACTGACTGGAATGGCACTAGTTGATAGACATAAAGCCAACATGGTATCAATATTCAACTACATACCAGTCAGCCTAACATTAATAGTAGGTAAAGAATATTGGGGGGTGATAATGGACCATATCCACGCATTTGCTGATAAAAACAGTATCATTCGTGGTAACCAGCATGGGTTTATGGAAGCTTAATCTTGCTAGACCAACCTGTTAACATTCTATGACAAAGTGAGCTGTAATCTGGATAGAGGATAGCCTGCAGATGTGGTATATCTGGATTTTACCAAATTATTTTATAGATTACCCCAGAAATGTTCAATATACAAATTGAGGTAAGTTGACTTTGACAATAGTATATGTCCTTGGATGCAAAATTGGTTACAGGAGTGCTTCCAGAAGGCATTATTAAGTGAGATACTGTATCTTTTGAATGGTCTGGAGCTGTGAGCAGTGTACCCCAAGAATCTCTCCTGGGACCATTTCTATTCAACGTGTTCAAAAATATTATAGAAGTTGGAATAAATAGTTCAATTTCATTGTTTTCTGATGATACAAAGATAAGCATGGTAATAACTTTACAAAAGGATATAGCAACTTTACAGGACCTCTTTAAATTAAAGAGGCATGATATTACATGGCAAAATGAGGTTTATTGAAAAGTAACGCACTTAGGGAGTAAAAATATTCACAGTATGCAAGTTACACGCACGAGGGGGAAAAGTACTTTGGGGAAATCGAGGATGGAAATGGATCTGGGATACTGGTGAATCACTGGCTCAACAATAGCATGCAATGCCATGCTAAAGCAAGTAAAGTTAACAGACTATTGGCATGCATTAAAAAGGGTATTTACTCAAGTGATAAAAGTACCTACCACTTTACAAAACTGTAGTTCGGCCACATCTTGCGTATACTTTCCAGTTCTGCTCACCAGTCCACAGAAAGAATGTGCTGGAGCTAGAGATAGTCCAGAGAAGGGCAACAAAACTAATAAGGGGGCTGGAGGAGCTCCAAGGGAAGCAATCTAAGGGGAGATATGATAGCAAAATACAAATATCTAAATGATGATTATAACATCGGGAGTAAATTATTCAGTCTCAGATCTCTTAAGAAGACACATGGCCACTCAATGAAGAAGACAAGAATTCGTTTAACCTTAACCCTTTCACTGTCCGGTCCGCACCGCCTGTGCATGCACTCCTGCCATGTATTCTGAGCTCTGCTTGCCCATTTCCGGGCTCGGGCTCAACATGGCAGGTGCCAGAGAGTGGAGGTGAGAGAGGAGAGTAAACGTGTTTCCCTTCTTGCTGTGATCTGAAAAGCAACATGTATGACGTCACTTCTGTGTTACCATGTCACTATTCTAGCCAGAGAGGAATGTATTGCAATGCAATCTGTATTACAATACATACAGTGGAATCCTGCATGTCTTATTAAAGAGATCCTGTGACCTAAAAATCATCACATAGGAGATTTTGTATCCCCTATGTGATGAAAAAAATTAGGCAAAACATTTTTTTTTTTATTGCAAATAAATAAAACTTTTTCACATAACATCCTTCCCCCAGAAAATTAAGGCCCTCCCATCCCCACATATATGAACGTACGTACGTATTTAAAAATATGAGAAGTGCGGCGCTAATAAATATGTGTCTCAAATGAACTAAAACACAAATATGATAGGCAAAAATTAATATATCAGATAAATAATAATGTCCAAGTAAAACGCAGGATCTTGCATGAAGTAAAAAGAACCAGGATCCAACAGTAAAATTGCGCACTCACCGGACGCGCTATAAAAAAGCGCATATGTAGTATGACCACTGGAAATCCATCATGCGGGGACAGTAGATAGCCATCCAGGAACAGGTGATCTCAGTGTAATGGACAACTTCCAGATCCAGAAATCCCCTTAAGACTGGGTGAATGATAAGTAAGGGACTCCCTCCGGTGGTGAAGATGAGAAACGGAATTTCCTGAAATATGTTAGCTCCAGATAGGAGCCAAAAAACACCTCATAGTGTAGTATGTAAAAAGCAAAAACGTTTATTCCAAAAATTTAAGAACTTAAAAACAGGGCAGAAACACTGTGACAGTGAACAATGAATGGGAGTGTAACTGACCCAAAAGTAAGATGGCCGCCGGGCCTCCTCGTGGCTCCAGGTGGCTGAATGTCACGCTCTGCTGGCTCCTCCTAAGGCCTTTCGTGCTCCAGCACATCATCAGAGGGGAGGCCAACTCTGATGATGTGCTGGAGCACGAAAGGCCTTAGGAGGAGCCAGCAGAGCGTGACATTCAGCCGCCTGGAGCCACGAGGAGGCCCGGTGGCCATCTTACTTTTGGGTCAGTTACACTCCCATTCATTGTTCACTGTCACAGTGTTTCTGCCCTGTTTTTAAGTTCTTAAATTTTTGGAATAAACATTTTTGCTTTTTACATACTACACTATGAGGTGTTTTTTGGCTCCTATCTGGAGCTAACATATTTCAGGAAATTCCATTTCTCATCTTCACCACCGGAGGGAGTCCCTTACTTATCATTCACCCAGTCTTAAGGGGATTTCTGGATCTGGAAGTTGTCCATTACACTGAGATCACCTGTTCCTGGATGGCTATCTACTGTCCCCGCATGATGGATTTCCAGTGGTCATACTACATATGCGCTTTTTTATAGTGCGTCCGGTGAGTGCGCAATTTTACTGTTGGATCCTGGTTCTTTTTACTTCATGCAAGATCCTGCGTTTTACTTGGACATTATTATTTATCTGATATTTTAATTTTTGCCTATCATATTTGTGTTTTAGTTCATTTGAGACACATATTTATTAGCGCCGCACTTCTCATATTTTTGTGTATTTTGAGGGTTTTGCTGTGATTACCTTGAGTGCATTGGCTGCTGCTGAGAGAGCGCTCACTGTTTTATTTTTTCTTCTGTACGTACGTATTTGTTTGCCCTTAAATTCACTTTAGTGTGTTTCTTAAAACTTTGCAGTAATATTGTGTGACATAAAAAATTGGAACTTCCATTATTTTATTCTCCAAGTTGTCTGCTTTCTGAAAATATATCATGTTTGGGGGTTTTGTGTAATATTCAGGCCTAAAATAATTTTTTAAACTTGTGTGCAAACAAAATGCAAAAAAATGACTCTCGCAGTGAAAGGGTTAAACTGCATAAGGATTCTATACTATTAGAGTGGTAAGGATGTAGAACTCCCTCACACAGTTGGTGGTGTTATTGGGGAGTGAGGATAATTTAGAAAAACTTTTAGATAGGCATCTTAGCAAATGCAGAATACAGGGATGTGGGAAATGGTAGTGATGTAAATGCACACACACACAGTTTTACTGGTTGGACCTGTGTTTTTATTTCTTACCAACCATGAGGTTGATTTACTGTAGTCAAATAGACTGTGCACTTTGCAAAGTGCAGTTGCACTCAGCAAGTGTAGTTGATCCAGAGCTTAAAAATAAGTAGTAAATGAGGTAAAGCCGCACTTTGCAAAGAATACCCAATCACATGCAAGGAAAATAAAAAAACTAAATTTTTTTATTGCACATGATTGGATGACATACGTCTGCAAGCTTCTGCTCATTTACTAAGCTCTGGGGCAACTGCTCTTACAGAATGCAAGTGTACTTTGACTTTAGTAAAGCAACTCCTATGTAACTACAGTATGTCACTTTTGAGGAATACATTTAAATAACAGTTTTTGGTCCCAGAATTCAGCTTTATTACCAAAACACCCTATCATTTAGCCCTTAAGCTTTTCTGCAATAAGTAAAACCCCTAAAACTTACCCCTGGTCAAGGGCAGACTGACCATTTGGAAACTCGGGCACTGCCCGAGGGCCAGGGGTCAGTAGGGGGCCCCATGAGATGCCCCTGATACCTTTTTCATAGGCTTTTTTGAGTTTGGGAAAGGACACAGGGGCCCCATGATCCCCTATTGCCTGGGGGCCCCATGAGTTGTCAGTCCGCCCCTGCCCCTGGTTTCCATCTGTGTCGCTACGGATGCGCACAAACATTTGTGCAGCCGCACCACCTGCACAGAAGAATGCGGACCCTGAGGTGGTGCCATTAATTCTAATGGCATTCCGCCTGCACTGGAAATCGCAACCGTACTGCGAACCAAGGTTCCCGAGCAGTTTGCGTTTTACGAAGAAGTGAATGGACTTCTTCCCTGCGTGTCTCGGGCATGAATGGACTTTCGTGCCTGCGCAAAACGCGGCTTGTGAACCTAGCCTTAAACTCACTTATAAAATGAACCTCTAAATTAACACCTCATTGTCTTCAACACTTAACAACTATTCTGCTGCATTATTAATCCTTGTCTTAGCATTGGAATTTCTGCTTTTGAAATCTTCCACTGAATTTTAAAATCTTCTTTTTTAAGAAGAAATTATATACTGTATACATTATGATCATTTATTGCTTTTTAAGTATTTCTTCTGTTGCTTTCATTGGTGTTTTCAAGGACTTTACAAAACAGTGTAAGGATTTCTTTAAGAATATTTGAAGCTGAAAGACAGAGGTGCAAAACTTGTTTGTTGTTTTAGAGGAAAATTATTCAGTTTAGAAGCGTGATCTGTGCCACAGCAGTAAAGAGTACATCAAGTGCTCTCATCACAAAATCACCATGACATAAGGAATGGATTACCCACTGATACATTTTACTGTGCTAAAAGATGCATGTGTTGACCATAACCTATAATACTAGGACAATTGGGTGGATTTGCTAAAGGCACATAGACTGTGCACGTTGCAAGTGCAGTTGTTCCAGAGCTTAGTAAATGCAGAAAAACTCTGCTGACTTACATCATCTAATCATGTGCAAGCAAAACTACTGTTTTTTTTTTTCTTTCCATGTGATTGCGTATTCATTGCAAAGTGATGCTTCATCTCATTTACTATGCTATGGAGCAACTGCACTGGTAGAGTGCAGCTGCACTTGTGAAGTGCACAGTCTATTTGCCTTTAGTAAATCCATCCAACAGTGTGTGACTTTGACTTGGTACTTGGAATTTTAGGACTCTAATTCTAATTTTAGCTGTCTGCAACTTTAATTCATTTTGAATTGTTATTATATTAAAATAAAAAAATGTTTTCTTCACAGCTTTTTGATGGAATTAAATCTCCCAACATCTTGATGTTTAGTAGAATAAATTGTACTTTATTTGAAAGGTCACAAACCAGAATCAATAAATATTGGTAATGTTTATTTCTGCTCCAAGAATTAGATTTTTATGTAATTCTGTATTTTTTGTGCAGTCAAAAGTCTTCTAGAATTAAAGTTAAATAAAAAGTATCAGCAGGGATAAAAGTCCTGCTGTTGGCTGACATCACAGAGTTGCTCCAGGCTCTGGAAGGATCCTGACCATATTGTGGAGATACACCCAGCTGCCTGATTGACAACTGGCTCTGATTCTAAGAGAACAGTTGAGAACTGAAGCCAACCTCACTCTCCTCTTCTCCAGTCAGGCAATCCAGTGACCTCTGGAAGAGCAGAGCAGAGAGAAATGACTGGCAGTCACTGCTCTCTGCTCAGAGCTGACCAAGAGTGATCAGTGGTCATGTGATCACTCAGTTTTAGGGCTTAGAGCCAACGGGGGACAGCTGCAACATCAGACTAATGCTGCAGCATGGAAGTGAGTATGTCTGTTTGTCTTTTTCAGAGCCCAAAATGTATCCTTTAGCCTAATATAGTGCCCTAAACATCAGGACTAAGAGAGGATAATAGAGCAACATTACTCCAAGTGCATTACATAGTGCTTTCAGTCTATAACTGATAGCTTAGCTACAGGAGAAGAAAGAACAAAGATAACATCATCAGGGTGCTCCTGCTCTTTTTTTGCCAATCACAAGCTGGATCGTAGGTCAGTGATCAAGCTGTAATGCTTAACTGCAGTACAGAAACATAAGATTACTGACCAGGCTAAGCTGGCAGACAGCCCTGATCACCACAAAAATATTTTTTATACATAAAAAACTGTGATACTGAATAGCCAGGATTTACTGCCTGTGTGCATATTAGGGTTTCATTTTTAATCTGGACTGAACTGTATTTTAAAATATTTTTAACCACTTGACCTCCAGAGGATTTACCCCCCTTAATGACCAGGCCTCTTTTTGCTACTCGGCGCTGCACTAATTCAACTGATAATTGCGCTGTCATGCAATGCTGCACCCAAACGAAATTTACGTCCTTTTTTTCACACAAATAGAGCTTTCTTTTGGTGTAATTTGATCACCTGTGCGCTTTTTATTTTTCACGCTATAAACAAAAAAAGGCCAAAAATTTTGAAGAAAAACAATATTTTTTACTTTCAGCTATAAAAAATATATAGTAAACTCAAAGTTGGTTATAAATTTAGGCCAAAATGTATTCTGCTACATGTTTTTGGTAAAAAAAATCCCAATAAGTGTATATTGATTGCTTTGTGTGGAAGTTATAGCGTCTACAAACTATGGTATAAATACTGCAATTTACACCATTTTTCTGCTATACAGAGCTGCGCTAGTTTAACGGACAATTGCGCGGTCATGCAATATGGTACATAAATGAAATTTACATCCTTTTTTTCCCCACAAATTGAGCTTTCTTTTTGTGGTATCTGATTGCCTGTGCGGTTTTTATTTTTTGCGCTATAAAAAAAAAGTCTGACAATTTTGAGAAAAAAAAACAATATTTTGGACTTTTTGCTATAAAACATGTCCAGTAAAAAAAAATGCAAAAATCAAATTTAGTCATAAATTTCTGCCAAAATGCATTCTGCGACATGTCTTTTCTAAAAAAAAAAAAACCCCAATACGTGTAAATTAATTGGTTTACGTAAAAGTTATAGCGTTTACAAATGGCGGGAAAGATACTGGGATTTTTAGGTTTTTTTTTATACTAATAATGGCGTCGATCAGCGAATTATGGCGTCGATCAGGGACTTATGGCAGCGACCAGCGACTTATGGCGGGACTGCGGGACTGCGGCAGACATTCTGACATTGGGGTGTACTGACTTGGGGTCACTGACATCCCCAAAAACACTAATACAGTGATCAGTGCAAAAACACTGACACTGTACTAATGGCAATGGGGAGGAAGGGGTTAACTTTGTTTTGCAGGGAAGGGTTATAGGAGTGAGGGGAGTGTTTTACTAGGGGGCGGGGGTGTGTACTGGACGGGACAAGGCTGATCGAGAAAGAGAAACTGGTCTTTCTCGATCAGCTCATCCTCGAGCTGACAGGGAAGTGACAGACAGCACAGCTACTGCAACTTTGCTGTCTGTCACTGTTTGCCGCCGATCGCCGGGAGATAGCCGCTAAGGACCGGCTGTGACCCGGCGACTCACATCTGCGGCGGTGATCGGCGGGACAGATAGGGCGGCGGCGCGCCTCGCTAGCACCCCCTAGCTGTTTACAAAACACACGTTTTAAAATGTGGTTTTGCCTGCCAGTGCCGACCTTCCGCCGTATATCTACAGTGGCAGGGCAGCAAGTGGTTAAAGGTATGCCCTGTAAATTGTGCATTGATGAGACTGTTCATTTAGGCAGCTAGGGTGACTGGTCTCCTCAACAGGAAATGCTGCTGCTGCAACAGTTAGTAGTTGGCATTTTCTGATAAGTTAAGAGCAAAAGGAATGGTTTGCTGCTTGAAAAAGTGTTACATTAATAAAACGATGGTGTTTGCTTCACTTTTTCTATTTTCTGCCCAGGCAACAGCTTTAATTATATGAAAATGCCTATACACTGTACTATATTGCTTTTATGTCACTTCTTTATTGTCTGCAATGGTCAGCTAAACTTTTATTTAGTTTTTATTACTACAGATTCATTTGTGCGAGTCATTACACTAATACAGTCAAGGCAAATTAATTATTTACTTCAATAAATGGATTTGTTTATAATCCATGGATATATGTAGTTCAGTAAAAAAAATTAAAGAACAACCGATAATAGTGTCTGTCTGTTTTACTGTTCAAATCCACAGTAAAATAAACAACAAATATAATATTTGAATTTTGCTAATCACTAATTTTTAATGGGAGTTTAAGTCCTTTCTTTTGATCCTTTCGGCATGCTAAACTTTAGAAGTGTTGTTAATCTGTCAACAGTTAATAACAGCTTATTTCAAAGTATGAAACACTTATTTGCTAAACAATTTGATAAATCTGAGCCATGAGCTTCTATAAGCAATTTCCTTTCATCTATAGCAGAAATTTAATTAGAAATGGAAGCATTTCAAGGATAATAATGTACGTTAAAGCAGAATTATAGCTTTTATATTTGACTATGGTCAAATTCAAAGACATATAAAAATAATACACTAAACCATAGAATATTAAAATAATAAATATGTTGTGCTTTAGAGAAATGTGCTTTTTTTCTTCTGTGAATCTTCAATAAATTTAAAGAAAAAGCAGAACTATTCACTTAGTAAAAGACGATGTAGTAAATGTAACAAATCACATCTTCATACCTTTCCATCAGGCCACACCTTTTATCATTATGAAAAAAGCCATATGGTTATACAGTATTTAAAGATTAGTCAATGCATTAACCTCTATGGGAATTAGGGGCTTACCAAAGTGGCTACTTTGTAGCAAAATAGCGTTGAGACATTTAATATTAGCAGTATTTAGCCTAATGAAATGGTCAGTCCTTAACAGGTTAAATCAACTATTGTTTTCTCATAGCTCTAGAGGAGTGGTGTCAAGTAGATGGCATGACTGAGATGAATGAATACTTTGACTTGATTACTAGTGTGTGTACAATTCAACTTGAGCTACTGAGCCCTATAATTAACAACCTTCCTACAACAAGCCTGAGGAAGATGGGCAGGTAACCATGTGAAAAGGAGACCAAAACTCCACCAGCCTGTTGCATGTAAGAATACAAAACATTTCAGGAAACATTTAATCTTTACTAAATAAAAGATACAAATAGTTTGAAAATTTTATTTTACAGTCCCAATAATAATAAATAGGGAAATAATATACATGCAATGCATCAGCAATCATTATGGGATCTCATTGTTTTTCTATTTTTATGTATTAAAGGCTACTGGGCCTGCAGCAGAGGAGGTGTAAGACTCCAACATAGCTGGGTAGAGCCTAGGGCAAACATGTGAAGCCTACCCACATGAGTCCTAAATGGATCTAAAATTGAGGGATAATACAACCTACCCCAACCCATATCAAATATGAAGTAGCCTTTTAACCCATCTTGCACTGCTTTTGTCTTTGCTAATTTTATAGAACGATATGACTATATAGATGTGACTCTTTTAATGTAGCTTTCTAAGAGCAAAATGCTTAACGCATTCAGTCTTCTACAGTGAACATGAAACTGTATTTTTGACTTATTAAGTAAATGTTTGCAGTAAATGTTGCTAGATAATGCATTAGTTCCTATGGTTTCACACACTCGGGGTCTACTGCTTTGGAGAAGTTTGAGCTGTGATCATAATGGTTGGTTTGAGAATTACCAAAGCCAATTTCTGCATTTCATTCGCCTGAAGGACTACCTGCGAAATAGAAAGCCATTTCACATAATTAGAGTAGGAGATCCACAGCTGCTCAGCAAGTTATGATTTCTTACACTGGATGGTTTAACAATTTGGAAAAATAGTTCATAGCAGTGAATTGGATGTAATGAGTAATGTTAGCAGAGCTGCGAGGCTTCACCTAAGTACCGCAGAGTCATTGATAGGAGATGCTAAAGTAAAAACTAAATTGAATTGTACACATACAACTTTTAAAAGCTGCATGGTGTTTCCCTTTTATATAAACTGGTACACAAATATATTCAATGATATTGAGATTGCTTCTTTATCGAAATAATCGCTATACACACAACAAAGTAGCAATGTGTGTGCAATAAAAAGTCATGGAAAATAATTAGTCTTAACAGACCACCATATTTTCTCCTATAATTTGTGCCATTTTGAATGTTGATGATTAAAAGAAAATGTTAAAAAAATTATGTGGTAATGCATACACTTTAAGCCCATAATTATGGTGTTTTCTTGTACGTAGCTGCACTATATTAATTTCTAAAGGTTTTTTGCGATAACATTATGACTATTCATATGGTTCATGAATATAATGGATTGTAATAGGAAAAAGGCAAGGCCCTCATTTTGTTCATTAGAGATAAAAAAATAAAACAAAACTCTTGGTTTAATTAACACTCTTCTCTATATACAAGAGCATTGTCAGATATCTGTATAGAGTGCAGCAAGAAAGTATGTTATCCAATCTGCATACCAAACAACTATAAGGACCAAAATGATGTTGGTTTATAATAATTTGATGAATACCATAAAATCTTTTTAACATACTTGCAGATATGTATGTGAATGTATGTAGACCTGTATCAATATAGCTGAATATTAAGACAAGATGTAAAAAAGATACCTGTCCATCAAGTTTCACTGAAAATGCTAACAAAATATAAAAATAAATAAAAGAGACCTTGCATTACCCAGACTCTGTTGATTGATCCAGAGGAAGGGAAAAACTTTATAAAGAAAAGTCCAATTTAGTACTGAAAAATCCTTCCTGATCAACAAAGGCAATCAGACAATCAAAAGTTCGCAGTTTTAGTTCTAATAAATATTAAAGCTGAATGCCAGCAAACAGCTAAATCCACATACAATTGCATATGTGATTGGGAGGTGTTTTACTCGCCAAATGATTTGCATTGCTGTCCATTCATTTCTGAGATTTACACAACTCTCCAACAACACACTGCCCTCCCTGGCAGGGCAGGAGATTTGGATTTTGTGTGCTACAGTTAACTGGCATTTCTATTTAAATAACAGTACACTGTTTAGATTTTAGAAGTGCATAATGAGAAAATATGGTAAAAGTTAAAAAAAGAACAATAAAAATAATGTTAGTTAAGCTTACAATAATTATCCTACAAAAAATAGCTAAGTTATATACGTACTGTACCTTTAATAGATGACAGCTAAGGAGTATGTCAAAAAAGCTCACCATCTATGTTAATGTATAGACAAACCATTTAAAGCTTTTGCAATTTAATTTTTGTATAGGAAGTATTACCCACAATGAATATCCCCAGAGAGCTCTGAACAATTTATGAAGCTATATTCACCTTGTCTTGCTGGTCTGTGTGTGATTGCTGGAGCATAATAACTATCTACACTGACTCCTCACACTACAGAGGTAAATCATGAAATGCCAAGAAAGTAAGATAGTGTGTAATTAAGTCATTGCTTAGAAACCCTTGCTAGTAGAGGTGGAACTGTTATAATGTTAAGGGCACAGAGCACAGTTGCTGGTGCTTAAATCTTAAATAGATTTTCTTACATAGATTTTACCTACAGCTTATATGCACACTAAGATAATATACTGTATATCTCTCAATATACTTTTTCATTTAATATTTCTCATTTTTTTTTTGCTTAATATTCGAATTATTTATATGTTCATTACAGGTCCTTATAGAGCCCTAATAATTTATTCAGCACTTACAATCTAAGGTCCCTAACTAACATTCATAGATACACATACTAGGGCCAATTTAGACAAGAGCCAGTTAACCTATCAGCATGTCTTTGGAGTGTGGGAGGAAACCAGGGTACCTGAAGGAAACACACGCACAGGAAGAACATCCAAACTCCAGGCAGGTTGTGCCATAGTTGGAATTCAAACCCTGTTGGTGGACTACCCTAATGCTGCCAAGCAGAAGTGCTAAGTACAAGAGTTTGGCATTTTGTAAGCATAAAGAACTCTTCAAATATGTTTTTTACATCTAATCTGATCGCATGCCAAAACCATATATGTATTTCATTGCCGGGGTTGCACACAAACCACAGAATACTAGAATGTCTTACATTCTAAAATCCATATGAAGCAAGGGATTTGGTAATGTGTTAATGTGCTATATATTTTTTTCTAAAACAAAATCCTGAAGCTTTCCTTTAGACAAGACTTTTTATATAAGGTATATGTAATGTATAGCCAATTCTCTTTTTTAGTTTTGGATAAAGAAGGGAGGGTTTACACCCCCTATAAATTTATGTTTGCCATTTTTGTGCTGCTGTAGAGATTTTTCTTCACTTACTTTCCCATATATGCAACAGAGAATTGTAGGGAATCTCACTAAGGAGGATAATTTCCATCATAGACATTTGCCACTAAAACATTTGTCCTCATTGGATGATATTCACACACATCTTTCTCTAGTGATATCTCTAAAATTTTGGATATACTCTCACCTTCTGTCTCAGTGACAACAGTCACCAGGATAGAGACACTGAATCTTTCCAATAGGGACAAAGACTTGAAAAACTTGAGAATCTAACCCTTTCCCACTCTGTCACACAAAACAAAAAAAAGTATTGATTTACAAACATTTTAGGCATCCCCCCCAAAAAATGATTGTTTTAATATAATTTGTATTTTAATGTTATTAAATATAATACATAAACATAAATACAATGTATATGTATGATCTATAGACCTGGTCTGGTAGTCTTTTGTAGTTAAGTATTAGGGAGTTGACCTTAATATCACAGAATTAGGCTGCCCATAGATGAACAGAAGAAGAAAAAACTTCTAGCTCTGCCTGTTGTCAAATCCATCAAGAATTGATTAAATAAATAACATTTTGGGGACACATGCATCCAGAAAAACAGAATAATTGCCACATGAAACTGCTCTACACTCATCAGGCAAATACTGCCGTTTTCAAAAACCAGGGGATGACATGGCAAAATGATTCAACTGGTCCCCTAACTCAGGGCTGTCAAACTGAACTGAAGTCCCATCATGCCTCTGCCTGTGGAGTCCTGCTTATAACTGTCAGCCTTACAATGCCTCATGGGATTTGTAGTTCTGCAACAGCTGGAGGGCCACCAGTTTGACACCTAGCTAGTCACTCCAGCATCTGATGATGATGAGCCAGCAACCTAAAATCAGAATGGGAACACATAATCTGCTTACCCTGAACTTCCAGCAAAGCCTCCACAGTGATTATCATAGAGCTCCTGCAAGAAACACAATTGACCATTGCACAGCCTCCCAGAATGATGCTTACAGCCTCTATGCTATTCTGGCTCAAACAACATTTCAAATACTGCCACTTCACCCATATCTCCTAATCCTGTACTCTTCTGAAATCATATATAGATAATAATACCCTTTTAAGCTTCAATTTATACACCGTAGTAGAGACCTTCAGTTTCAAACAGCTGAAAAACACCTTGACTTACAACTTACTCTAGAAGCTTCTGCACCCAATTCTTTTTCTGGAGAATCTCACCACAGTGGATCCCAACCATAGCAAAAACATTGTCCTTCCATACATCGTCATTATTATTATTATACAGTATTTATAAAGCGCCAATGGTTCGCTCAGCGCTGTACATTAAAAAGGGGGACAGAACATGTGACAGAACAATACCAATACAATGCAAAACATGAGGGGATCGAGGACCCTGCTCTTTCGAGCTTACAATCTAGGAGGGAGGGGATAGTGGTACAGGAGGAGATAGCTGTGGGGGATGGAGTGGTAGGAAGAGTGGAGGAGGTCGGCAGGTTAGCAGGGGGTGGGGTAGGCTTCCCTGAAGAGATGGGTTTTCAGGGTGCGCCTAAAGGAGAGGAGAGTAGGTGATAATCTGATGGGTTGGGGCAGGGAGTTCCAGAGGATGGGTGACACCCTGGAGAAGTCCTGGAGGCGGGCATGGGAGGAGGAGACCAGGGAACTAGAGAGAAGGAGGTCTTGTGAGGAGCGGAGTGTGCGTGCTGGGCGGTACTTGGATATTAGGTCAGTGATGTAGTACGGGGCAGTATGGTGGACAGCTTTGTACGTCAGTGTTAGGATTTTGAATTTGATCCGTTGCGCAATTGGAAGCCAGTGGAGGGATTGGCAGAGGGGGGTGGCGGAGATGGAGCGGTTGGAAAGGTGAATGAGTCTGGCAGCCGTATTCAGGATCAACTGAAGCGGGGAGAGCCAGCGGCGAGGCAGGCCAGTGAGGAGGGAGTTGCAGTAGTCGAGTCGTAATATGATGAACATACTATATACAGGCCTTGACACCACTTGGATCTCAAGTATTCCATGCATCAGCAAATGGTTGATCCTACAAAAACTTTCCTTGGTCTAACCATTGTCATTATGAGCAAATCTACCCTTTATGCAATATCAAAGAGTGCAGCCCAACTACTAATAGGTGTAGAACTCAATACAAATGTGCAAGATTATATAACCAAATTAATATGTGTGACATCCAACATAGCCTAGATATAAAACAATGAATGCATAGAAATCAAAGACAATAAATTAATAAAGTTGTAATAAACATCACCCATCTGTTGTGCAATTTCCCTTATTTGTCGAGGACAGTGCTTTGTAACTTAAAGCCCCTAAATTACCTTCATATAAACTGAAAAAGCATATATAAATGCATACACATAAAAATATTGTAAACAGGTGTAAAACTCATTGCAATCTCAGCACTTTCTTGTGCAAATTCTTTTCTTCAGGCTTGGTGACATGCATATATGGTGCAGCACAAAGTTCATATGGAGAAATAAGAAAATTACAATCACCAATTTTTTCTAATACTTTATTCAATAATGTGTGTTCATAGCAAACATTTGTTGGTATTGTTTCTTTGGTATAATTTGTAAAAGCTTGGGCTTTTTATCACAGTGTTGTCCTGTTTGTCTACAGTCTTTGTAATTATTAAGTCTTTAAGGTACTTGCAGCAGTCAGTCTACATTGAGCAAAAGTCCATCATTTTGGGACATCTGTTACAGAAATTTGTGCTATTATGTATCAGTTACACTGCAAGAGATTGGTGTAAGAGAGACTGCTGTACAGCTGAAAGATTACCTTCACAAGACAGTTCGCTTACATACTTTTGTATATACAATACAAAATACTTTTGAACAGCATGAAAAAACAATTTTCCACAAATTAAAGAGGTTGTGTTTTTTTTTTACTTGATATTAAAGTTTGCATGCATTTGTAATGATGAATCTTAGAAAAAACATTATATCTGTATTAGTGATAGGAATACATAGCATGTAGCAACTTCTCAAAAGACAGCGCATCAACCCCTAAAATAAAAATATATAATTTAATAAAAAATCAAAGCGAATTGGACAATAGATTAAACAATTTTCTTCTATAGTGTTCACCAACAGGTGAAAAAAAGTGTGCAAAATATTCCATGATGAATGTCCATTAATAGTAGACTTCCACTTCAGATGTTCCGCTCTACTCAGACACCAGAGCTACACACCCTCAGAGGAAGTCATAATAACAAAATGTGTTAGGTTTGACCATACGTGATGTCAGTATATTGGCTGGAAGTGATGACAACCCGCCACCCGGAAGTGAAGCAGATGGCTGATCACGGAAGTGCAGTGAGACGCCATTCACATCTACCGTACAGTTACTGATGACTTGTGGATGATTTATCCAATGTATTAAGCGCAATCTTCTTGTACATTTGTGAGTGCATTTTAATGGGGGATACATTTTTTAAATGGGATTACACTATGTGATATGAACCAGTCACTAAAGCATTGAGCTTTAGTGACCGGTTCATATCACCATGGGGACTGCATATCAAGGATCAAGTGACCATTGGGCAATTAAGCTTTCATGTTAAACAAGAAATTAAGGTGTCCGTTTATGAACCAGCAGTAATAGATCGCTGCTCAGTTCTCCGGCATTCTCGGAGAACACAGTTCTCCTGTGAATGCCGTTTATGAAGCATATGTAGATCAGTTCTCCAAACAAAGGGAGAACGGTCTACAAACGTTGGAAAACGGCTGATTTTACTATAATCTCGCAAGATTACAGTAAAAGATCAGTTTACTAAGCAGAGGTAAATTATCTCTGCTTAGTTTGCGGTCCCTCCGATTCTCCTGCTCTGGGCTGGAGAATCTGGAGGGAGAACACAGATCTCCAGTGAAGGGCTGACATGTTCTCCTGGGTGTCATAAACTGTGAATGACCAGAGAATAGCTGTGATCCTCTGAATCGCAGCTATTCTGTGTGTCATAAACGGACACCTAATTTTGGTGAGTGAGATGTCTGGAGTGAAGAGTGTCTCACCAGGTATGCTGTGGTGATTAGAGCGGAACACCTGAAGTGGAAGTCTACTATTGATGGACTTTTGTTTATATGCATAAGAGGACATTCATTAATGAATTTTTTTGCACACTTTTTTTCACCTGAAGGTGGAAACTGTAGAAGTTATTGTCCAATTCACTTGATTTTTTATTTATTTTTGTTTTAGGGGTTGGAGCACTGTCTTGTGAGAAGTTGCTATATGCTATGTACTCATATCACTAGTTGGTTTATATTTATTAAGACAGCTGCCTACTGTGCATATTTATACATTTACCACAACACAGCGCGTAGTATTGCTCGTAGAGTGACGTTCTTTATTGTATTTGTATTAAAAATGTACACTATAAACCAAAAAGTGTGTTTTCTTTTCTTTGTTGCCTCAAAACTAGTGTTTGCAAACAAAAGAAAAATACTGTAATAATATCAAAGACTCACAATGCTGACCAGCGTAACTGTGCTTTTGGAAAATTACTTTTGTGAGAGCCTGACAAGCTGTATCTGTAGGTTTTTATTTTTTTTTTTGGCAGGAAAGCTTACTTTCTATTGTATCATTTTCTACTCAAAGGGCTTGCTGTACTATTTGCACCTAGTTAGAGTTGTGCACCAAGAATACTCTATATTCAGTATGTTACTAATACACATTCTACTCCCAGCTCTCAAAGTACCAAATCCCTCTAAAAATAAGCAAATGATAAAAAAATCTCTCATTGCATATAATTCAAATAAACTTACAGTGAGTTGTTGTTATCCTTTGGTGCCAATTTTCACATGCATAATTGCTGAATTTTTCTAAGGCCAGCTGTTGCACAGCATGCTTTATGCAAGAAATGAAAATCTAAATAAATCTTTTGCAGATATCTGTAGAAACATAAAAAATATTTTCTTATTGATGTACCTATTTGCCAGTGGTTTAAGTGTGATTTAGATTACTGTTATGAATTTACAGCAGAAAATAAGGAAAATGGAATTTGCTGTCATAATATTGCTGTATTTGCTTGCTAGGGTTGGACCATACACCTTGCTGTAGTTTTAGACATTGGGGGAGATTTACTAAAACTGGTGCACACAGAATCTGGTGCAGCTGCAGGTTTTCTCATCAAAGCATAATTGAACAAGCTGAAGTTAGAAGCGGATTGGTTACTATGTACAGTTGAATCAGATTCTGTGTGCATCAGTTTTAGTAAATTTCCCCTACTGTGTATGAAAGACATTACATCTGCAAACTTTCACATGCAGCTGGGGAAAATGGGGGGAAAATACTAAACTAATGGTAAATAGTGATCTCCCTCAGAGTTGCAGCCAATAAATGTACCATTCTGAGTGTTACTTACAATTAAAAAACAAAAGAAAAGAAAAGCCAGCACATCCCAAACTAGTAACTATTCAATAAATCTCCACAATCCAATCTAGCCTCTGAAGAACCTTACCTCTCATTGGCAGAATATCTCATGATTGCAATGACAAACAGCCCAAAGTTACTTTTAAACTGCCTTTTCTATCCTAGATGTAGTACAAAAGCAACTGTTGTCTTAATAAAGATATATTTACATAAACACATTCATATATATATATATATATATATATATATATATATATATATATATATATTATTATACAGTATTTATATAGCACCAAAAAGTTTGCTCAGCGCTGTACATTATAGTGGGGGACAGTATATATATATATATATATATATATATATATATGTATATATATATGCTGTATTGCCAAAAGTATTGGGACATCCCTCCAAATTATTGAATTCAGGTGTTTCTTTACACACACATGAACTTTAGTGGCATCCCTGTCTTAGTCCGTAGGGTTCAATATTGAGTTGGCCCACCCTTTGCAGGTATAACAGCTTCAACTCTTCTGGGAGGGCTGTCCACAAGATTTAGGAGTGTGTCTATGGGAATGTTTGACCACTCTTCCAGAAGTACATTTGTGAGGTCAGACACTATTGTTGGATGAGAAGGCCTGGCTCGCAGTCTCCGCTCTAATTTATCCCAAAAGTGTTCTATTGGGTTGAGGTCAGGACTCTGTGCAGGCCAATCAAGTTCCTCCACCCCAAACTCGCTCATCCATGTCTTTGTGGACCTTGCTTTGGGCACTGGTTCGCAGTCATGTTGGAACAGGAAGGGGCCATCCCCAAACTGTTCCCTCAAAGTTGGGAGCATGAAATTGTCAAAAATGGCTTAGTATGCTGACACCTTAAGAGTTCCCTTCACTGGAACTAAAGGTCCAAGCCCAACCTCTAAAAAACAACCCCTCACCATAATCCCCCACCACCAAACTTTACACTTGTTACAATGCAGTCAGGCAAGTAACTTTCTCCTGGCACCTGCCAAGCCCAGACACGTCCATCAGATTGCCAGACAGAGAAGCATGATTCATTACTCCAGAGAACATGTCTCCAGTGGTAGAGTGCTTTACGTCACTGAATCCGACGCTTTGCATTGCACTTGGTGATGTAAGGCGTGGATGCAGCTGTTCGGCCATGGAAACCCATTCCATGAAGCTCTCTATGCATTACTGTTGTGCTAAACTGGAGGTCACATGAAATTTGGAGGTCTTTAGCTATTGACTTTGCAGACATTTTGTGATTTCTGTGCACTGTACGCTTCAGCATGCTCTGACCCCGGTCTGCAATTTCACATGACCTACCACTTCGTGGCTGAGTTGCTGTTCCCAGTTGCTTCCAATTATCTATAATACCACTAACAGTTAACCATGGAATATTTAGTAGCAAGTAATTTTCACGGATGGACTTATTGCACAGGTGGCAACCTATCACGTTACCATACTTGAATTCATGGAGCTTCTGAGAGCGACTGATTCTTTCACAAATGTTTGTAGAAGCAATCTACATGCCTAGTCACTTGATTTTACACACCTGTGGCCATGGAGGTGATTGGAACACCTGAATCCAATAATTTGGAGGGATGTCCCAATACTTTTAGCAATATAGTATACATATATATATATATATATATATATATATATATATATATATATACTTCCTATTATCAAGAATTTATCTAAATGCATAGCATGATAAAACATGGCAGTAGCTTACATGCACCAGTCATCTCAATACTATGCTAACTAATCAGTAAAACAAATGAACTGGTGGATCTTCTTATGTATATATGGTATATTAATTTAGGGAATATAACTTTATAACAAGTAGAATATCTCACAATCTAGATGCAAAAAAGCCCAAGAATGCAATTCTTCGTAAGGATGTCCCTGCTTTTACTACAGAGAATGAGGAGTTACATTCTTTGCTTCCCTGCATTTAGACTGTGATACCTTTTTACTTGCTTCTCAGAGCTTTTTGCCCCAGACATTTCTTTTCAGTGCTGAAAGTCTTTAGGTCTAAACACTCTGAGCCAACTACAACAAGATCTTCTGTGCAGAAATGTATTTGCAAGGGAATCTTTATCTATATCACTGGAGCATTGGAAAGAGCCAGTTGATATCAGACTCTTACTCAACCCTTAAAAATGGAAAAGACTCTCACTGTAAAATTTTGGGAAAAAGACTTTGCCTAGACATTCCAGGAATCCCAATGGCAGACAGCACTGGAATGCCCTTTTCGATACTCCAAGTTTCGTAACATACTGGGAGTCATCCATCAAGTTATTACATAAAGTGTACTATATTGAAATTTCCAAGATTCCTCACCATTTTGTTGTAGAGAATGTGGCCATATTAGAACCCTGCATCACATTTGGTGGACATGCCCCAAGATCGTTCCGTTCTGGAACCATGTGTTTCATTTTGTATCCTGTGTCTCACAAACAAAAAAGCATCCAGAGCCAACACTAGCTTTGCTTGATTTGGGCACTGGCCAGTGGCCACATGACCTAAGAACCTTCCTAACTCTCGCCCCTATAGCAGCCATGAAAATTATAGCTGGAGTCTGGAAACTAAAACAAAAATCCTCCCAAAAAACAAATGTCAGAGGCATTCTGGCAGAGATGGGTAAATTCTAGCTTACACACCCAGAATGTTCAGTTACGTTATGAAGATTTAAAGACTACATCCCTTAAAACAATAGAATTATGACCACAAAAATGGCCCCTAGTGTTGAATACATCTTCTTATCTGTTCCACATCCCTACATATACTCTATTACAGCGGTTCTCAACCTGTGGGTCGCGACCCCTTTGGGGGTCGAACAACCCTTTCACAGGGGTCTTCTAAGACCATTGGAAAACACATATTTCCAATGGTCTTAGGAACCGAGACACCGCTCCTCTATCAGTCTCCAGGTGGGTCCGCCCACATGCAGATACGTCCACATTTCCCTGGACCACGATGTGTGCGCGGGATGACATGCTGCCCCTGTCATCTGGCCACATCTCCGGGATCACTCAACAGCTCCGCCTCCTCACCAATGATTGGCCGCCAGAACTGTAGCTCAGGAGAGGCACACAGGTGGCCAATCACCGGCGAGGAGGTGGAGCTTGGAGAGGTGGAGCCGAGCAGCAGCGAGAAGATCGAGCGAGGGAGCGGCCGGAGAAGGAAGACAGCTGACAGGTAAGTGTCTGTAGCGTGCAGATGGTGCTGCTTCTGCAGCCAGGTATGCTGGCTGTAGATGGGAGAGGGAGGGAGCGAGCCCAGGCTGGAGCAGGAGTCAGCAAGGTAAGTTTCATTGGTGTCAGTGGGAGGAATAGTGCCCCATCATTGGTGTCACTAATACCAATGATGGGGCACTATTCCTCCCACTGACACCAATGATGGGGAACTATTCCTCCCCCCACTGACACCAACGATGGGGCACTATTCCTCCCCCCACTGACACCAACGATGGGGCACTATTCCTCCCCACTGACACCAATGATGGGGCACAATTCCCCCCCACACTAGTATCAATGATGGGGCACTATTCCCCCCCCCCACTGACACCAATGATGGGGCACTATTCCTCCCACACTGACACCAATGATGGGGCACTATTCCTCCCACTGACACCAACAATGTGGCACTATTCCTCCCACTGATACCAATGATGGGACACTATTCCTCCCACTGATACCAACGATGGGACACTATTCCTCTCACTGACATCAGTGATGTGGCACTACTCCTCCCACTGCAAAATTACAGTTATGAAGTAGCAACGAAAACAATTTTATGGTTGGGGGGTCACCACAACATGAGGAACTGTATTAAAGGGTCGCGGCATTAGGAAGGTTGAGAACCACTGCTCTATAACAATCAAGTGATTGTTTATCTTTCAAGTGTTCAATGCAGATGATTGAGCTGTGAATTACTGGGTCTGCAGACTGAACCAATGTCTTCAGCTAGCCCAGTTTGCCATATGGTTTCTCCTGTCTACTCTTCAAGCTTGGTCGGCATCCTTCATCCCCAAAATAACTTAAAATTGTTATGATGCCTCATTTTCCTGCCTTACATGTTTTCTGGGTAAGAATGTATTGGATGAGCTAAATTTGAGGTTAATTTGTGTGATCCTGCTACTGATCAAATTCTGGTTGCTTTGCTTATCCCTAGTTATGACATATATTATATTTTATTTTATTATATTATATCCTAATATAGTTTTTTAACTCACAACTTAATATCTGTAACTCAAAATTCAGATTTATTTAATTGCAAAATTACTACTCTTTCCCAAAAAATAAATTGTTTTAATTTCTGATCAGTCACTTTTTATTTTATATTATAATGTGAATTGTAAATATTTTCTAAATGTATATTTCAATTGTTTTGCAAATACCTGGCTAATGTATGAATTACTTTTTGGCAATACGGTCAGTTGCTGTTTACAAGCACAATTACACTTGCAGCACATTGTCCAGCAGCAAAAAATTTAAATTTAAAGACTATTTTATCAACTATTCATGCACAAATAGTGTATTACTGGTCAGGATTGTTTTTTGTATCAACTACTTGACATAGGCATTGTGTTGCTTGTCTTGAGGTTACTGTAAAGTGTAACATATCTAGGTAAGTGAAATGATTGGTACCTGTGGAACCCAGTTTATGTTTGTACAACAATCACTGATTTAAATTTTCAAGTATTTTATAATACAATCTAAAAAAAATTATAACGGACACCATGGTATATTCAAAAGAGGAAACACTGTTTTTCACAAATGTATTTTGTTGGGACTAAAAATTTTATTTCTATCTCTTGGTGCTAAAAGAGCTGTTGGTCTAGAGGTCAACTTTTTTTACTTAATGTATGGAATGACAGCTGTACTGGATACAGGTTTGTGCAGATTATGCCCTCACAAACATGCCAGCAATAATTGCCATGAATGAATACACATACAGTCTTGTCCAATATATCTGTCTGTACAGATTGTTCATCATTAGACCTATGAATATTTGAATATGTAAAAAAAAATATTTGCACAAAATACAGAGTAACAAGTTTAGTTCCAGGAAGATATTGAACAGGAGTGTGTGGCACAAGAATAATGTAGCAAAAGCTTCCCTAACATCAAATGGTTTAAACCAATTTCTTTGTGACATAATTTATATGATGTCTATGGGTTTCTATTTGGTGACTGACTTCTGAACAGATTGGCAATCTGTCAACCCTGGCATAGGCTAGAAGTTTTTATATGTCTAAGAATATTTGAGACCTGGTGTGAGCTGCTTGTATTATTTACGTTATTTACTAAAGCAAAACTACAGCCAATTTTGAGAATTGGGAAGAGTAAATGCATCTGTCAATCTTTAATTGCTATGTGTGACCCGCGGGGGAGATTTCACTTTACTTCTAGCCTGTGTAACGGAAGGACAAGAAATAAGGGTAGCAGTTATCAATAGAACAAGAAGACAGACAGTAATTATACCCTGACAGATGTCCCCGCCCTTTCTGATTTTACTGAATGAAAAATATATTGTTACAGTCTTTGAGGTTGATTTACCAAAGATAAATATGCTGTTCACTTTGCAAGGAAAATTTTTCTTTGCAAGGGACGTTTTTCTTAGCTTAGTGAATGTGGTAAAAATTCACTTCAAATTAAACAAACTGTGGGCCAACTCTGATATCAATGGTCTTTTTATATAGGAAAAAGAATACAAATTGGCTAAATAAATATGAAAATTAATGAAGCGCTATGTATAAAAAATAAAATCAAATACTTGACATAAATAATTCTATCATACTGTGTGCAAATCACTGAAGTGCAAAACCGTGCTGACACAATCAATAGTGCTCCGTGATAAAAAATGCAAAAATCTTATATAACAAATATATGATTAACCCCTAGGTAAAAGCCACTGAGGTTAATAAGTGATAATAGTGATCCCTAGAAGAGGGAAAATAATATATAGTGCTACTTTTCCAAAAGAAGTGTATATATATTGATACTAAAAAACACACAATAAATAATGTAAAAAGTCCATACATGAATAAACATCTGTGATATTTAAAAAAATTAATCCATGCAAGTGATACAGCGCCAAGGTGATCTTCACTCTGGTGTAAAAAAAATCCTCAAACAGCAGCAATGCCTGCTCACCTCCACACACTGACCCACACAGGGCCCAAAAGCTAATAGTCACCCCAATAACAAATCCTCTTAGATATGTTTTCTCATCAAAGGGACCGTAAGATGAGACTTAGACTCCTCTCAAGCACACCTTATCCACTCCACCTCCTTCCCGCCAAAACACAGCTCTCTCAGTGCGCATCTCACTCTGAGCGCCTCACCCCCTCCCACTTTTGGTTTCCGCTTCGCTTGGCTACAGATGTTTATTCATGTATGGACATTTTACATTATTTATTGTGTGTTTTTTAGTATCAATATATATACACTTCTTTTGGAAAAGTAGCACTATATATTATTTTCCCTCTTCTAGGGATCACTATTATCGCTTATTAACCTCAGTGGTTTTTACCTAGGGGTTAATCATATATTTGTTATATAAGATTTTTGCATTTTTTATCACGGAGCACTATTGATTGTGTCAGCACGGTTTTGTGCTTCAGTGATTTGCACACAGTATGATATAATTATTTATGTCAAGTATTTGATTTTATTTTTTATACATAGCGCTTCACTAATTTTCATATTTATTTAACACTTATTGGTTTAAGTTGAGTGGTAGCAGCTATCTAGTTCTCATCATCCATATAAGCGCAGGAGGATATCCCACTTCAATACAAATTGGCTGCTTTCGCACATGACATATTACTTTTCCTTTCAGATTTTCATATATCCATTCCAAACCTCCTTAAAGATTTAGCTACATTTCTGACCCTGTCATATTTTAAAATAAATCACTCCAAGTCCTATGCTCTCAATGTTTCTTTGCCCTCCACAGTAGTCTCTCAATGTAAACATAACTTCCCTTTCAGTGGAAAACCGACGCCATTACCTGTCTGGGGTTTCAGATCCCCACTCATTTATCAGAGGAACATCTGCAGGGCATTAGAAGTCATTCAGAATGATTTAGAGGCTTGGAAGTCGCTTAAGATTTCCTGGATTGGCCATGCTGTCCTTGTGAAGATGAACATCCTCCCGCACCTCCTTTACCTCTTACAGACAATCCCTTTTCAACTGCCCCCTTCCTTCTTTGCAGCTTACAAACTTAGCTGTTCAGCATTCATTTGGAATAACTCACATCCACGTATCAAATACTCCCATCTTACTTTATCAAAACGTGACGGTGGCATTGGCCTCCTTGACCTTTGGAAATACTATCTGGCATGTCATTTGACGAGAATCATAGACTGGAATATCCATTATAAGCTAAAAGCTTGGGTGCAGTTGGAAGACACCCTTATTTCAGTGCAACATTATCTTGGCTACCTATTAGGCAATTAGACAAAGCTATTCTCTTACGTCTCTTATAGGTCCCACTCTCCAGAACTTTTCTACGGCATGTAGACAGTTCTTACTCTCCTCGTCACCAGGACCTTTAACACCCATCCGACTTAACCCAGATTTTTTTCCAGAAATGTCCCGATCTTTCCTGGTGTCCATCTGGCCAAATACTGACATATGCGCATTAAAATTTTCCCCTAAGGGTAAACTGTTAAGTCTTGAAGTATTAAACAACCTTGTGAAATCTGGTTCCTTCCCGATATGGTCATACCTTCAACTTAAACATTTTTTCTTATTCTCTTCTTTATGTGCTACGTGGACAAGATCCTTTGCTTCGTTTGAGTCCCTCTGTAGGAAAGTGAAACCTCAGCGCCATATGGTTTCCACCGTCTACTCTCTATTACACTTAGATGTTCAATCTATATAAGCCCTTCCCGTTTGTTGTGGGAAGGAGAGTTACAAGTAAGGTTACCTAATGATGACTGGTCTACTATAATTGAGCTTGCTCATAAATGCTCACTCAATGTAGCTATCCAAAAGAATAGCTACAAAATTAGAACCCGATGGTATCATGTTCCATCCTTGCTACACAAAGTTTCACCCTCAATATCACACGTGTGCTGGAGGTGCGGCAGGGAAGAGGGTACAATGCTGCATGTCCGGTGGTCCTGTGAATTGCTTCAACCTTTCTTGGAAGAAAGTTCACCAGATTGTTAATGAAGTGACTACATTACACCTGGATTACACACCAACACAATACCTTTTACATCCCTCCTCCTTACCAATGTCTTCTTATCACAAATCTTTAGCCATGTTTATGGTTAATGCAGCCAGGCTTTGCATACCAGTACACTAGCGTTCTACAAGCATTCCAGTGATCAGGGAATGGTTTGCTAGATTGAATAATATTGAAGAAATGGAAGAACTTATTCACATTGCACAAGACCGCCTTACCAAATTTAAGGTTCACATGGGCCTGTTGGATGCACTTCAAGACCACACCACAATGTAAAATATATATTTAATTGGAGAATTGTAGTGGAATACGGCTTACTCATAGCACTTTATATTATCCCATGGCTCACTCTGCCTGATGGGTGATTGTTGGGACCAGGGAAGGTATCTTCTACTCCACCATCTCAAGGGGGGATGGAGGGGGGACTGGAGCTGATGTATCCCATCCCTCCCCCCATATTACCCCCACTACCCCCACCCCGCCCCTATTGTTTTTTTTTTTTCTCTCTTCTGATCTGTTATTCTTTTTCTCCTCTTTCCCATACTCTTTTTGTCCTTTGTCAACTCTAGTTTTTCTGGCCATGTGACATTTTGAAGGATGTGTATCTACCATATGTGCCTATTACAAAAACTATACGTAATTTTTGCTATATACAGTTGGTCATGTTACTATATTCTGTATAACATTGTATTTTCTTGCTATGACCTAAATAAACAGTTTTATGGAAAAAAAAGAATATCCAATAATGTGCAAAAAAGTATTTGATTTTAAGTAAATTAAGCCATTTTTCTCCTTTACTTTCACTTCCTGTCCTGACAGGAAATAAATGAAAACATCTCCTTTGGGCAAACAGATGACACTTAAAACCTGACAGGGATATATCTCATATCTCTTCTCAATCCTGTATAAAACTAACACAAAACGATTTGACTGGAGGTTTGCTTTAAATAGCAAAAAAAATTACCTCTTCTATCCTATCCCTTTGACAGAAGTCAATTAAATGGTCGAGTGGAGTCCACACAATGATTGAGATTCAATTAATCTGTGGACAACTTTACTCTGGATGACCAGGAGAGGCCATTTGCAATAATCTTATTTACACAGTGGCAGTTAAAAAATTGCAGGATACATGAAAGACCTGTATTTAGGACAAACAATTACATCTTTAATTAAATAAGAAAAATGTAAAACAAGGTAACAAAATAACATAGCATCTGTGCATTTTGTCATCCTTTTCTGGCTTTAGTAGCGGTTTTCTGTTATTTCAGTATTTGTCATTTATACAGTTGCCATTTTATTTATGTAATGCTACTATACATCTATTTTCATAGTTTAATATAGTGTTTATATTTTTAAATAACAAACATGTTATACTTTCCTGCTCTGTGCAAAAGAGTTGCCCAGGGCAGCCCCACTCCTCCTCTTTTGGGCTCCCCAGCTGGCACTCTTGGCTCCTCCTCTTCTTAGTGTGCCACCATAGGAAGCCACTTCTATGGTGGCACATCTTTGAGCTTGATCCTAAGATGCTATCTGCATCCATAGATAGAGACAGTGTTGCTCTGCCCTGTCACCCACACCATCATAACAGGATTTGACTGCCAGCAACATATTGCTCCCACTGCCATAGCAAAGCCTGTGTGAGTGGGAAATGCCATTACAGACAAGCACAGCACTAGATTGAGTGAGGACTCAATAGGTAAGCATAAGGGGTGATAAGGGGGTGATACTAATACCTAAACATTTTTTACCTTATTGCAGGGAATGTATTACAGTAAAAAAAAATATGCTTTTAATCAATATAAACTTGATCAGTAACAGAGTTAGGAAGAGAAAGAAAATATAAATATCTTTGCTCATAAAGAAGTTATTGATATACACTTCGTTCCACATACTTTGAAGCTCTCATTATTATTCACCAAGTTTCAAAGCGATATTAACACTCATTATTTTGTGCTTGTTCAAATTTTGTTCACTATTCACAGTGCTTTTGAGGAAAACCCATTTAGGACTATACGTGTACTAGAACTGAAACAATTATATCGACTAAAAAAATCTATAATAAAATAGCTTGTATCTCATGTAAGTCATCTAATTAATTTTACACACATACAGGATTTAGCCCTTGCAAACAGCCTTGAAGTAAAATCAATGGCATCATGTTTAAATAACACTGCAAAATCTGTACAATCTATTATGAACCTACTGACAATAAGTAGCTTTCGAAGGAAAAAAATAAATGAACTTTTCATTAAATTCTCGTTTTGACAATGGTTTAAGGAACTTGCTAAAAAATATTACCTTTGCCAATTTAAAAATAACACTTACTAAATATAGCAAATTCTCAAGCCATGAGGGTTCATTATACTCTACGCCTCTTTTATATATCACATTTGTATCACAGGGGATTGTGGGAAATTTTGACTACGTGCAAGGAATTGTAACAAGGATTTTCTGAACACAGAGGTTCAGAATCAATTAACAAAATGGGCTTGCACTCATTAAAAGCAAAATTGCATTTTTTTCGTGCTAATATGAAAATGGTTCTATGTTTTCAAATGAAAAGGATAGGAATTAAAAGGAATGATTGGAAGGATTGATTTTGACCTACAGCTTTGTTTGTTCATATTGAAATTTAAGTTAGAAGTAAGTGAAGCATAACAAAAGTTATGCATAAAAACAGCCTTTTAATTTTTATACTGTATACTTATTTTTAGGTGTCTATATTTACGGACACCTGTCCATATTTATGTTTTTGCATCTGTATGCAAATCGTCTGTTAAAACATCTGTATAATTAGGAACTGAGGGTTTTTTTAATGAAATGACTTGTTCTATATTGACTACTGAAGCCCATTAAAACCTATGCATTGTCTAAACTCACAGTAAATATCACACATATCCCATATACTGCTATGCAATGCATAGCATCAGGCATGCCACAATAGGGTGTTTTGTGGTGGAGCATATTTTTAGACCAAATTTATGTTTTTAACTTTTTTTTCTGTTTAACATTATTTACTCTATAAGTAGGAGCTAAATTATTTGGTTTGTAATGACTACGTAGGATACATTCATACTTAAGCATTGTGGTAACTTGTGGTAATTACATAATATTGTAATGCACAGAAATTACTATGCCACAATATGTTGTTTTGTGGTGCAAACAATTTTTAAAGGAATTACAATTCACTAAAATAATGCTTCTGCAGTGCAGCACACCACAAGACATGGTAACACACATACTGTGCGTAATAGTGCACTGCATGAGGGAAAAACATCCATTCCAATTGTAGCTGCACTATGGTATGTTAGAATTGGGTTTAAATGAATACATAGAAATTGATTGGGTGATGTCAATAGTCTCTGGTGCCTGGAAGCTCTCTATTGCGAAATTTATGCCTTTCATACCTAAAACTATTACTTGAGTAGGTTACCAAATGTTCTCTGGTATACTATTAACAACCCCTAGCTTGATATTCTAAAATATCCAGAGAAATCTTGTAAATCTGTTTTATATTTTGTGCTCTGTTATGTTTTATTACTGTTTGGTCACCTACTAATGTATATTGCCTATTTCATTTTATTGGGCATAATTGAACATTTCTTAGTTTTTTTTTCCTAGTCTTTTTTTTTAAACTTGCAACCAAAATGAAATTATTTATTTTGACTTGACTAAACCTGTTGAAACTGCTACTTTATGTTGTCAATATACGGTATAACACAGTTATACAGGGACACTTTTTGGTTTTTATAGTGGAAAATCACTGCGAACAAAGCAAATATTTTGCCATTTTTTTAATTTGAGCATAAAATATAACATTTAAGGCCATTCTTTTCAATCTTTAAGAAATTTGACCAATTTAAATGTAACTTTATAAATAAAACTAGGTCATGCTGAAAATAGGTCAGGCATAAGTACTTGGCCTTCATGTTGTCTTTGAAAATATCCTTTAAGAGTTAAATTGTCTAATCTGGAACCTTAGCTAGCTAACCAAGCTTATCACCATTTCCCAGAAAAGTAGCTATCAGCATAATGAAAGACAAAAGTGTCTAGATATCGTTTACTTAATTCTTCAATGAATAATGAAAGTGTCTAAATTTGAAGAGAAAAAAGTAATTTGTATAACTAATAAAAATGACCTGCAAATCAGATCTCACAGTTTTGTGAGAGGCAGAAAGTGATTATAATGCTGGGATTAAGTTATAACAAATCAAAGGAATACAAAGTGGCTCATTTCTCTGCCTTTTGAAGGGATGCTTTAAAGAATAAGACACTGCAAATTTTCTGCAGTTTTTTTCATTGTTGAAGTGAGTGCTAAATCAAAGCAACTGATGTAGAAAGATACCATGGATGTGATGCAATCTAAATCTCAATGGAAAAATATTTTATTTCTTTGTGCTAGCTCAGTAAGTAAAAGCCACCTGTTCAAAACAATCCCTTATAGCACGGTGCAAGTGGCTGAAATGCAAAATTCTCTAAATTAAACATAACAGATTTTGATTTAATTTGTGCAAATGAAAGCTGTCTTTGCCATGTTTGTAGAAATATTTTATTATGGTAGATTGCATGGGCACAGTTTTCATTGCATACATATTTAAGCTCTGAGAAAAAAAAACAATGTTTTATACTAAGTTAGGACAGTGCTATAGAATTAATATCATTCACCTTATTTTCCTCAAAATACCTTAATCTACTCACAGAGCATTCCCCTTTACCTTTCTAATTACATTAATTGAATAGTTGTTTCTCCTCTACCAGCTGAAAGGCAATGTTTACTGACATTAGCCAGTTTCAGCTGCAGCCTCTGTCTAGTCTTGTCTTTGACAACCTGCAGTGGGGAGACAAAGCCTGAAAACACTTCCCCTGGTGTACCTCTTCCCACCTTTCCACATAACACCGTGCCCCATTCCTTCACAACCATTCAATCCAGAGGCTTCCAACAGCTTCTCTCACCCTTCTAATCCTTACTCCCCTATGCAGCAGCAAGGAGGTTGGAGAGGCAGGGATGTGTCTACAACAGGGAGCTAAGCTGCTGCTGATCTGAGCTGCTAGAGATGCATGTCCATGTGAGTGCTATGCTACAGATTTTGCTTCCAGAGCTGTAGATTTTTTTTTTTAATGCAGGTATTACCTTGTATTGTAGATAAGGGTAGATGAGATATGTAGGGTGCAAGGGTAAATGAGAGATGTACTGGCATGGGGGCAGGGGCGGACTGACAACTCATGGGGCCCCCGGGCAATAGGGGATCATGGGGCCCCTGTGTCCTCGCCCACACTCAAACTACACTCAAAAAAGCCTAAGAAAGGTACCAGGGGCATCTCATGGGACCCCCTACTGACCCCGGGCCCTCGGGCAGTGCCCAAGTTCCCAAATGGTCAGTCCGCCCCTACATGGGGGTGTGATTAGGTTTAAATACAATATAAACCTTGTCTGATTGCTAATTCTACAAGTTTAGACATATTTATTGCCCTAATAGTGACACACAGGAGACTTAAACAGGCTTTAGGAAAATATTGGGAGTGATGTGGGCCTCATTAAACTGTTTCAGGTCTATTTTTGCCACCCACACCAGTTTCTATTTCAAGGTGAAATAACAACTGGCACAGAGTGTGCACTATTTATCAGAGGGAATGTGGCAGTTTTCCCACCAGCTCAGAGTGGGCATACGAGAGGTGACCTGTCTGCAGACAGCTAACAACCCTATCTCTGCTCGTGCAGTAATTACACTACATGAGCATAGCCTGCAGGATTAACGGCCAACCTCTTCCCTTCTGCTTTGACCTGAGTGGGGGTGGAGACAGACAGAGAGATGGGAGCATGCAGCTCAAACTCTCCTGAACTCTGTGCTGCTTCTGTCATAGACACTGCAGAACTGTGAACTAATTGCTTTTAATTAACAAAAAGGGACATGCTTTTGTTTCATAATTAGTAGCAGAGTCTGCTCTGTTTTTTAAGTTTAAAAGAGAGGTCTGAACATTATGTTTGCACTACTCTTTTTTTAATTCCCCTCAAAGTGGTAAAAGTAAGTTTTGACTCATGTAATAATCTTTCAGACAGGCCAAAAAACGTTCTGCAGAGAAAATTTGGTAAAGAAGGAGGAGAATATACTAATCCTTAAATATAACAGTCTAGACAGAGTATATTCTCATGACTTAAAGGTTAATGGCTTCCCACTGGTACGAATACATCAGGCATCTTAGATGTTAAAATTGGTTGCTAACGTTAAGTCTTTCATAAAGCAAAATAAAGGAGATATCAACTGCTTTTTTGAAGTATAGTTTGTTTGATGTCTAGGACCAGGCCTTGTAGTCTCTTAATCGTATTCATTTTGATCTATGCAAGACCAATGCTCACCCTTTGGATTCTAGCTTTTTTCTGTGTGTTAGGCTTTTGACGGAGCCACTGTGAACCAACTATATGACTTAAAATGCTCTAAAAAAGAGCTTAAAACTTGTTAGTTGGTTGAGTCAACTGATATGAAGGAGAGTTATCTCTCTTTATTGGATTATTATTGTTTTAGGTTGCCATGTTATTAAAATTCACACTTCTGATAATTTTGGGGCACACATCAACATTACTAAAGCTCAATATTAGTTTGAATAAAACAGTAGAACTAATAGTAAAAAAAAATATTATTTTTTTTCTTCCCATGAGTGAAACTGAAGTCTTCCAGATCCCAGCCTAGGCAGCCAAGATGACATAGACATAGAGACCTATGTAAACAGAAACTTACTAGCTACACATGAAAACGCATAAACTATCTTTTGTCATGGATGTCTGAGCAGTTTTGCATACCTCTTGGAACTTTTAAAGCAGTCTAAAATACTAAAATTCCTACAGCAATAACAGAGGGATATAGAGCAAGATAAAGCACTATGTATATCCTGTATAATAATAATAATGATTATAATCTTGGTTAGAGATGTAGGATGGTTTGAACTTTGGCTGTTCAGTGAATGGGCAAACCTAATATGGGTCTTTTACTCTCCCATCGAGCCATACATCTATCTGCAATTGGAAGTCATAAAAAAAACAGCAGTATTAACACCAGTGCCAAATATGATAGCTTACCCTTTATGGCTCCAGGTTGCCAGGAAATCTGCAGCAGCCAGCATCCTTGCAAACAGTGTTGCATCCTCAGTCCAATTCATCAACTGAAAAGAGGCATAGATGTTGGCTGACATCATTGATCAAATATGGACATGGTCATATTAGGTCAATGAAATCAGCCAGCATTCCTGCCCTTTGTTTTTATTCAAGCTACCAGCCCTGGAATCTTTCAGTTGCATCCAGGAGTATGATGGGAGTGGACATGTTAGCGGCATCATTCATCATGATTGGCAAAGGTTCTGCATAGCTCGATTATGTGATTGATGTTTTTGACGATGGATGTACACTTTTTTTTTTTTTCCCAATTAAGAAATTGTCATCTAGGTGTGTGTACTTCCTACATTGTCTTTTCTGGGGAATGAGTACTATATTGGCTCATTCATGGAAAGGAGGCAGATGTACAGAGGTTCTTTGTATTTGATATAATTCATATTTTATATCATCTGTATTATATATATTTTGTATCTGGGGCTTTCAGATTCTAATAAGTCTTAGGGTCTGGTATATATATTGTGGGGCTCCATGTTTTATTTGTTTTTCTTTTGTGTGACATTCCCCCTTAAAATCCATACCAGACCATAATCAAGGATCAGGGTCTGGTATTAGTTCTGGGGGACCACATACTAATTTTTATTTTTTTGCATTGGGTTATGCCTTAAATCCATATCAAAACCTCATCAAGGAAAGAGATCTATTATTAATTTTGGGTGTAGAAGGCACATCTTTTGTTTTTAGTTTGCAAAAAGATATCATACCTTTATCCTAGGTAATGGTCTGGTATGAAGTGTAAGGGGAGAACACAAGCAAAAATGTTGTGAAGTTCCCTCATAAAATCCATTCCAGACTCTTATCCCATCATGCAGAATGGCTAGCCAGGCAAGAGGAGGCGGCAATCATGCAGTCCCCCTTATTCTGAACCATCAGGTCACATGTACTCAACATGGGAGACAGCCCCTGGCAAAGTACAAAGTTTCCCATTCATAAAAAAATTACAGGCTAAATAAATACATAGACACTGTGACAAAGCCATGTATTAAAAAACTAAGATAAAAAATGCCCATGGTGTAAATCCATTGTCAACCGAGTTCTCTAGTGATGTATATCAACGGCAGTCATGAGAAATTATGCCTTTCGAACTACAAATGCAAACAATATCTGCTGCCATGTCCTCTCCCAATTACTGCCCACTGCAAATGACAGCCCCCATGATGTTGTTGGTGCAAAAGGACTTTGTCAAATCTGTGAATGTGTTTATTTACTTTAAGCATTGTTAAAATAGCTGCCCTCTGCTGCTTGGAATTATTTTTTTAAATTCTCCATGCCCATCTCTTCATGCTTGTTTTGCTTATTAGCCTTGAATATGTTATAGAATTCAGCTCCCCTTGACTCCATTTGGGTTTGGATTAAAATTTGAACCTAGAAGCAGTTCAAAAAATGTCCTGCAAACTGAGCCCAGGTACATTTGGCACATTCAGTGTCAGATTTATGTTTTTGCAGTCAAGTTGGAATAACCACAATAGCAAAATTAGGGGATGCACACCACATATCATGGATCAACAACATCTGCTGGTAGGCTAACAGAGGTTTCAGCTACAGTTCCCGCATCTTGGCCATCACCCTCTGATGCATTCCAACCTGATTGGGCTTAGTCATAGAGCAACTTTACGACTAAGCTCGAATAGGGTAAAATGCATTGGAGACCCACCTTTATATGCATAAATGGCCCTGAAACCTCCAATGTGACATTGCCTTAGATCAATGGAGCAGGATTTGGGAGGCGGCTTACAGATCTCCTATATGTGTAGCATATAAAGAAAATACTTATAAAATCCTGATGTTTTGGTACAGGACTCCTGAGGTTCTCCATGCTCGTAATCCGAATGTTTATTCTGTCTGCTGGCTTTGTGGTGAGGAAACTGGCACTCTTTTTGATATTTTTTGGGCCTGCCAGTACATTGCACCATTTTGGAGAGAGGTCCTTGCCCTACTGCGGCTACTTTTGCGCGGCTTCTATCCCATTTGAGCCCATTCACTTTTTGTTGGGCCTACCTTCTTCAGGCCTCTCCAAATTTGCAAGGAAACTTTACTCTCACCTTTTAGCCATGCATTGGCTTTCTACTATGCACCCTACTCTACCAGATTTGATGAAGGTTATAGCAGAGATTAGAAAAATGGAGTACCTAACTGCTTTGCACACTAATTCTGTTCCCACATTTGAAGCAGTTTGGGACCCATGGGATACTTCTACTTCTGACTTGTCTGCTCAAATTGTCTGAAAATGATTGCTAATTCACTGTTCTGTATTGACATTGTATGTATCTATATACCTCTCATCGATGAGCCTGTTTTTCTATTTTGTTTTTCTCTTCTACTTCTATGTGTTTGCCATACCTTGTTTCTATGCAACCGTTTGTTGTAAATTTTTGAAAATCAATAAAAAATTAATTACAAAGAAAAAATGCATCAGAGGGTAGCATAGATAAAATGCAGGGACTGTAGATGAAGCGTCTGTTAGCTTACCAGTGAATGTGGTTGATCTGTGTGGCATGAACCCCCTAATTTTGCTATTGTGATTGTTCCATGTAGTGATACATGCTCCTAGAAGGGCAGGCACCCACTGTGGGAGGAAAGTTGTTGGATGGGCAAAAGGGAGGTGTTTGAACAGTGCTATTTTTTTACATGTGGTTAAGTTGGGATAACACCTTCTTTACATTTGTTACATGTTCTCAGTCACATAACATAGGTTAAAAAAGATAATATTTGCTACTTATATTTTACATTTTCTGAAAACTCTAAAAATGAGGGGTTGAGGAGTTAATGTTTACCATATTTAACTCTGTCTGTACTGTACTAATAGATCTCATTATCAGCTGTAAATTAAGTTTGGACAGTGTCCATGGCAATCAGTAAATCCTTAAAAACACATTTCTGATTCTAGTTTCATGTTAGACTCATGTCTAATTTGTGCCAGTGTAGTTAACATTACTGACATGTGCAGAAAATTAATGTAGTTCTGACTCCTAATAGGGAGCCTAATAGGGAACTAAAAATTATATCCCATCGAGCCCATTTTATTTGTGATTGTCAGCGCATGGCAGTGGACTGTTTTAAAAGTCACTCTTGGACTGAATAGAGGCTATGGATCCACCCAGTGCCATGACCTATCAATCAACAGCTAGGTGGATCTAGTGTTAAACGTGTCTCTCATTTCCCTATTAGGATCCAGCCACCCTTATTAAAAACTCCTTGGCCATGCATCTGTCAGTGTAATGGGTGCAGTGGCTGGAAAGGGAGGGAGTTCACTGAGGAAGGTGAGTTAAGTATGGATAATCCAACTTCTGTGCAGGAACCAACAGATTCATGAACCTGTCTTTGACAGGTCATGAATCAGGTGCCTGCACCGACACTTTCAGTGCTGCACCACAACAGAATTCTTAAAGGTGTCTATAACATCCTTTATGAATTCACTTGTGTGTGTCCTGTGTTAGAGGAAAAATAGTGCATCAGTGGGAACAGATTGAATATTCTCTTATTTCAAATTGTTCAGAATAGCTTGCAGTCTGTCCATGGCCTACCCCAATGCTTTATTTAAAATACTTTTAGATATTTAGTGTTATTGGAAACACATAACAAATATATAGTGGGGTGTTCTCAAATTTGTCTGGAAATGCACTTCAATGCGTATCTAAATCCAAAAGCAAAAATGTAGCATATTGCAGTTTAACAGTTCTTAGATGTGGGGGCTGCATTCATTTTCTGTTTTCATGTTTTTTACATTAGGTTTCACCTGACAATCCTATCCTAGAGTGGATACACTTACTCCTTCACTGTACTGGAAAATAGCAATGACTTACCCAGATTGAACTTCACATATTTACCTCTCTTGATCTCAGTTACATAGGGGGTGTGGCCATTAGTAGTTACAGAAGGAAGATAACATTGTTTGTGCAAAAAGTTCAGGTCATAGAAAATAACAAGGACACTATATTTCTGCCATCAACAGCTGTTATCTGTACTTGTTGAAAATGTTCTTTCTATACTTGCTTCAAAAATGAAAACCAATGCAGTCACCACATCTAAGGACTGGTAATCTGCAATATATTTTTTTTTGTTCTTGGGTTTAAATATGCTTCAGTTTTCGTCTTTATAAGTCTCCTACATGTATCTTGTTGGCTAAAATGTACTGTATTTTGCCCAGTGGTGACATTGATTCTTATAGGTCTACACATTTATAAAGCAACATACTTATTATTACAAGTGCCTCCTGTCCAGGTTCATGTTGGATTGTTGGAATCACTGATCTATGGCAACGTTTTTTGACAAAAAAAGGCCTACTGTGGGCCAGTAAACTGGTTCCATCCTTGATAACTAGCATATACATAATGGTTTTATTATGCAGAATATTACCAAACATAATGAATTACACTTACACTTATTCAACATTGTTAGCAAATGATCTGGAAAGATGAGAATTGTACTTCAACATCACTTCTTTGTTTAAGTGTTAAAGGCCATACCATGGTATGGTTGGAATACTTTATTAGTGAATTGAAAACAGCAGTTTAATTTCTTGATTTTAAGTGAGGTGTAATTATATTGCTTCATTTGCTGAGCAAATCATAGCAGAGATTCTCTAAATCAGCCTGATTGTGTAATGAAGAGATAATTACAAACAGCAGTGTTCTTGCAGTAAATCTACTGTAACTGCTAATGCCAGGTTGGCTCTAGTTTTACAATGGCTCATTAGTATATTAAGAAAAGTAACAGTGGAACATTGCCTTGAAACGTGCCTATCGAGTGATCAGATTCATTTGTCTCAATCATTGCATTTTTCTACCTGTAATTACAACGAAAGGTCTTTTTTATTTGTTTTTCACATTCTAAAGTAAATCTTTTTCACACCATCCTAAAAATGAACCTAGTGTAAAAATAAACCAACATTCAGACAAATTGATTTATTTTTTCATGGGCTTAGCTACGAATGCTTATATTTGAAAAAACGCAGCAACAAAAAGTAGTAAGAAAGAGGAGTTAGTACGTGTTGCATTTTGCTAACTAATTTACAGCTTGTGCAACTATTATTAAATATGCCAGAAGAACCATTAATAAAATGCAAATAAAATGCATATAACCGAGTAGCGGATATTCTTGGCTAAGCTATGATATATCTAATATTTCATTAAATGCTGAAAGCTGGATATTAAGTAACTATGTGTAAAGAAAGATTTTCTGATCCAATTTATGTATTTTTTTATTAAGAGAACACAGGTGTGCTTATTCTTTTAAAAGTGAAAAAAATAATATAACCAGATAAATATATCAAATACATAACAATACATACTGTATAGGTTAACATTTCCAAGGCTTGTATAAATAAATAGCTACATAAACAAGCAAACTATTCATATATGAATAAATAAATAAATATACAAAAGTATATACAATACGCTCAGGTCAACACAGACAGCTACACCAACTAAGCATGAACACAGGACCTAACTAGCAAATTAAGAGAAAACAGTTTCATTTATCCCTTTTAAAGTGAAAAAATCATATAACCATATAAATATATCAAATACAAAAAAAATACATATTTAGTTCACAAAAAATCAAAAAAGCAGATGTGCAAATGTGCAATTATGTACAACTCAATCCAAATACAAAATAAGCAATGTATGCGTTGTCCAAAAACAATATATTTTAGCAGATCCATGTATATAACAGTCCATATGTGAGTAGAAATGAAGTCCAACTCAATAGTGCAAATCCACAGATAAAAAAATAATGCAACCTTAGGGTAATAATAAAAGTGCGCCTGTGCAACACAGAGCAGCTTGCCAACAGCAAAGATCTCAGAACCAGGAGATCAAAAGAGCTTATGTGTGTATAAAGGCTCCACTAGCTGACTCAGAACACTGTCAGTTTCATACAGGACATGAGACTTCACTCCAGCATCACATATCAGGATGACCAACTAAGACATGAGGCAGGAGAAACTTCATAGTGCAGTAAAATCTAATAACATTTATTAAGAGGCAAATGCACTTCATAAGTTGCTTTGGTAAGCTGCTTTGTGTTGCATAGGAGCACTGGAGCACTTTTATTATATAAGTGGATGTGCACAATATATTGTTTTTGGTCACTGCATATGTTGTTCATTTTGTACTTGGATTGAGTTGAATATATTTTAAAAAACGAGTAACTCTGGTGCACAGGAATAAAGTAGTGAAAAGGATAAAAATTATAAAGTAAGATGATAATGGCAATATTGGCATACAAGTACTTAAAACAGGGTATGTAAATGGCTTGGTGTACAATAAGTCCTTATAAGAGTCTCTCAGGCAATCTGCCTGGAATCTTTTTAGCACAAAAAGATGGCAGCCAATCATCAGAGCAAACCAGCTCTGTATGCAGGGACAGAAGAAAAGAGACAGGAGGCACCCACCTGAGTGTAGTAATAACACTGCATTTAATAGCAAAGGATTAAAACCGGAGGTTGGTGCAATAGCAGCTGGGCTGATGGAGATGGTGAGAGACACTGTAGTGGTCAATCCTACAGAGTGGTTGTGTTGTAGAGCTGATCCAGTGGCATTTGTGCAGGAAGGAGCCTAGTAACCAGCCTGGAACACACCAGCAGGATGTGACATCACAGGAAGGGGCAGAGGGTCAGTGGGGAGGAAGAGCATAGATGTGGGAAAGTCAGGCTAAGTGCTCGGAGCCTCTAGCTCCTTCTATTGGCCTTTGCACATGGATTGAGTTGTAGATATTTGCACATATGCTTTTTTTTATGTTTTTTGTGAACTAATATGTATATTTTATGTTTTTGATATGCAAGGGGCGTTCAAGTCAAACTTTTGAATTTATATAATAAAAGAACAAATTATCAAGGAGTGTAAACTGCATTTATTTTTTAACATACCCCCCTGCTACATTTATACACTTATCCCAGCATTTAACTAATGCTTTGAAAGTATCAGTATAGAATGATTTGTCAGTATGCCTGAACTATCCTAGACCAGTCTACTTCACTTTGTGAATTATTGTGTTCACTGTTCTCACAGAAAGATCCGTCTCTTGTGCAATTTCACGTTTCATATTGTATATTATTATTGCACTTATAAGTATCTTTAGATGTGATGTTCCTATGTTTTCATTATTGCATGACCATGTTTTCAGTTTTGTATAAAGCAGAGGTAGGCAACCTCAGCATTCCAGCTGTGTTAAATTACAAATGTCATCATGCCTTTGCCTATGGGACTCATGCCTGTTTCCATACCCCCAACCTTTTGAGATGGGAAAAAGGGACACATTTTCCTAAAAAAGTATGTAGGCAAAGGACAAACCCCTGCCACACCACATTACATGAGGAATAAACAAAAAAATGATTGGTTAAAACCCACAAGTGATTTCCTTTACCACTATTGTTCCTTTATTCTGGGTTTTGAAATTTACCAATGTAACAATTTAGAAACTGGACAAAAGGTTATAGTTAAATACTTTTTTTTTTTATAGAAGTCTATACATCAGGCCAAAATTAGGGACAAATGAGGAGAAAAAGGGACAGAGGGACTTTGTTTAAAAAGAGGGACAGCAAAAAACTAGACAACATCTAGACTAAGGTGCAAACCACCATCCGAAATCTTACTGATTTTGACTTAGGTAGAGAAATACCTGCTTCTTCTCTGATCCATCTGATGAATGATGCTAGTGCGTGAAACCTAACGCTCTGGAAGCAGCTCTCTCCATCTATGATCCTTCACTGGTTCTCGAGAGTGGCTGAAATCTACTCTGTGGAAATTCTTTCTGCTTCTATGCATGGTCAGGAAGAAAAATTTAGATGAAAGTGGTGTCACTGAGTGCTCTTTACATGCAACCATAAATATGGTGGGGTTCTAAATGAGATGGAGTGAGAACTATTTTTACTCACCCTTCTATCCATTCCCTTCCCCCCTTTTTCTCTATTTCCTTCTTTTCTTTTCTTCCTCCTTTTCTCCTATCATTATAAGCCCCAGTTTAAAGTGGGCTTGTGGGGTTTTTGTTATAAAAAATGGTTTGGATGAGATGTAGGCTGACTATCATGCTAATGCGTATGTTGTTGCTGTATTATGATGCACATATTCCTTCTACGGTTGATACTCTCCTCGGATATGTATGTCATTAACCAATCCTGTCTGTTGTTTGGATTGCTGTATTGACCTTTATACATCCTTGTCCAACCTGAACATTATAAATAAAGACTGCCAAGCAGGGCAGTCCCTCCAAATCAATGACAGTTCAGAGCCTGTCTGTGACTATCAGAGACTTGCAATGTCTCCTGGAGATTATGGTTGTGAATGTTTGTTTTTGTAAATATTGTTCTTTATTGAAACTTTTTTTAAAGGCATAGTACAGGAAAAAGCAAACATTACACATTGATTTCAATCTGTTACCAACAAAATGGATCCAACAAGGGAAGCATCAATACCTTTTTAACTAGAAAAAAAAGAGACAGAACTTTGTGGAGGAGATAAAGTAATGGGGTGAGAGAGAGGTAAGGGATAAGGGAATGAGATGAGGATACGTTTGAACAAAGGCTTGTAGCAAATATAGGAAAAAAAAAAAGAAGTTACCTACTACTTTAACCTAAAGCTTTGCTTTAGAACATTAACAGAATATTCAACCATGTTATCTATGTTTATAAAAGGGGCAATATTATGAAACAACATTGTTTCTACCATCCCTGGTGGTTGTGAATTTTTGAGTAGACACTAGTGGATTTTATTTATACTGTAATAATTTGGCCTCATTAAAAAACAGCTGTTGATACTAAGCTTTAAGTCATATAGAAAGTGGTTTGTTTTCATTTAGTTGGACTTGACCAACACTTAAATTTAAAGTGAAAAACAATAGGACAAAGCCAACTTCTAGCAGTACAAAGTGGAACAAATATGGCATCCCTCAACATATATATTTCCAGAGGTAGCCATGGCACTTTATATTTGAGGTACATGCCCAGGTGCTCACCCACTAAGAAATCCATATAAATCCAAAACTGATAGAGACACTCATGAGTCTTGCAGAGGAGGAAGATCAAAAACAACAGTGTTTTTATTGTCAACATTTCGAAGAAGCTCAGTCCATTTTCCATCTTTCTTGGGAAAGATGAACTGAGCTTCATATACAGTATATATAAAACCAAAAATGCAAGGTTTTCTGTCTTTAACACAAACATTATACAAATGCTATTCGCAGTTTGAAATTATGTATTGAATGTATTGTGAGGGGAACCTGTGTCAGTAGGTCAGTAGCTTTGGCATATTTTGTTCCAGATTTTGCTTATTGAATGTTTTCAATAAACATTAGTAGTTATATGACAATTTCATAAATTAGATTATGACGATCATATTTTATCTGTAGGAAAAAAATGGCAAAGTTGTTCAGTTTGAAAATGAAAAGCATTTTACTTTAACCACTTGCCCTCCTGAGGATTTACCCCCCTTCCCGACCAGGCCATTTTTTGTGTTAACTGACAATCGCGTGGTCATGCAACATTGCACCCAAATGACATTTACATCCTTTTTTTCCCCACAAATTGAGCTTTCTTTTGGTGGTATTTGATCGTCTGTGTGTTTTTTATTTTTTCGGCTATAAAAAAAAAGACCAACAATTTTGAGAAAACAATATTTTTTACTTTTTCCTATTAAACATGTCCATTAAAAAATTTAAAAAATCAAATTTCGTTAAAAATTTAAGCAGAAATGTATTCTGCTACATGTCTTTGCTACAAAAAAAATCCCAATATGTGTAAATTACTTGGTTTACATGAAAGTTATAGAGTTTACAACACCGGGGGATATAGATACTGGTATTTTTTTTTACTAGTAATGGGGGCAATCAGCGACTTATAGAGGGACTGCAGGACTGCGGCGGACATTCTGACACTGGGGGGGAACTGACTTGGTGTCACTGACATCCCCAGTGACACCAATAAAGTGATCAGTGTTAAAAAAAAAGCACTGACACTGTACTAATGCCACTGGGCAGGAAGAGGTTAATATGAGGGTCGATCAAAGGGTTAACTGTTTGCAGGATGTGTTTTACTAGGGGGCCACTTCACTGTAAGAACACTGTGCACAGCCACCCAAAGCAGTGTGCCCGAGCTGACAGGGAGGAGATCTGTTAGTAAACAAAACAATCCTCCTCCCCATCAGAGATGCTCAGTAATCACCAGGAGCCAGCGGGTAATCACTGGCTGGGACCCAGTGATTGACAATCGTGGCCACGGATGATGGCTTGGGTAGGGCATATGCACGGCTCGCGTGCGCCCCCTACCTGGAAATGCAAAATCACGTATATATACATGATTTTGCACACCCGTGTTGCCCTGTAGCAGTCTTTCTGCTATAGGGAAGTTGGGAAGCAGTTAAATTGTTGGTAAAACTCAGACATGAAATATGAACAAACTATATCCCTAATATATAGTATGTACTTGTCTCAGTCGAGAGCACTAAGGGGGTTATTTACTAAAGTTGGAGATTGCAAAATCAGGTGCAGCTCTACACAGAAACCAATCAGCTTCCACATTTTATTGCCAAAGCTGAATTGAACAGTTAGAAGCTGATTGGCTACCATGCACAACAGATTTTGAGTGCACCACTTTTAGTAAATCAACCCTTAAGTGTCAGTTATGTTCACTGCCTCATTCCTCTGCTATCTGCATAAACCACTTATGACAAGTTTTTCAGACACCAAGATGTAAAAAAGGTAACAAGAGAGGGAGGTCCAGCACACAGGATGCGATTGACAGCCTCAGCTCTGTTCCTTTTTGCTGTGTTAAGAGGATGTTTTCTGGACATTCAGACAAGCTGTATAAATTCTGGATGATGTAGAGAAGAGAAGACTGCAGAGAAATAATTTGTTTCATTTTTGTGAAACCTAAAGCTAGTCACTTCACTGGGTATATGTAAGAGTTTAAAACTACTTTAAGTAACTGGGAAAGTCAATTTGTGTTGTGTGTACTTGAGAATGTGGAGTAATCAAGGGCATGGAAGCAGCTGTCTTCACAAGACTCTCTCTAAAACGCTAGACAACCTTGGGAAAGCCAGATACTGTTGCTCTGTGTAACTTTGCAAATAAGAACTACCGTTTTTGGGGAAGAACTATTATTTTTGGTCTTAGAGCAGGACAAGGTAGGATTAGGTAGATATTTCAGATCCATCAAACTAATTTGTCCATTTGCCTGTCCAAATATTTTCCCTGCTGTATGTAAACACAATTGGGGATACCGAGTGATGGCACTGACCAAATTTGGGCATTGACCTTATTTGTTCAGTGACATCACCCAAAATCCCCAGTGCAGTGTTTAGAATAGCACAGTGCCAGGGATCTGCTATTTAGCAACAAGGTTGGGTGTGTACACATTGGCGGACATTGAAATGGTTTACATCACTGGACAATGGATTACATGGGAGAGAATAAAATAGCATTTTATTAACTGTAATTTTTGAAATGTGATTAAAAGACTTTTTCTGTGGGGGTGGCTATTTACATTTAACTGTTTGTGGGAAGTTAATATTTTCTAACTACTAGAGATGACTTTACGAGGAGGAAAGAGCATTGGCTTGGAGTGAATTCCCTTAAAAGGGAATGTGCACTTGACCTATTTTTAGTTAAATAGGTCCATTTATTAAGGTGAACATGGAGTGTTAATTGCGATGGGACCTTCTGCTTTCCCTTCACACACATATTGATCTTAGCAAGAGCACTGGATTGACAGCGTGTTCTCTTAAAGGGACATCTATATTGGACTGTCTATCTTATATTGATTACTCCACATGTTCTTTTTGTTATATACAGTTGTGGCCAAAATTATTCAACCCCCAATGCTGTAAAGGGGTTTAGGGACTATAGTGTACATTTGGAATTGTATTCAGAATCAAATCCTACAAGGACGTTGTAACTACCCAAATGCAACTAAAATGACATCAATTGTTTATGTAATACAGTAGTAAATGGTTCTTATGTGGTTTCTTCATTGCCACAATTATTCAACCCCTTAAAGACTACCACTCTGAAGAACAGAGGTTCATACAGGTGCTTTCCATCAGGTATTGAAAACACCTGTGGATGTCACCGAGCAGCAATCAAGCATAATAAGCACCAATTAGGCAGCTTTAAAATGACTGTGATACTCAGCTCCTTCTAGACATTTACTGGTGTGGTTACAAACATGGTGAAGGCAAGAGAATGGTCCAGGAAGACAAGAGAAGAGGTGATTTCTCTTCACAGGAAGGGCAATGGCTATAAGAAGATTGCAAAGATGTTAAACATACCAAGAGACACCTTAGGAAGCATCATTCGCAAATTCAAGGCAAAGGGCACTGTTGAAACGCTACCTGGTCGTGGCAGAAAGAAGATGCTGACTTCGACTGCTGTGCGCTACCTGAAGCGTAGAGTGGAGAGAAGTCCCCGTGTGACTGCTGAGGAACTGAGAAAAGATTTGTCAGATGTGGGTACAGAAGTTTCAGCCCAGACAATAAGACGCACACTGCGTAATGAAGGCCTCCGTGCCAGAACTCCCAGGCGTACCCCCTTGCTGTCTCCAAAGAATAAGAAGAGTCGACTGCAGTATGCCAAAAGCCATGTGGACAAACCACAAAAGTTGTGGGATAGTGTTCTGTGGACTGATGAAACAAAATTAGAACTGTTTGGGCCCATGGATCAACGCTATGTTTGGAGGAGGAAGAACAAGGCCTATGATGAAAAGAACACCTTGCCTACTGTGAAGCATGGTGGAGGGTCAATCATGCTTTGGGGCTGTTTTGCTTCTGCAGGTACAGGGAAGCTTCAGCGTGTGCAAGGTACCATGAATTCTCTTCAGTACCAGGAGATATTGGATGGAAACGTGATGCAGTCCGTCACACACCTGAGGCTTGGGAGACGTTGGACCTTTCAACAGGACAATGATCCCAAGCATACCTCCAAGTCCACTAGAGCATGGTTGCAGAGGAAAGGCTGGAACATTTTGGAGTGGCCATCGCAGTCACCAGACTTAAATCCGATTGAGAACCTCTGGTGGGACTTAAAGAAAGCAGTTGCAGTGCGCAAGCCTAAGAATGTGACTGAACTGGAGGCCTTTGCCCATGAAGAATGGGCGAAGATACCCGTAGATCGCTGCAAGACACTTGTGTCAAGCTATGCTTCACGTTTAAAAGCTGTTATAACTGTAAAAGGATGCTGTACTAAGTACTAAGATTGAATGTCACTTGGGGGTTGAATAAAACTGATAATGCTGTGAGCACAGAAAAGACATTTGTGGTTATTTCATTATAACTGTTATGTTATATTTGTCTGACCTACAAGTGCCTCTTTAATGTAAATGTAAGCAAGATGACTGAATGATCAAAAGCAATGTCAAACTGGCCAAAACACTCAATTTCAGTGGGGGTTGAATAATTTTGGCCACAACTGTATTTACACATGATATATGATTTACGCACTATAATATATGTTTGCTTTATGTACAGTTTGGTTGTTTTGGAGATAATTCTCAGGTTATTCATATTTTATGATTTGATTTGAGTCAACTCACCAGAATTTACATTGATGCAATTGTTGTGCGTTTATCCATGTACAATTTGAAGATCAGTTACAGGTATTATATATGGTACCTATCTTAGGAGTGGTATCTATGATTGATCACTGTTACCTTACTTGTATGTATATAGAGGCATATTGTCATGCCTTGAGTGTTATGCATTGATTAAATATTTTCTTTGAAGTTGCGAGACACTTTTTTAAATTTACCTACCATGATATTTACCTATCACATGTCTGTCACTAAATGACAGATCCCTTCTACTGCCATAATGAAAACACAATGCCAGGGATCCATGGTAATGTAATTAACCAAATATGAACATGACTATAAGCATACCTGTTGGCATTACAATAAGAAAAATACACTATGGTCAAAGTAAAGTCTTCGAATGATCCTCAGTAGCCATAGAGTTATGTATTGTCCAATACATAACTTGATCTAAGCTAATCTGTTATTTTGGAATGCTTATAATTTTCTTTGGCTGTTTTGTAAATGTATTTAATGTATTTTTCTTTCAATTACATCTTCCTGAAAAAAATAGGCATTAGAATAACAATCTCACCCCATGTTTGGCTGGCATATGGACCCCTTCTCTTTGGTCAATATACTGGAGAGCTGAATGTGGCTATTGCTGGGAACACCAGCCTGTTCTTTTAATTTTGTACTCTATATTGAATATTTTTTGTTTGTTCTAGACACATTTATTCCATATTTTTCATGAAGAAGTGGGAGCTGACCCTAGAAATGCGTTTAAGGTTGATTTCCCAATATACATTCATTATTGAAATATGTACTAATTAATGATCTGTATATTACAGTATTAGGCGATCTGGGATGCAAAATGGGTATATTTTTGAGATGTTTGTAAAGTGAATTGCATATAATATTTTATCTTAAGTTTCTAAATCGTTAAATAAAAACTGTGATTTTTAAACATGCTAATGGATATTTTGGCACCTTAAAAGTCCTGTAGGTTTTTTTTATGGGATAGTGAGTCTTATTGATTGATTCTGTAGGATGTGGTATCTTAACTAGACATTTAGTTTTATTAGTGCCCTTCCCCCTTCTTTTTCTGTTCTATTGATTCTGTAGGATGTGGTATCTTAATTAGACATTTAGTTTTATTAGTGCCCTTCCCACTTCTATTTCTGCTCTACTTTAGAAACAAAATACAGATTTAAAATACATAACAGGATTTTTTTGTATTATTGCTTTGAATAGCAGAGACTGCAGGCATAAAACATAGAGCAGGTCTGGACATCACTGATATTTACATGCTGTTCTATTAAACAAATGTGTAATCTGTTACATAGTTTAATTAACTGAGTTGATCGGGAACTGTATATGAACTTTTTTCCTTCTCCTGTTTGTCATGTTGATCCATGAGAGGCAAAACATCCCTTTAGAGCACCTAACTGTATTAAATCTCATTTGTTATTTATCTGGCCAATTATACATTCTGCACACTCTCCGTGTGAAATAAATAATGCATTTTGAACTTCTTTTCAATATATTCCCCCAGAGATTTAGGAGAATAGCTACTGGACCTAATCAGCAAGTCAGCTTAAATCAATCTATCTCTGGAGTGCATTTACCTAATAATCCTACACACATCTACACTATCCGGTAAACTTTATGCACAGAACAGGCTCATTCTATATTTTACCCGCATTATTCTACAGTGTGTATTATTATCTAAACTGAATATACAGTATCGAGGTGTGGCAGCGTTATTATTCATCCCTAAGGTGGACTTAATGCACACCCACAGAAGACCTATTACTGGTAATAGTCAAATAAATCTGTCATATAGTACAAAAAATAATTCACTATTTCCTCTTCATGCAAACAATTACATATACCATAGCTGCCATCAGTAATCTACAAAAAATAATTCACTATTTCCTCTTCATGCAAACAATTACATATACCATAGCTGCCATCAGTAATCTACAAAAAATAATTCACTATTTCCTCTTCATGCAAACAATTACATATACCATAGCTGCCATCAGTAATCTCTGGCTGCCTTAAATTGAGGCCATGTTTTTGCCATGCAGACAAAGCAACAGGTTCACTTTGACACCAACTTATGCAGCAACATACAGTATACTCTTCTTCTATTCATTCATCCACTTCTCAATTTACCAATGGAAGCACAGAAAAATAATTGATAGTTCTATGTACAGAAGACCATGAGATTTACTCTCTTTTCTAACAGTGCAGGTGATTGGCAACTGGCCATGTAGACTTTCGCATGGGTTGGTATTCCTCAACCCTGTGTAAGTTCTTACAGGGATCAATATGGAGCTTTGTCTCTGCTCCTGTTAGCAAACAGATTGACAGCGCTGTGGAGGAAAGGGAAGTGTAAGCTTCTCCCAGGTCTGGTTTTAAATTTAACTGGTTGCTTCTATATCTCTCAGAAGCTCCAGTGACAAGAATTGTGTAGTGGGGGTTGTATCCACACTATTAAATATTTAATTTACAATGAATCCACCATACAACACCACCATATGGATTTATATTGTCATTTGCATTTGGATGGAGCTGCACATTCTAAAGAGAATCGTATGTGCAATAATATACCAGATAGTGTCTCTCTTGCCTCTACCAATAGGTCACATCAAAAAACAGCACCGTATTAACATTATTATTATACAGGATTTATACAGCACCAACAATTTACACAACACTTTACAACACAAGGGCAAACAGTCCTGTTGCAATACAAGTTAATACAGTAGGTATAAGAGGTCCCTGCTCATTAGAGCTTACAATCTAAGAGAGAAAGTCAAGAAATACAAAAAGTGGTATAGGCTTTTCTAAAAAGAAGGAAATATATTGTATAAAATATATTGCCAGTAGCTTTCTGATATGGGCAAATGCACAGATCAAATATGGTTATTCTTTTGGGTTTTCTAAAACTATCCTTGTCAAGTAATAAGCAGAGTGTTCAGTCTCATTGAATGCTAAGGATGCACTGTTTCAAACAAGAAACACTCCCACTGCATTATGTCAAATTTGAGGGGCTACTTATCTATGACATGTAGATGATGATTTTTATGTCACATTGGACCAAAAGTATGAATTTGAGTACACTGTTATATGAACTGCCAAAACTTCAATCTGAAGAAGATTGTTGTACTATAAAATATGTATCTATTAAATGTCAAGACCACATTCTATGCTTTTCTAAAAGTAGACAAATGTTTCATGTTTTCAAATACAAGTGAATACAATAAAACATGTATGGTTTGATCCTCATTATGCACTGCAAACAATAGGTTGACAAGAATTGATGTTTTATAGAACGGAAAATAGGCTCAATACATTTGCAATAAGTGGCCTTGTAACGGGTATGTGAGAACAAAGATACAAGAAAAAATATACAGTATTGTATTTAGAAATCGAATTGTTTCAACTTATATTACCAAACGCAGCAGTAATCCATTAGAGGTTATATATACATGTGACAAACGAAGGGTTATGTGACATGTGACAAAGTAAGAGTTGAGTAATATACTAGTTTTTGACATTGGTGCAATTGTTTGGTTAATAGTTTAGTGAACAAGTTACCCTTAACATTAAATTTGCAGCAAGGTTATGATCTTTAGACAATATATTGTATTCTCTACATATAAATCCAAATATAACTTTTAATATATCAACGTCACAATTTAGAGCTCCTATTACAGTATCCACTTAATGTGCATAGGAAGGTTCTATAACCCAAACAAGTCACAATTGTTTATTACCCTATACAAAATGTTACTTATTTATTCATGTCCAACTGCAGCCCAGCTGAAACTGCTTTTATTCCATAGTGTGCTTTTCAACATATTTTTATGTACTGTGCGACAAATAGATGCAAAGTATGCCATCTGTTCAATAAATTGTTGTGAGCCTGACTGCATTCCTCTATAATTCTCACTCATTCATAGAGTGGTCCTACTGTGCTGGAATGCTTATTTTTACTATTGCCTATACATACTAATAGGCACCCTAGAGGTTATTTTTTACTTCTTAGACTTATTTGTATTCTAAATCCACTTTTACATTTTGCAGAAAATATTGTTATTGATTACTGTTGAGCATGCTATTCTAATTTGCTTTAAGGGAAAAATAAAAAATATGGCTTATTATTGTGAACCATTATTTGGTATTTATTTAATGCCTGTTTTTTAGATAAAATGTGATATTTTTATTGCACGTTAAGTACTGTTGATTAGAAATCCATAAATTATTTCCATTTTAAACTTCATATTTGTAAATCATAATTATTAATATTAACAATGTATAACTGTTGTTAAGAAATTAGAATACACTCCATATAGTAGGCACTAACTCATACACCTGCTTCTGGTGATGTTTATTTCATAAATTAATGTGTAGTGATAGGGAATTAAAGTGCATACTTTGGGGTTGTTTTTAAAAAGTTTTGCAGAGCTCTTTATCCTACAACATTCGTTCTGTGCAAATGTCAGCATGTTCTAATGTTACTAGGCTATTTTGTCTCCAGGAAAAATAGGCTTTTTTTCTTAAAGAGAATAGTGTGAATTAGAAAAATGCCACCTTATGGTCACTAGATAAAGCTAATGATTTTAGGAAAGAAATACTTTTTTCCATGAACTTCGGTTCCATCTAGCAGCCATGATGTGGTATTTTCCTAAATCATGCTATTCTTATGAATGAAGAACACACACCCTGGAGATAAAAGAGTCTAGTAACAATCAATTTTGAAAGCATTTGCATAGAACAAATGGATATACAATTTTGCAAGACAGATATCTGGATTTGTCATAGGTTTCTGACCTAACTTTTAATAAAACGTATAAATTAAGTAAACATTAATGATCCCAACATTGAAATATATTGAAGGTAAAATATGTTAAATATATAAAGCAAAGGATTCCATGATCTGAAATGTACTTAAAATGCAATTGAATCAGCTGTATTTATTGCTGTAATGCAGTAAATCTTGCTTCCTGAGCAGCACTTTTGATTGGAGCAGTGTGCAGGGGGTAGTGTCTGACCACTGGAGACACAGGGTGCTGCATTATGTGTGAGAGCAATTGACCAACTGACCAACTGTGCTGCTAACACAGGGTATTTTAACTCTTGCTGTACCACACAGCAGAAGGTTTTTTTTGTTGCAGTATGTACAGCCTGCATTACAGTAATGAATACAAAGGTGCAATAAGAAGGTTCCTTGATTATGTAGTTGGCATAATGTGGCAAAGGAAAGTAGTGGGAAAGACTATTTTTTTCTATGAAGGTGTTTGTCAGCTATGAACTTTTTATTGATTTTTTAAGTTTACACCTTCCTTCCTATCAAGTGTGAACGTATCACATGCTTGAACTTTTTAGTTTTTGTTAAGCAGAAACCTAAAGGTACATACACATATCTTTTTTATTTAAATCCCATATCTGTCAATCTGAAATAAATGTTTGAAAACTGTGTTTTTTGAGAGCCTTCATAATGACAGGTGTGAGTAGATTGCTCTAACAGAGAGGCTGTTTCTGCTGTATATATGGCGCCCGTGATAGGCATCTTCTAAACTGCTTAGTAACGTTTAAATAGTTTCTAAGCATTATAGCAGAAAAATATTGACAAAAGATACTATATACATGGCAAAAATAGGAGATCACCTGAGGAAGTCACGTGGTATGATGTAATGCGTAGGGTGGACTTATGAAGTCAAGCCGCAATACCTGAAGTTCACAAGCTGCCATCTTGGGATTTCTCTGAGTATACCGAAAATAACAGATCACAGGCGTTTTCACTGCAGTGTCCCAGTAGGGCACTTTTTAATGTGAGTGCACTCTTTTTTTAAATAAACATTATGGTATTCATATGCTACACTATGTTGAGCGTTTTTGTTCACATATGCGGAGGATATGGTGGATAAGAAGCAGGTGAAGCCATTTGGAGCAAAGTGAGGAGGAGAGTGGACTCTGGAAAGCCTTATACCTACTTGGGTTAAAAGTGAAAAGCACTGTTTGACCTGTGGATATGGGTTAGACAAGGAGGTGAGAGTACATATGTATGACATTGGTGGAGGAGCACAAATAAGTGTGGCTTTTGGACACATGGAAGAAAGGAGCACCTATTTGCACAAGAATTAAGTCATATGTACTGAAGGTATCACATACTGTAGAAAGGACTGTAGTTCTTTTGAATATATGATAATATATATATATATATATATATATATATGAAAGTGTCTAGGAATTCAAAGAGTGGGCAAAAGCATCCAAGGTTTGAGAAACACAAGATCACTGTTGACTTAGCATAAATTTGTTTCTAAATTATTTTATGTATTTTATAATATGTTAAAGACAAGAATATACAGCAACATTAGGAGTATGTTGCTGTCTGATTGTGCAGAAACTCTAATGTGGGTTATAAACATTGGTTAAGTAGAGCTTAAACCTAATTAGGGTGTGATAATTATTCTATCTAATAAGTCCTATTAGGTTCATTGCCAAATATTAATTTATAGTACTAATAGCACTGATCATGTTACAAAGAAGAAGGCAAGTGTTGTGGAATTCAGAACTTCTTCCAGTCTGGATTGCACCTTGCTAAGAGATAAAGGAGTATTTTAGGTCTTCATCCCAGTCAGGAATATAAAATAACATTCACATTTAGCATATAGTTAATAATAGTTACCAATTCTTCTAACTCAAAGCAGCTTTGGTCTAGTATTCCATTGCTTAGGCTTTTTAATGGACATATAGCATGTATATGCTTAGCTCTGCCATCTCAGGTTGATGACAAATAAGAATAATGTATAGAGATCAGTGACCTTAGTATTTTATCAGATAGTAGATTAATATCTGTTTAATTTTAGGGCAGGTCCAGTTGAAAAACTGTCACAGACAGTGGTGCACATCTGCTGTCCAGATAGTGCAGATGCATAGTGGAGGCTGCATGAAGACACAGGTAATAAGTAGGTATTAGGGGAAATTTGGAGTAGCTAAAATACACATGTCACTCTGAAGTGCACTGAAATCAGGGGGTGCACAGGGGCATATTGGAGTCACTAGATGAAACTTGATGTTCAGGGGTTCAGTGGAGTCACATGATGACCAGGAGTTACTAGATGACTCTGGATGCACAGTGGTGCACTGGAGACACAGGGCCTTTGCTTAAGAGTACGCTGGGCACAAAGGAGTCAATAGATGACACTAAATGCTCAGGTGTGCACTGGAGACATAAAATATACAGAGGCACACAGGAGTCACTAGATGACACTGGATGATGGTGAGCTTTACAGACTTCCAGGGACACACTTCTCCTGTTTTCAATACTACAGCTCTGCTCCACATTGGCTCAACTCCTGCACAATCTGCCAAACGAGCAATTATTGCAACATGAAGGTAAAGTACAAACAGCCAATCACTGGATATGTATTCAGTGAGAACTGTGTTTCATTGACATTGATTGTACAGAGGTGGGTGAGAGCAAACTCCTAAACATTGCCCAACCGGAAATGGCATCATGAATGTGGCTCTCCTTCCTATATGTTATGCTCAAGGACAGCCTTCATCAGTAGGATCCTAGTTAGGTGGTGAGATGTTCAGACCTGTGATATTATTTTAATGCTCTATTTGAGCACTTGTTGTGCTTTAGTTTTATATGAGTGTTTTTATGCCACTTGTTTATTAAGTTGAATATATACAGAGAGCAATATTTGTCCTCCATTTTATGCTATGCATATGCCATTAACTGCTTTGAGTAAAGAGTGATGTAATACCTGGTATCATTTGCCCAAGCACTACTGGTCTTTGAGGGTATACGGCCCCAGCATTAAATACCCTAAAGCACTTATAGACTTCATGTGATTGGGAAATTTTGGAAGGAGGTGAGCGTCCATTTTTGAAAATGGTGTCTGCGTGCTTGGTGACGTTTGGGGATAAAAATCACATCTAAGAGCCTGGCTTTGGCATCTCCAGAACCGCGCCTCCCGTGTGTCCCCTGGGGCATACCCTTGGCGAGATCTGTGATCACTGTGTCTTTTGGACACAGGTGATCACATGACATGGTAAAGGGCCAATCACATCGCCATTTTGCCCCGTGACATAGCTGATCACAATGTAAATACAGTTGCTGGTTATCAGCTGCACTTTCCTCACTCTGTCACAGTGTGAGGATAGAGGAGAGCCGGCAATCGGCAACTATATTCACACATTAGAGGAGATCAGTGCAGCCCCAAGGGGACATCAGTGCAGCCCCAAGAGGACATCTGTGCAGTCCCAGAAGTGTCCATCAGTGCAGTCCCAACAGTGTGCATCAGTGCCACCAGTCAGTGTCTATCAGTGCCACCAGTCAATCCCAGTCAGTGCCTCCAGTCAGTGCCATCTATCAATGACCTTCAGTGCCACCTATCAGTGCCCATCAGTGCAGCCTAATCAGAGCACATCAAAAAACAGAAAAATTACTTGTTTGCAAATGTTTATAACAGAAACAGGTGGGGGGGGGGTTAACAAGAATAGTTATAGTTAGCCTTATTTTCCACTTTAACCACTTGCCCTCCAGAGTATTTACCTCCCTTCCTAACCAGGCTATTTTTTAATAAGGCACTGCATTACTTTAACCGACAATTGTGCGGTCATGCAATGTTGTACATAAATGAAATTTATGTCCTTTTTTTCCCCACAAATAGAGCTTTCTTTCAGTGGTATTTGATCACCTCTGCTTTTTTTATTTTTTGTTCTGTAAACAAAAAAAGACTGACAATTAAAAAAAAAACAATATTTTTGACTTTTGCTATAAAAATAATCCCAAAAATTAAACAAAAATCTAATTTTGTCATAAATGTAGGCCAAATTGTATTCTGCTACATGTCTTTGCTACAAAAAAATCCCAATGCATGTAAATTAATAGGTTTATGTGAAAGTTCTAGCGTATACAATTGACAGTATATATATTGGAATTTTTATTTTATACTAGCAATGGTGGCGATCAGCGACTTATAGCGGGACTGCGGGACTGTGGCAGGCATTCTGACACTGAGTGGGAACTGACTAACTGCCACTGACATCCCCAGTGACACTAATACAGTGATTAGTGCTAATAAAAAGCACTGACACTGTACTAATGACACTGGGCAGGAAGGGGTTAACTTTTGGGTGATCAAAGGGTTAACTGTGTGCTGTGTGTGTTTTACTACAGAGACATGCTGCTTTGTATTTCTCTGCTGTGCAGAGAAATACAAAGCAGTGTATCCTTGCTGGCAGGAAAGAGACCTGTGTCAGTTCTACACGGCGACCGCTGGGTGCTAGCGGGGAATCTTTGGACTCGGTGATTGACATCCCTAGCTGCCAATGGCAGCGTGGGTAGGGCAGCACATGCGTCCCCTACCAGGAAATGCAAATCACGTATATATACGTGATTTTGCGCAGCCCTACCGCCCTGTAGCAGTACTTCCTCTATAGGGTGGCAGGCAAGTGGTTAAGTAGTCTTTGTAAATGAAAACAAATGTGATCCTTGTATGAATATATTACTTATACTTACCTTTAGATTTGCTTAGTCATTACATTTCACCAAGTTGTCCAGCTTCTGAAGGTTTACTGGGAAGGATCTAGTAGAAGGTACACATAGCCATATAACAACATAATCTTATTATGCTCACTTTCAAAGTGAAGTTTCACTTATCTTAGTAAAAGTGCTGAAACAATGTGATAATTCACTTAACTTACTTAATGAGGTGATGCTTTCTGACTGTAATCATCCAATCAGTTCCAAGCTTTTTTTTCCTATCACATGATTGAATAGTCTTTGCAGAGTAAAATTGTACTTTGTTTTACCTCATTCACTAAGATAAGTGAAACGTTACTTTGCAAGATAATATGCTCTACTTCGGTTATTCAACCAACTGTATCTCCTGCTTACACCAGTTATACAGTGCACATTATAATGCAGGGAGATGCTTGCACTTCACTCATTCACAAAGGAGCTGTTTCACTTAGGCAGCAGAGGTTGTTAACCACTATCCTCCAGAAGATTTACCCCCCTTCCTGACCAGGCCATTTTTTGCGTTACAGCGCAAAACTTTAACTGACAATTGTGTGGTCATTCAACGCTGCACCCAAATGAAATTGACATTCTTTTGTTTTTGCTATACACAGCCATGCAAAGCAGTGTGCAGGAGCTGACAGGGAGGAGAACTGTTTTGTTTACAAACAGTTCTCCCCATCTGAGATGCTCAACAATTACCGGGCGTTGACGAGTCATCACAGGCCAGCGATTGACATCTGCGAATGGCAGCGTGGATAGGGAGTGCGAGAACCTTGCGTGTGCCCCCTACCCGGAAATGAAAAATCACGTGATTTTGCGCACCCATGCCGCCCTGTAGCAGTGTTTCTGCTATAGGAAGGATGGGAAGCAAATATTCACTGAGCTTAATAAATAAGGTGACACTGTGTTTACAACCAACCAGTCATTAGCTAGTCCTAGTTTTAGTTTACCTCATGCATGATTGGATATTTAAAGTGATATAATATTTGCCTAATTTACTAACATTAACTTTGCTAGATGAGCAACCTCTATACTTCTTTCGTAAATAAACTCCACTATGTATACATTGAGTAAGCTGAATGTATGGTGCAGATCCCTTGTGTGATGCAGAGTGGGAACATGCCAATGGCTTTACTCTAATCTAACACTCAGGTTCTTCAAGACCTTCAAGTATTCCTTTGCTTCCCCATAATGGGTTTCTTATGGCAAAACCAGCAAATAAGCTCAGGTAAAAAGTATTGGAAGGCAGAGGTATTTTTGTACTTTTAAGAACATTTCTAGTCTGAATAATGTGTATATGGAAACACTTGCATTAGATACAAAAACCATATACTGTGAGAAATCCTTTAATTAATTAATTATCAGTTGTCATGCCTAAAAACTGATAAACCAACATGTCTGCAAAAAAATTCAGTTGATCTGTGTTGACTTTAGAGTACTGAAAAGCACATTTTGGGTAAAAAGAAAGAGCAAATAACGCACATTTTATTATTTTCTTTATATCTGGGTACTTATACTGTATACAAGATGTAGGAATTAATAGTTCAACAATATATTTTCAAAACTTTCTAAAACTTTCTAATTTTGTCACACAAATAACACAAAGCACTACTGTATGTAACAACATGCTTTTACCAATAGAGATATATGTTTTTGCTTTCAAATCTTTAATTGCTAAAATGTGACATCACCAGCATTGACATGTGCTCAATAGAAGCTGTACCAATAATTTTCCCCATTGATTTCTCAATCCACGCCCTAGACTGGTTGTACTTCTTGAGATTTTAATCTTTAAAACTTGTTTGATTAGTGCAGCTCTCTTGCTTTTGTTTGTTTGTCAACGATTACCTGTGTTTTCTGAACTAAACCACTTTATACTGTTTTCAACACGGTTTAACCTCAAAGGCAGCACAGGCAGCCATTGATCTGTTGATTAAAGGTTCTCCTGGTGCAGTACATTTTAGTAAGGAAGTCTTTGATTTACTTTTTGTATGGTTTAGATGTTTTCCTGCTTCTCCACTGATATTGTTTCCTATAGTGTTTTAGATTAATTTGCAGGCTCTTTCAGTTTTATGATTGTCAACTGATTTCTAAGTGCTAAGTGTGATTTGAAGTACATTGCCTTGTAATTTCACAGTAAATCTGAGTCAGGTTTAGGTATCTTTGATCACTAAAGCTGCAGTGTTCAGCACTCCCAGCAAATTCCCCTGTGGTTAATAATATCCGGCCGCGTGCTTTTATATACCAAGTGCTAACCAGCACTGCATCCATAGTGTTGGACAACATAATCTTTAGAATCAGTTTTATAGGTGGAGGTCTCATGTTTAATTTGGTGTGGCAAACTTTCTAGGTGCCTAGGTTAAAGAAATCCTAATAATGTCCACCCTTCACAAACTCCAGCAGCACTTACTTTAATCCTTTTGCTATCAATAGTCGAAAGATTGTTTTTTTCTATAGATACAATGCACATAACATACCTGAAAGTTGGAAAACGACTCCTAAAACCATATACCATATAAAACCATATGTTCTTCAAAACTTACGATGAAATGATATGTATGTTAAAGACTCACCTTTAAAAAAATAATAAATGCACATCTTTTTGCAGGTAAAAAACATATTCAATTATTGTTTTTCTCAAGAGGCTGTAAAGCATTGCTCTCAAGATCAGCAGATTGTGAGTGTAATGCCAGGCTCCAGCAGATTGTCAGGAGAGCTGTCTGTTCATACCTCCAAAAAGTGCAGGCAGTTACTGGAGCCCAGGAAGATCAGTGAACTCTGAGAGCGCTTGACAAAGACCTGGTAGGTCATTCACAACTACAAGATGTCAGCTTCAGTTGCAGTTGTTTCATTCAAAAAAACTCTGCTCAGCTGCATGGCTGTGCTGTTTTTGAATTGTGAAAGCGGGTGCTGGGAGATGATCTCCTGCCTGCTATCACAATGGGGGATTGGACCAGGGTGATGGCAGGTGATTTAGGCACATGTTACAATCTAAATATCATCTAAGTTTTGAGACAATCATCTCTGAACTTTGGAGAGGTAGAACAGAGAATTTAGGGTACCAAGGTTCATGAAAAACTGACTTCTATCTTAAATGACACTCATGCCAAATTCTTATAAATATGGTTTCCGTGAAGAAGAGATACTTTCTCTCTAATACAATACAGAGACTGAAACATTACACCCGGCCAGCTGACTGCTTCCTTAATTTTCTCTTTTTGCACCTCCTGATATGCTTTCTCTTTTTTACAATAATGTCAATATGATGACATTATTTCGAAAATATTTTACTTTATATATAGTTCACACCATCTGATATCATTTATCATATCTTGCTCCTTTTTCATAGCATTTTACACTGCTTGTCTACATTGTGCTCTTAGTTTGCACTTTATATTTGAAAATTAATCAACTTTTGTTAAAATGAAAATATACTTATTATTAATATGCACTACACAACATATTCACTTTTATTAAATATGAAAGATATAACTGTGTTGACATAATACGTGGCAAAAAAATCTAAATGTAAAATGATGGCCTTTTTGAAAATTAAGGAATGGCAAAACTGTAAGTGTAATGTTCTTGATATCTCATCTATGTTAAGTACCAGAAGGGTATCAATGATACAGGGCAAGAAGATGAAATGGAGGCAGAAGCTGAAATTACTTATAAGTTTATAAGTAAAAGTGATTGGGTGGATTTGAAGCCATCTAAATCAATATTACTATTTGCTGACAGGCCAAATGTTTACATTTGAACAAGCTTGTAAATTAGCTTGTTATCTTATTTTATCCTTAGAATACAAACATGGGTGTCCGTTTATAAACCAGCAGTAATAGATCGCTGCTCAGTTCTCCGGCATTCTCGGAGAACACAGTTCTCCTGTGAATGCCATTTATGAAGCATATGTAGATCAGTTCTCCAAACGAAGGGAGAACAGTCTACAAACGCTGGAAAACAGCTGATTTTACTATAATTTTGCAAGATTACAGTAAAAGATCAGTTTACTAAGCAGAGGAAAATTATCTCTGCTTAGTTTGCGGTCCCTCTGATTCTCCAGCTCTGGGCTGGAGAATCTGGAGGGAGAACACAGATCTCCAGTGAAGAGCTGGACATGTTCTCCTGAGTGTTATAAACTGTGAATGACCAGAGAATAGCTGCGATCCTCTGAATCACAGCTATTCTCTGTGTCATAAAAGGACACCTTAGTAGTCAAATTTCTGAAGGATGGAAAAACAAAATACTAAACTTTTGTTGCCAGGGGAAAACACATATTTTCTATTATGCAATAATCATTTTAGATCCCTTTTGCAGGTAAATCTTGGCACACAAATGAGCTTAGTTTCTCTTGATCTTCATAAATGTGCCAATAAGTTTCAGAGCACATCGGCAGTGCAACCACAACATTAAAATCACTAGCAATTAATCACAAAGAGTAGCAATCAATTACTACACATATTGAAAAAATAGATCCCTATGGAGTAAGCTACATGGGTAGCATACTATAGTGATGAATTACTTATGATTAATCAATACTCCAGTTAATCACTACTACATGCTACACTCTATAGGAAGCCATTTGTTTCATGTGTTTACTAGTCTTAGTGATACATTTCTAGTGATTTTAGTTGGCCAGTCATTCTACTAAAATAGCCTGCATAATCCCAACCTTAGTAGCAGATTTATGAAGAGCAGGAAAATCTATGGACATTGTGTGCTAAGATTTACCTTTAGTTGAGGGGATGTATACACTTACCCAGTGTTAGGAGCAAGGAGTAAAGCAAGTAAATTCAAATGAGAATTTTAGGCTTTAAATCATAATTTCAAGCAATTGTAAACTTCAGCACCTGCATACAAGAATCATACATTTCCTGTGGATCACAGGAGTGCAGTTCAGTTTTCAGCTGACATCGGACTTAAGTCTACCAGTCCAGGCTGGGGATATATCCTGACTTTAAAGTCAGGATCCACCCAGATGTCTGGACGGGCACATGGCTCAGTCTCTCAGAGATCCACCTGAGCCAGTCGCTTCCTCCCCCTTCACAGTCCAGCACTCCACTGAGCTCTGGAGGGGAGGGGGGCAGACAGTAGTGACTGACAGTCTCTGTTCAGAGTGGTAGGAAGAACTGAAAAATCAGCAGTGTTTGATTGCTCAGTTCTCAGCCTTAGATCTGGTGAGGGACAGACGAAGCATTGGATAGATGCTGCATCCACCTGGATAAGTATGATTTAAAAAAATATACTTCCCATACTTCTCTTTTAAATTATTTCAATTGGGGTATACCTTATTTTTTTAACACATTATTTAAAACATGATGCACATTTTGGTTAGTTGCCAGAGTTCCCTGCAATCTCACCAACACCTTGAATTTATCCTCATGTGTTCTGCTGCCAAACATATTAGATAAAATTAAGTAGTGATCAACAACTGCAAGCCTCTGTGCAGTATAGCACAAAAATGTCCTCTGCAGATGCCCTGCAAAAATAAAAGCAGCCAGTGGCCGTGTCAGCTTGCTACCATCTAATAAAACTAAAATATAACATTTGGATAGACTGACCCTTTAGTATGATTCAAAATAAAATTGTGAGCTCATTTTTAATTTAACACTAAGCGTACTACATAATCTTCTTAGACATGGGTGAAATGTTATGAATAATTAAAGGATGCTTATATAAAAGTACAATTATCCTCTCATATAATAAATATTTTACATTTTTAGGAATGTAAGGGATATTACAAATGAACATGCTTGTGTGAACATAGAAAAGAGAGTATCAATCATCTGTAGAGAGGAGGGTCTATTGCACTGTTACCCACTGGAACAATACAGCTGATACAATAATGTCTCTTACATATGGAGATAAAAAGCTTAAGTAGCTTCTAACATCCTTGTTTTAGCAGCAAAGCAGTGCTTATTAGAATGTGAAAATTAATTAAGAATCAGCTGAATACTTGAATAAAATGCAACATGGAAAACAGAAATGGAAGGGATATAGACAAATGTAATGTATTATCAAGCAGCTGTAGCTAGCTAGCAAACTAGCAGCTGTATGGCTACTTCTAAAGGTCGATATGCCCATATATTGCCTTTACTTGAAGACTTCTGTATTATAGCAAAACAGCCCTGACTGTGGCATTTATTACATCTTGTGCATTTATACATATGCTGTGTGTTATATCCAACATAAACACTTAAAACTGGTTTTAAAATCTAGGCTTAAAACAGCTTGGCTACATTTCAGATTATGGTAATTTATAAATCTGAATCATGTGGTTACATTGTTACATTTTTTTAATCACATACTTTTTTCTCTCTGTATTTACATTGTCAATTTTTTTTGTGGATGAATAATAAAGGATACTATGTACCCCTCCTGTTTTACGAAGGGGGGCCAAATATATTATGAATGTTGGTAGGGCAGGGGGCAGCTGATGATGGACTTTTCTCCATGTTCCCCATTAACTCGTTGGGCACCAAGTGTGGGTTGCATATGAGGACTACCCCTGGGGTGGGTTCTTCTGGGTTACCCTAGGCATCTGTAACAGGATCACTCCACTTCACACATATGGGGTACCTTTACTCTTTCGCCATTTTCACCAATGCCCTGAGACAAGGCTGAGGCAGCCGTGAGGGAATACTTGACCTTAAGTCAAGTTCTCTCTCCCTGACCTCAAGGCTAAAGGTGCTCTGCTCTCAGCCACTGTCCCCCTTTTATATCACAGGACCAGAGGGTCTGACCTAGAAAAAAAACTCTCCAAGTAAAAGACTTAGGAAAAACATTACCTCTCATTCTCCCTTCTGGACAGCACCTAACTGGCTAATTTGCAACCTACTTACATGGCCCTCATATCTTTAAGGAAGCTTCCAAATTCCCATAAGCCCCCCTCACAGACCACCACATCCACTGGGCCAGAAATTTGAAAATGAGGTCTTTGCCTCCAACAACATAGGGACAAGATGCCTTGCCAGGGGGACCTCTGTGGTAGAGTATATCCTGGATGTTGAGAACATGTGGCCAGGTATGGAAGGGGGGTTCATGCCCACTGCCCTTTCCTTCTCTGGCTAACCAGGCTACATACATATATTAGGGTCTGTATTGAATTTTGAGTGGACCCAATGCCATTTGTTTTTTTTTCTGCATGGGGTCCTTTAAAAAAATCCATCTTGGACCCCTATTAGGATATTGTTCTGACATGAATTGTGACTGTACATCTTTTTGTTGGTTTTTCCATGTGGTCCCCCTTAAAAATCAATACAAATCCATATCAGACCCCTTTCTAGGGTAAAAGTCTAGTACAGGTTTTTATAACTTTTTTTTTGCATGAAGTCCCCCTTCAAAATCTATACCAAAGCCGTATTTAGATTAACGGTCTGATATAGATTTTGGGGAAACCATGTCTTTTTTGTGGGGTTCCCTCCAAAATCCTTTCCAGATCCTCATATAGGAATGCAGCCTGGGTAACCAGGAAAAGGGGGGGAGGGGTGAGTATGCTTTCCCCTCATGGCAATATGTCCTGTCGAAGAAAAAATGGCATGGTGTTCCCATGTTCCCAGATGTGGGGGTGTGTGGGGGGATTTTTATCATCTGAAAGCCTCGTTTAGAATAAGGGGCCCCAATAATCTTTCCCAAAAGTAAAAACGTAATGGGTACATAGTACTCTGTGTTACTCATTCAAAAAAAGCCACACCATGTAATTTAATGTCAATCATATTACCCAGCAATGTAAAGTACATACATAGTCAATCATAGTGGTGGGCTTGATGTTCGAGTCGAACATAAGTTCGACTCGAACATCGGGCGTTCGTGTGTTTGCCGAACATGGGAACTGTAAGGGTGTTAGGCTGTTCACCTGCCGAGCACCCCACAATGCACTGCACTCTTACAGTGCATTGTGAGAACCATGATTGGCCATAGGAAAGCACCTGACCACAGGTCAGGTGCAATGCTTTGGCCAATCACAGCACAATGCACTGTAAGAGCCATGATTGGCCAAAGTCACCGTGACTTTGGCCAATCATGGCTCATGGCTAGGTCCCCACCCCACTCTATATAAGGTTGCTTACGCTGCAGCCTTATGCAGTGTGTTGCTGGACAATGCTGTAGACAGATCGAGAAAACTCTAAAAGAAAAAAAAAATTTAAAATTGTATAAAAAACAAATAAAAATAAAACAAAAATACATTAAAAAAAACAAAAAACAGTGTGGGGTCCCCCCAATCCATACCAGGCCCTTTAAGTCTGGTAGGAAGGTTAGCAAGGACCCCACAGTAAAAAATAAAAAATATGTGTATGGGGTTACCCCTAAAAGCCATACTAGGCCTGCTAAGACTTTTAAGGGGAACCCCCCTCCCAAAAATGGGGGGGTGTATGGGGTTCCCCCTAAAAGCCATACTAGACCTGGTAAGGCTCTTAAGGGGAATCCCACCCCCCCAAAATGGGGGGGAAAGCATGGGGTTCCCCCTAAATTCCTACTAGACCCTTGCAGGAAAGGGGGGATGATTGCATTTCCCCCTCTCTGCGGCTTACTAGGCAAAAGCCATGGCAAGGGCATCTTTCCCACAACCCTGGCCCGGTGGTTATGCGGGTCAGCGGGAAGGGGGGCTCATTAGCATCAGGGTACACCTTTAAATAAGGGGGCACCTTGATGCTGATGCTGCCCCCCCTGTGAATGAGTAAGGGGTACTCCTACCCATTCACTAAAGAGTTAAATTTATTAAAAATAAAGATGCCAGGCTTTTGAAAAAGTCCTTTCATTGAGCAAAAAGTCCTCCTAACCTTCCTACCAGACCTAAAAGATCTGGTATCGATTAGGGGGGACCACACACTGTTTGTTTTTTTTAATAAAAATGTAGTTTTTAAAAAAAAATGTCAGTCATGCTGCAGCAGGTTCTATACATTGTACAGGTGCGCAACTTTGCAGGTAGTTTAAGGGAACCCCACAGGCATAATATTTAAAGGAGTTTTTCTTTCTTTTTTTTATTTAAGCAATGAAAAATAACTGCCCCTTTAAAATCTGTACTTTTTCATTTTTTTTTTCACTGATTCATGTCCATCAGGGCAGTCCCCATACACTTTTTATGGCCAATAACTTGCATATAAGCCTTCAAAATGGGCACTTTTGAATTTACAAGTTTGAGTCCCATAGACTTGCATTGTGTTAGATGTTCGCAGTTGAATGTTCATTAGGTTCGAACGTTCGACCTCCAACCAAGCAACTAGTTAATCACAATGATGTCCCAACATCTCACTGACACAAATGCAATGACCTGCGCTGATGATCCTCTTCTGCCAGACTTTTTGCCACAAATGACTGCTTCCAGCCCAGCTGCTGAATGTCAAGAAACTGGCCAGTGATACTGGTGGTTACTATTGACCAAATAGGACCATGACCATGGGTTTGTTAAAATTTTAAACAAGCTAGTGGGTGAACTGCTGGATGCTTCATTTGGCGGTGGCAGGGTTGTCGCTACCGCTAGATGAACTAGGCAGGCACTTAGGGCGCACTACCACCTAGGGTGCAACAATGGCTGCTGGTGTCCCTCTTCCCTCCCCCTAACTGCTGCCACTCCCTCCTCCTCCCCCCATTCTCCCATGTACCTTCTGTCCACTGCCTCTCCATCCCTTTGTAAGCTGCCTCTGAGCGCAGTGCCACCCCAGAGCCACAGCACTGCACCCTGTGTACACACATGTGTAGAACTAATGCCAAGCAGGACTACATAACACAAGTTGGGAAGCTGGAGCATTGCAATGCAGGGACACCATGCATTCACCTCCCAGTGAAAGAAAGAGCTGGTGGAGGGGCTCAGCATGAAGGAGGTGGTGCTGGGCATCATCCACTGGGCGGGTCCGGAGCAGGAAACAGGCACTGGACCAGGTCTTTTCCTCCTCCCAGCCCAACCTCTGCTAATCTGGGGCTGACTCCTTATCCTCCAGCGCCCCCTGCAGTAGCCCCACAGCACCGCCAGTACCTTAGATCCCAGCTACACTCTGCCCCACCTCCAGGATCACATCCTACCCTACAACCGTAGTTGGGACATCAGGGATGGAGAGAGATAGCAAGGACCGGACGGGGAGGCTGCCACAGGACATCAGCTGTCCCACCAGAATAGCCATGTCTGGCAATGAATGCATCGAGCAGCTACTTCACCCCATCATCCCCAAGGACAGCAGGCCTGCAAAGGTGAGGGAAAGCCAACAGCAGACTGTGAGCAATTTAGGGGAAGATGGGGGGGCTGTAATCATTGTCATCCTGGTGCAGAGTTTACCATCATTGTGGCTTCAGTTCACTGCTCCCCCTCTGAGCTACTAAATAAAAGACTTCTGGCTGCAGCAGCTGAATGTTTGGTCAGGCAGGTGAACTAGCCAAATTTGACCATTTAGTCCAGTCATTTGGTAAACTGCAAACAGCTCTGGATTGAGTTAAACAAGCGGCTGAGCCAAACCCAGAGCTCACCCTTACCTAGAACCAAAATGTCCAATCTATACTCTTTTGTGGCTGTATTTTTAGCAACTTCTTAAAATAAACAATTGCTTAAAGTAGTTTAGTTTATTGGCCATATTAACCAATCAAAGCCCAACCTATACTGGTCTGCCTTTGTGAAATTGGTTGCCATGAGATACTGAACTTTGAACTTTTTATTGATTGATCATAATTGAAGTTAAATAGCTATAGTTTTGAAACAATTATATAACAAGGTCATCTCTAACTAAACAGATTTGTGTTGCTTCATGACTTGATTTTAGAAAACTGGAATAAATAACACCTGTAAATCACTTGTTTAGTATTTTTCTTCTTTGCAATTGCACTGAAAAAATAGATAACAACCGACAAATAAAACAACATTAAATGAAAGTTAAACAGCTAAAACAGTTGTACTTTTAATCAGGAGATCTGAACTCAAGGTCTTGCAAAAGTCATTTATATCCCTGCAGCTAGGGAAATTAAATTAGACCAAAATCACTCTAATAGTTTGATGGGAAAGGGCATTTACAAACTTTTCTGCAACCAGAGTGTATAATGATGGCTAGTCCTGCTTAACATTTTAAATGAAATCAGTATTACAAAGATCTTTTATCAAAAGCACCATATCTAATTTGAGTCTGTTGGGAACTATATGGGAAATGATATGTAGAAAGTAAATCTTGATGGTAATGCAGAAAGGGTTAAAATGGGCATTGACAGTTTTTCTCCTTTAAAGCAGACCTAAAAAACATATTTTTATGCACCCATTCCAATACTATGGATGTTAAAGTATTTACATATATTTCAAGAGGACGAGGACCCCCCCCCCTCCTACTCTATAAACCTGGCAGTATTGTATAGGGGGAAATAAACAATCATACTTGCTTACATCCTTGTGACTTTTTCTTTGTATTTACCTATTTTTCTTGCCTCTGTACTTTCTGGGTCCCCATTCACACACCACCATTTTGAAAACCTTACCTGATACTGAAACTGATACTACGATATGCAGCTTGTGATATCATTCACTTCACCTTGAACATGGCCGTACAACACTAATGCATTTGTTACAAAAAAAAGACAAAGTGCATGATGATGTGAATTTTGAGGAAAGGTCCTCTTTAACAAGCAGAAAAAAACAATTAAAAAGCCATCCATTACCTCTCTAGCTGCTTGTACTGTTAAGTAATTGATTTAACAAAATCTCAACAAAGGTTCTGTTGTCAGATTTTAGTTTCTCAAAGCTTAGAAACACCTGCTACATGTTTACATTAGATGGTAAACAGGCTGCCAAGATTCTAGTGTAATAGAAAGCAATAGAAAAAAAAACATCTCTGCTGTGAATTTATCCACATCACATATAGCTATGGAGATGAATGAAGGCTTGTTTTAAAGTGCTTTTACTGCTTGTTTAGAATGTGTTAATACTTTAGTGCGAATAGTCTGGGATATATTAATCTTAAATGTATGCCTGCTACGTAATGTCTAAGTGCAAAAATTACAGCTATGTATGATATCTCAGAGAGATTACAACACTCCTCTGATTATGTGATTTGTCTACCTCTCGCTGCAGAAGGCTATCTCCATCTTTGTTCAACCAGGGTCTTATTATTCTTCCTAGAATTAATGTTTTCTCTCAATGTCATATTCATGTAAATTTTCCTGTCTGTGTTACGTTCTGGTCTGTGTGTACACATGTAGAGGAAGATGAAAGAAAGAGCGCACAAACCTTGCGCATTACCTCAATAAATAATGACTAATTTTATTAATAAGGAAATATACTCACAAAATGATTGTATAACAGGCATAAGTAACCATAGTCCAAACAGGGTTACAGGTAAATCAAAAAGGGGGGGGGATGAAGGCTAACGCGTTTCAAAGGGTGCTCCCTTCTTCATCAGAGCTGGGTTTGGCAGATAGAAACTTCAGTATGGCAGATTTCCCATGGCAAGGAGATATTCAGCCACTGAGTGTCAGTATTACAGCAGTTCAGCCAGGCCTGCTGCCTCTCATCTTGTGACTTATTGTATGATAAAGGGGTAAGAGTAGATTAAAGTGATTTTAAAGGCTCATTCTTTTTTTAGCAAAAAAATCAAAATGTCATATTTACCTGCTTTGTGCAGTGGTTTTTCCCGATCCTCCTCTTCTCAGGTCCCCCGGTGATGCACGTGGTTTCTCCCCCCTGAGCAGTGCCCCAAATAGTAAGTTGCTTGCTATGGGGGCACTTGAGCATGCTCATAACTAAGCCTTGCTCTATGCGCTGATAAGACACACAGAGCCACAGCTCAGCTCCTCCCTCCCACTCTCTCCTCACTTGCTGTGATTGATAGCAATGGGAGACAATGGCTGCTGTGTCTCAGCCAATGAGGAGAGAGAGACCCAGGCTAGCTGAGACTCCCATGCAAAGCGCTGCATCAGGAGGGGACTCAGGTTAGTATTGGGAGGGCTGTGGGGGGGAGCAAGACATAGAAGGTTTTTTATCTTCATGTATAGAATGCATAAAGATAAAAACCTTAAGCCTTTACACCCACTTTAGGGAAATGCTTCTTTCTGCTGGAGGGTGGTAGTTATGGTTGGTAAATGATATTACTGAAGACTATGGAACATCAGGAGAGTAAAGGGAGTGATAATGGTTGCAGTCTACTTTGTACAATACACCAAAAAATATATCTATCTATCTGTCTATCTATCTATCTATCTATCTATCTATCTATCTTCTAACTTACATCTTCTCATATAAGTAAACATGTTACTACATTGACAAGAGCAACTGGTTTTGTAAGTAAATACAACTATTATCTGTCAACACTATCAGTAGTTGACATATTAAAGAAAACAACATGGTTTACAGTTGTAATAAACAAGCTGATCACTAGCTTTGCATAGAAACCCCTGTAAAGTATATGAAGTATATAGAGGTTAAAAACATAAATTTATAATTCATGCATTTTAGGCATTTAGATTTAATTGATTTACCAGAAAATATTGTTTGCAATGTGTGCCTATATGTGCCACCTAGTTATTTATGTTAATAGGATGCAGCGGAGTACATGTGGTCTCTCATTACATTAGGTGGTGTGGACTGCTTTTTTCATTCATTTATTCATCAGATTTGCTAGAAAGAAGATCTCAATGAATGGCACCACTGTATGATACTGTATGTTAAGTGGAGAAAACGGATGTGTAGCAAACTTGAAATACTTAATCCTTTATGTATGAGTGTGTCCTTAAAGAGAAGCCTCACCCATGCCAATTAAAATGATTCCCCATATGCTACTTGCCTTTAATGCTTGTTTATCCAGGATAAAAATATTTACAAGCCCAGTGAAGCCTGTGTTGTCCTTTTCTCCCCTGCCATTTTTTTATACCGTATGTCCTATCTTGTTCCACTATCTTTGTTTTCTTTATTATTGGGAGCTGGCTATCTCTTCCTGGATCTTGAAGCTGGCCTCTTGATGCTGTGGTGCCAGATGTATCTTCTTCTGGGAAAATGTAGGACAAAACTGGAACGTCATTCTCACCTAGATTAAATCAAAGCAGGTTAAATGGGAAAATCTAAAAAAAAAAATATAAAAACAAATCATTCATAAAAAGGTCATCTTTAAATATTGTGTAGGGAGAGGATTAGAAGTGTACAAAGTGTTTTTTTTTTTTGCTATGAGATCATCTTTAATATATGAATACTACCTTGGACCTACCTATCAGGTAAGATGACATATATATATTTACTTAACCTGTCAATAAGGGAGAAAAGAAAAATATTCTAAACATAGTTCGGTTCTAGGATACATATAGGTAAGGTAGCTTGAGGTTGATATGCTAAAACAATGTTTCTCCTTTTTTCAGTCAAGGAACTCTTTAAAATACTGAACAATCTTGAGGCACCGTTTAATTTTCTGCACAATCTTGAGGCACCCTTTAATATTCTGCACAATCTAGAGGCACCGATTATAAAATGTAAAAAATAACCTAATCGTTTTACAGAACGTAGCAACATCTTCACATGTGGGACACCCAACATTGGAGGTGATGTATTCTTCCAAAGAAAATACACCTTTGCACACAGATACTGACTAGTATTCCATTGTTTCTCTTCTCCTTCAGGTTCTCTCCCTCACTCAGCTAATGTGACCCCAGTACTAACTAAGAGGGGCAGGGGAGGGGAAAGCAAGGATGCTGTGGAGGGACCTGATATCCTTCTTATCAACTGATGACATCATTGTTTTTTTATGTTGGTGGCAGCTGGAAAGTTGTAATGGTGCACAATGAACACCTGTGGCTTTATGTAACTAACAGGCAGCCTTGTTCCACCCGCTGGCTTGTATACAATTTTTGGGCAATTTTTAGGTGTTTTGTCAAGGCACCCCTGAAGATACCTGAAGGCACCCCAGGGTGCCTGGGCACCCTGGTTGAAAAAGGCTATACTAAAGGAATATAGCATTTTAACTTCATGAAATGAATGTTTATTTAGCTTATTGAATAAGGTGAAGCAGTATTCACTTCAGTCATCTCATCCAATCATGTGAAAGCACACACTTATTTTTTATTTTCTGTGTACATAATTGGGTATTCAAAGTGAAAACGACTTCACCTTATTTACTAAGCAAAATGTTCTTCGCATTCCCTTTGCTAAATGTAAAGTATCTACTTCTTTAGAAAACCAACCCCACAAGTCAATGCTTCTCTAATGTTTGTGAACACTTGATTATCTAAATCAGTGAAGTAAACAAAAAATGACTATTGTCCTCCTGCATTTGTTGCACATTTGAAATACATTAAATGCAAGTTAGCACATTCCCATTTACCTCAGTGGTAAAGTGTGGATGACAGCACTGAGACTGCTTTGACCTGCTTTTTTTCCTTCTATTTCTTTGGATGCTGCTGGTCCTATTGAGATGCCCCAACATTGCAGGCAAAGCAGTTCAAACACTGCCAGGTTTTTCATTTAAATGCAGCTTTTGACAGCAATGCCTATCTACTTGAGCCCATAGTATTTGTTTCCCTGTATGATTCAGTATTAAAAAAAAAATCAATTTGCAAATCAGGCAAATCTATACGATATATTATAAATGTTATGTTCTTCAGATCAGAGGAATATAAATATACTGGGGTAAATACAACATAGGTGTTTCTGTTAGGAGAATTAATAGATATATTTTTTTATATTTATTGCTGATCTCCAATTAATTAGGGATCTTCTCTATATTTTTTAGTCATTAATACTTAGGATTTCATGCTTACACGTGTGCCTCAAGACTATTAGGTATTGCGAGTACCTGTATGTATGCTGCAGTTTTCTCTGTAACATGCATAATGAAGTGCTGCTGCAAAGTTGGAGTCCTTGTTTTTTTCATCTGGTATTCAGTTTGGAAGCTACTAAGTGGTCTTAAACTATAAACAAATGGCACATCATAAACAATTTCCAATACTATTACTAAATATTATTTTCAACTTTTCTTGTAACTTTTTGCATTTCTGCTGGGGACTTTTGGCATTTTACATCCTCTCTAGAAGAATGTGATTTAGCAGTGGTTGCATGGCATTGCTCAGGGTTTGATTTCTAAAGTGGACAATGGTGGGGTATGCCTGCACATTGTTTTATCAACACAGCTGTTCAAAGTCTCCACCAGCAGGCAGAACCAAAAGTACCTAAACAAAAACCTTTATGGCAAGATTACCAGATACTGATTTATTTTAATATGAATGTAGATTTAAAATGTTGGAAACTACTTGTGATATTTCATTAACATGGTATAGATTCTAAGATTGTTACATTTACTGTAACAAAGCCCTTACACTTTGTGAAGCCACAGCATTCAGTTATACAGCAGACATTCTTCTGTGTATGCCTACTGTGGTTACCAACTATCACTTTTTAATAGAGAGATTTGCTAACCAACAGAACTGGTTTCTGACTGCTGATCACCTGTCAAGTACTTATTAGCAAATTTTCCTCTTCACAGGAAGCATGTTCCCTAAGCTGTGCTGGTATTCATAAAGAATTCTGCAAGTACTTTTTAATACACGTTTTTAATGTAAATTGTTTATAAATTGTTAACATTCCAAATTTCATAGAAGTCACAGAGAGGGACATTATAATCCCAGCTGGGCTTCACGAGGAGAGAGGAAACATTGTCATTAAAAGGTGCGGGGGTTCCATAGAAAGGGCTAGAGCTACAGTATGTCTGACCACAATTCTGTATATTTGTGGCATGTTGGATTTTTTAGATTTACAGCAGTAGCTTTTGGCCTATGTCATTCACCATTACATGGAAACTGTGAAGTGTCATACTGTATTTTTCAAATATCTGTATGTTGGAGAGGGCTTTGTGTTGTGAGCTGACATTGGTCAAGCCACCGTTTGCAGTACATCATTGTCTAATTATGTACCAAAGCACCACATACTCATTTCCATTATTGCCACAGCTGGCATTAAAGTCAGGCAATCCCCTTTATGAAAAATGTCAGACAGTCCTAAAGGGAGAGGCAGAGGTTCTTCATGGAGGATGAGCAGGTTCTGCAGGACAAAGTTGGTGGAAAATCTAAAGGCATGGCATATCTGCAATTTCACATAATACAGCCACAGCAAGTAGTAAACCTCTTCCCAGGTGCAAAGCAGATCTGCAACTGTTGCTAATGCACTCTCTTCTTCATTTACCATCATTATTTACCATCTGCTAATTCCACCATAGTCCTGAAATCTGGCAATTGATTCATCAAACAATCTCTGAATTGCTGCAGTAGGATTCTCTTGGTCATACAAACGTATTGTTTCAGATATTGAAGATGAGGAAGCTAGCACCAGGATCATAGCAAGTGGCAGCTTACTGCCAAGTGAACTTCAGCAATGAGGAAGGAATGGATGATGAGGTGGCAGACTATGTGTGGGTGCCACTGACCGGAGAGGAAAAAAAGTTCTGAACAACCGGAAGGGAATTCTCACAATGGGTATTAGGGCCTTAGGATATGTCACATAGTTACATAGTTAGTCTGGCTGAAAAAAGACAAAAGTCCATCCAGCTCAACCATTAAAAAAGAAAAAAATTATAATCCTATACCCACAGTTGATCCAGAGGAAGGCAAAAAAACCCAACAAAGCATGATCCAATTTGCTCCGGCAGGGGAAAAAAATCCCTCCTGATCCCTCGAGAGGCAATCAGATATTCCTTGGATCAACGTAACCTATAAATGTTAGTATCCAGTTATATTCTGTGTATCTAGGAAAGAATCCAGGCCTTTTTTAAAGCAATCTACTGAGCTGGCCAGAACCAACTCTTGAGGGAGTCTATTCCACATTGTCACAGCTCTCACTGTGAAGAAACCTTTCTGTGTGCTGCATTTAATTGTTAATGGAAAAGAAAAAATGGAAGGATGTGCTTCTGTGTTTCAATTTTAGTGAAAGTCTTTGAGGATGGTCTGCACCTAGAACAATGATGGGAGCCCTCAGGAGATCATTGGCTGTTGGCTAGTTTGGAGTCCCCATCTGCCATCCATTCTCACCCAGAGTTCCTTCATAGGTTTCTAGGGGTTCCTTGAGCTTTGGCTGATTAATCTCCCATTTGATGGTGCCTGCTTATTTTGGGGCCAAAACCACTTGGTGGGGTCAGCTTCATGACACCAATTAACTTTTTACTGCCTGTAAGTGTGGCATTTTGACCTCTGCTGTAAGTGGGGCATTTTTATCACTGGCCCCAATGCAAGGGGCATTGCCTCCACTCACTACCTATGGGTTGGTTTTCACACATCAAGTGGGAAAGGGAGTCATGGATTCACACTGAGTAGGGTCAAGCAAAGGCTTAAGACTGTAGAATTCTCACACACCCACCCTGCTGTCCCCAGCAGCATTCTTAACCAAGACAGCTGTCACTTTCTAAGCAGCTGAAGTGGAAAAAAAAAGTGTCCCAAAATCAATCCTAAGATAAATGCTGTTGTGAATGCCCTCCTATTAAATATTTTTGGGCAAAGATTCTCAATCTTTAATTTAAATAAAGGAATGCGCTAAAACCACAAACTATTCCTAATTTAGTATAGAAACATTAGTGCAAAAGATATATATATATCTATTCTCAATTAATATCAAAAAATATCAAAATTATGTGCAAAACTATTTTTTAGTGCATAAGTAATTTAAATAATTAAATTTGTGAATATAAAAAAAAATGTCCAATTCTGAATTTCTTCAAATGTCCAAACAAATCCTTTTCAAATTCAGGTGCTCTCAAAGAAATTGTGCCAAAATCCACCACCAAAAGTAAAGTTGGGTAACTCACCAGAGCTCCATGCTGATCAATCTCTAGATCAGCAAAAAACGCTTTTTGCTCTGGGAGCAGATGTAATGAATCAACTTCTCAGGTGTGATGATCAATAGCTACACAATCATCCATAAGGTAGGTATCCACCACTCAATATAATGGTTCCAGGAGCATTATATCACTCTCTCTTTTTATATCTCTCCACCGAGGTCATGTTTGGGAATGAAAGAGAAAATCATGGTGCAGCCAGTTTTTTTATAAAAGTATCCAACAATTTAATAAAGATTTACACTCACAAAAAGGGTGTCTTCACCGACACCAGTATAACAGCATAAAACAGCAAATGGTATAACAGTCTCCTGTTCCCCGTACACTCACTACAGCACTCGTGACTTAATTTTCTCCACAAACGTCAGCATCCAGCAAGCCCTACTAGTTTCGTCATGAATGACGTCTTCAAGGGGCAGTCCAATCTTTGATGTACTGTAAGTTAATGGCAAACCAAACTGACAATATGCCTAAAGCCATATCGCTATATATTTCACCCTGCTGGACGTACAGTGTAGCAATACCCCTGCATTGTAAGTCCACCATTATATCATCTTTGTTGGAATGAGCAGTGGAATTAGACACTATTAGTGACCTACAATGGCTATTATCACAGGAAAATGATAGAACAAAACAGTTTCTAAAAATGTAGACTTCCTGGGCATCCTTTCACTTTTCACCTGAATTTAGGACCTGAGTCATTTAGTCATAAATACTGGATAGTATGATAGTATTGTTCCAGGATGGAGATCTCACACACACACCTTCTCTGTTTTTCTTTGCATATACTATAGCTTTGTTTTCTTGATACATTGCTACTTGTACTTTGTTTTATATATACACTATATTGCCAAAAGTATTAGGACGCCACTTCGTGGCTGAGTTTCTTTTGTTCCCAGTTGCTTCCACTTAAGACCAATAAGAGTTGATTGTGGAATATTTAGTAGCAAGGAAATTTCACAGATGGACTTACTACACAGGTGGCAACCTATCACGATACCATTGAATTCAATGAGCTCCTGAGAGGAACCCATTCTTTCACAAATGTTTGTAGAAGCAGTCTGCATGCCTAGGTGCTTGATTTTATATACCCGTGGCCATGGAGGTAATTGGAACACCTGAATCCAATGATTTGGAGGGGTATCCCAATACTCTTGGCAATATAGTGTTCATATATATATATATACAGTGGGGATCGAAGGTTTGGGCACCCCAGCTAAAAATGTGTATTAATGTGCATAAAGAAGCCAAGGAAAGATGGAAAAATCTCCAAAAGGCATCTAATTACAGATTAGACATTCTTATATTTATGTCAACAAAAGTTAGATTTTATTTCCATCATTTACACTTTCAAAATAACAGAAAACAAAAAATGGCATCTGCAAAAGTTTGGGCACCCTGCAGAGTTAATATCATGTACTGCCCCCTTTGACAAGTATCACAGCTTGTAAACACTTTTTGTAGCCAGCCAAGAGTCTTTCAATTCTTGTTTGAGGTATCTTTGCCCATTCTTCCTTACAAAAGTCTTCCAGTTCTTTGAGATTTCTGGGCTGTCTGTCACGCACTGCTCTTTTAAGGTCTATCCATAGATTTTCAATTATGTTGAGGTCAGGAGATTGTGAAGTCCATGGCAAAACCTTCAGTTTACGCCTCTTGATGTAATCCCCCGTGGAGGTGTGTTTAGGATCATTATCCATTTGTAGAAGCCATCCTCTCTTTAACTTCAGCTTTTTCACAGATGGCATCAAGTTACCATCCAAAATTTGCAGAAATTTTATTGAATCCATTTTTCCTTCTACTCATGAGATGTTCCCTGTGCCACTGGCTGCAACACAACCCCAAAGCATGATTGATCCAACCCCATGCTTAACAGTTGGACAGAGGTTCTTTTCATTAAATTCTGTGCCCCTTCTTCTCCAAACGTACCTTTGCTCATTCCGGCCAAAAATTTCCATTTTAACCCCATCGGTCCACAGAACTTGTTTCCAAAATGCATCAGGCTTGTCTATATGTTCATTTGCAAAGTTCAAACGATGATTTTTGTGGTGAGGACGTAGAAGAGGTTTTCTTCTGATGACTCTTCCATGAAGACCATATTTGTACAAGTATCTCTTTATAGTGGAATAGTGTACCACAACTCCAGTGTCTGCCAGATCTTTCTGGAGGGATCGTGCAGTCAAACGTGGGTTTTGAATTGTTTTTCTCACAATCCTGCGAGCTGTTCTGTCTGATATTTTTCTTGGTCTTCCAGATCTTGCTTTAACTTCCACTGTTCCTGATGACTGCCATTTCTTAATTACATTCCGAACAAAGGATATTGACATCTGAAAACGCTTTGCTATCTTCTTATAGCCTTCTCCAGCTTTGTGAGCGTCAACTATTTTCAGTTTCAGTTTTCTAGACAACTGCTTAGAAGAACCCATGGTGCTGATTGTTGGGGCAAGGTCAGATGAGTCTGGGCATTTAAAACCTTTGAGATTGACATCACCTGGTCTTCCCAGACGATGACCGAGAACGATCCATGACACTGGCAGGTCTCAGCTTTGCAAAGGGGACAGTGCATGCTATAAATTCTGCAGGGTGCCCAAACTTTTGCAGACGCCAGTTTTTTGTTTCTGTTATTTTGAAAGTGTAAATGATGGAAATAAAATCTAACTTTTGTTGACATATTATAAGAATGTCTAATCTGTAATTTGATGCCTTTTGGAGATTTTTCCAGCTTTTCTTGGCTTCTTTATGCACATTAATACAAATTTTTAGCTGGGGTGCCCAAACTTTCGATCCCCACTGTGTATATATATATATATATATATATATAATGAGTTTTTGCATGTTTGCATAGTCTATAAATCAATTAAAAATCATGGAACATGCTATGATGTATATTCTATGAAGTGTATGCAACCATGTCTTTTTTTAGGACTTTGGAAGATCAGTTATTTAATTTCATGTGTCTGTTTATTTTGCGTTTCTTTGTATATTTTCTATAAAACGTAATAAAAAAAGGTTAAACCAAAGGTTAAATGCTTGTTAAGTCTAGGGGGCTGCAGAAGAAGCTGTATTATTTACATGTCTCCCCTCTCCAGCAGGCTCTGGTGCTTTTTTCCTGTCCTTGGAACCTCAGTTTTATCATTTACAGTCCAGGGCTTATTGTACATGGTAGAGGCAGGAGTGTGACTGTAGTTGGGAGCAGATTACAGAAGAGGCTACAGCAGACCAGTCGCATGGATCGTGAAAGCCTGCTGGAATGAGATTGTAAGCAATACAGTGTCTTCTGCAGCCCCCTAGACTTAATGAGTATTTAACCCTTGCAGTGTATGGTATTTTTTGTTGTGTCCTCAGTTGTGCTTTAATGTCAGCTTGGAAAACTGCTAATTTCACAAATTAATGCAGGCTTATTCCAGTCTATATAGTATGCTAATAAAACGTTGCAACAAAGAGCAGTGCTTATTGTTAGATATAAAACATTTGCAACTTACAAAATACTTTTTGAGAAAAATAAAGATGTGTTCTTTTTTCTACTTTATCTAGTTCCTTGCATTTAATATTTGTTGTGTAGCACACCCTTGGGTGAAACTTGGCTAGATGTATAGGTTCAGCTCCCACCTGAATCTGGTGACACCTCCGATTATACCCAGAACACTTCGACACTGAGAATATTTTTTATGGGTTTTATTGAAGAAGACAAACCCTGAAAAAGAACTAGCTGATTTAACACAGGTAATGTACATAAAACACAGATACAACTTTGCATAACACAGTTAGTAAGAAGGCACAATTCACTCGCCAAAGACTCCAAAAACTGACTAGTATCACACTGACTAGAGTGACATATGAGAGTGACATTGACATGAAACAATGACTGTTAATGAGGTTTAGCAGCTTATTGACATTTGCTATAGCAGTACTATCTAGAGCTGAAATGTCCTACCTAACCACTGGCCAGTGGGATGAAACTTAGAGTCTATCAACGTTGGGGCCCTTTAATCAATGCAAGAGTGCTCACTCTCTGCATGGGAGAGTATTTGTAATCCAGGGGTAGCAGGATAGCACAGTCTCCTTTAAGCAGAACCTTCCAGTGAACATTGCAATAAAAAAACAACACTTCAACAAAGTCTTTACCATACAGGTAAATCCTGATGTACTGACACTTGCTCAGTATATTTAGAGCAGCAAGCTTCTGTGGGGATTTGAAACTAAAACACTCTTCAGCCACAGCACAAGTTTTGAGGAGACAATAACCAGTAATATACAGTGACAGATCTCTCTCATCAATCAGCAGCAGAAATAGCTAATTCAGAGCAGCTTGGGCTTTGCAAGATCTGTGTTACTCTGAGAATTAGAGAGCAGGCTTTCTCATGACCATTCTCCAGAGATGAACAGCAAATGCAGCAATATCAAAATCCCCTTTCATCACAGAGTACTCACTGTTCCTGGATTGTCCTCTAGATAGCAGTAGACAGTAGTAGAAATTCTCTTTCCTACAGCAGCTCCAAACTCTGAGAGACACATGCACTTGAGTGGCTGTAATCCTGAGTGTCAGGCAGGACAATCCTTGATTTGCACACTGTCCTCCTGCAACAATTCCTCTGCTACACACTCCCAGCCCAGCCCATGGGCTCTAGCAGCACAGAGAGTGAGACTCTTGTGACTTTACACCAGGAGCCTTTGCTCCATGCGGTCCCCTGAAAATGTCTCCTTCCCCACTTGTGTTTCTTCTTCCTTTTTCCTCTTTCCTTTCCTCCACAGCCAATCTTACGTTCAGCTGCAACAGTGCTGCTATGGGTGGATCCTTCTCAGCTGTAGCAACAACCAATCAGAGCACAGTCCTGCTTTCCCTATCTGTCACTCACAAAGAGGGAAAAGAAAAAAAAATGCTTTGCGACTGCTGTTTAAGATTTAAAGCTACCAGCACATTTCTACACTTGTTCTTGTTATACACACTTAAATAATTAAAATATTGAGTATTAAAAGTATTGGCTAACAAAATGGTATTATTTAGGGTTGTGCAGATACTAACCAGTTGCACGAGTATTGATACTCATGCAAATGCTCTGATGCCTGAAACCAATACCTTTAGGCTTGGTTCTTCCAAACTAAAAAACAAAAAAGCTGGCAATTACCAGTTGTTAAAGTGGAGTTCCACTCACACTGTAACAAAATAAAAGTGAGCAGCTAAAAACTGTTGCTGCTGACTTTTAAAAAACAGCCACTCACCTGTCCCACGATCCCGCGGTGTCCTCCCCGCAGCCCATTTCACTGGTCATGCTGTGTTCCAGGCACTGGCATCTTCAGTATGGCACCCAGCTGTGACAGCTTGCAGCTTCACAGCCGGGTGCCCATTGCGCATGCGCGAGTATTGCTGTGCTTTCTTAATGGCCCCGTAGTCTTCTGCGACCTGTCACGTGTCCCAGAAGACTACGGGGAGGGAGGGTAGGAGGACAACTTCCGCTTCTGATTGCCTAGGCGATCGCAGCGGAAGTGGGAGCATGCACCTGTCAATTTTGGGTACCCACCCCCCACTGCTCCCCAAAGGTGCCAATCCTTAATGGGGAGCGGGGGGCCAGTCTTTAAAGCAGAATTTCCCCTTTTGGGTGGAACTCCGCTTTAAGGATCAGGGCCGCCGTGTCCTTAACAACCAATGACTCATTAAGTTGTCAGCCGGGTTCCCTTGCTGACAGCTGAAGTTTAAACAAATCCCAGCAATTGGAGCTGTCAAAAAAAAAAAAGGCAGCCAGACAGCCAGGGATTAACTTTGACCTGAAGATGAAGTCAGTTAAAAGCACCATGTCAAGTAAAAAAAAGTTTTTTAGTTTTATCAAATGTTCCTCTGTTTAACCCATTAATTTACTCTAATCAGCCCTTTTTTTTTCTTGCTGGAAAAAAAAATATTTTTTTTCCAATAAAGATTTATTGCGCATCGAAAAACATAAACATAGACAAAAGCATGGGTTGTATCGATACAACAGTTTTAATCAACCTTTATTAACTCCTTATTCTCCTTCTCCATTTAAATATTATTTTCCTGCTGATTTTTTTTTTTGTTATATTATTATTACTTCAGGTACTTACAGTATATAGCACTGTCAATTTACTCAGCACTTTACATATATAGTACATTCACATTAGTCCCTAACCCTCAAGGAGCGTACAATCTAAGGTCCCTAACTCACATTCATGCATACACATACTAGGGCCAATTTACCTACCAGCATGTCTTTGCAGTGTGGGAAAAAACCAGAGTACCCGGAGGAAACCCATGCAGGCACAGGGAGAACATGCAAACTCCAGGCAGGTGGTGCTGTGGTTGGGATTCAAACCAACAACCCTAGTGCTGCCAGGCAGAAATGCTAACCATTTAGCCACTGTGCTAAACCTTTTTTTTATTTATGTTTCATTAATATTTGTACACCTTTAAAATGTATTTACACGTTCCCACATTGAAAAAAGTGCAAAATTGAAAAAAAAAATACATGTATTTCATTTGTAAATAAGTTGTCAATGCTTTGTACCAGAAATAAATATACAGAAATCCCCCTGCGCTCCACAGAACCTAGTGAGTTAGCTGCTATCACCTAATTCTCTATACCGCAAGATATGTAAAACAAAAACAATATAAGTGGTGAAGCGCTCAACTTAAATAATCAAAAACTAGTGCAATATCCCCATATATAAATATCACATCCCTAGTGGTATAATGATACCCAAATGATAACTCTTAAGCTATGCAGATATACAAATAATAATAATATAAATAATAATGAATGAAAAACTAGTGCAATATCTTCATATATACATAATATATCCCTGGTGATATAGTGATAAACAACTAATATCTCTTAGACTGTGCAAAAGTGATACTAAAATACAATTAATAATACCAATTTACATGAAATATTAATTACAATAAATTAAATAGTGATGCCACACTGTGCAAAATTATAGAAAAGTGTTCAAATAATGTCACTCCATGCTACAATAGTGCTCTTCGTGAAAATCTTGACGTGACTCCCCTCAATAGCAGAAATGCCCCCTCACCTTCCACATTCGACCCTTGCGGGTCACAGAGCTTTTTATATATATATCTCTGCCAGATATTAATCTCCTCCACTGCCTCCACCGACCTTGATCCTCCTCCAGGCAGTAAGTAACACTCCAATAACTCCCCTCATACAACGAATTCAAGCATCAGGGCAGGCCAGAGAGCTTCCTTCGTGTCCCAGGAGAGCTTGCTTGCACCTAGTCTGCTGCAGTCAATTAAAGCTGCCTGGACAAAGAGCCTCAGCTGCGCTCAGCATTGAGATGATTCCAGTCTAAGAGATATTAGTTGTTTATCACTATATCACCAGGGATATATTATGTATATATGAAGATATTGCACTAGTTTTTCATTCATTATTATTTATATTATTATTATTTGTATATCTGCATAGCTTAAGAGTTATCATTTGGGTATCATTATACCACTAGGGATGTGATATTTATATATGGGGATATTGCACTAGTTTTTGATTATTTAAGTTGAGCGCTTCACCACTTATATTGTTAATGCTTTGTACCAGAATCACAATTTTAGTGTAATTTTAAACAGAACAAATTACAGCATAACATGCATACTTTTTATGAGCAGTAACATTATTTATTTTTAAACTAACACTGCTCAAATAAAGAAAAATTACCTTTTTTTTTTAGTTTTGTTACAATTCATTGTCTACAGATTGTGAAAAAAATATAATTGTTACAAAATTCACAAAAAGAAAGCCTTGTTTGTCCTTAAAAAACAGTATATACAGTATATTATGTTGTTATCTTAAGTAATGACATTTTTGCTAAATAAACGGGTCCATAACAGAAATGTAAAAATTGCTCTGGTCCATAAGGGATGAACAGCCAAAGTGGTTAGGAAGTGGGGCTGCCACGTCCTTAACAACCGACCACTAATTCAGCTGTGAGCGGGGTTCAGCTGCTGACAGCCGGAGAGTAAACAAAACAGTTGCTGGCAGGTATTGGTAATTGGTATCGGCGAGAACAAAGTATCAGTACTTGTACTCGCTGTAGGAAAAAATTTTATTGATGCATCCCTAGTATTATTATTTTAGTATCAGTAATACCAGTATCATTAAATATTAAATACTATCCTATTATTATTACTAGCATTAAGTTGCCTGTACATTGGGTGGCAAAAATATAGAAATTATAAAAATATAGTGTAATCTGTCCAGGTATGTGCACATTTACAGGTACAGTGCCATAACATTTTTAGCGTAGCTCTAGTCAAAACAACTGTTTATACTATGTTCCTAATTCTTTTTTTTTAACCTCTAATCAATATCTTTTGCGGTCAACATAACCATGAAATGTGTTTAGCCTAAAGCTAGTATAGCACTCTATATGCTCAGCGTGTCCATGGCAAAATGCTCTAAATGCACAGCATGTCCTTGTGCCCTGTATGAAGCATATTCCTGCCAATGTGACCCATGTGCTCATTTTCCCTGGCACAATGTGCCTTTCAAGTACCTGGCAGAGTGTTCAAATTTCTAAACACGTCTTTAGCAGAGTTTTGATGCGGTTTACTTGTCCCTGGCAATATGCCCCTATCGCCAGCTTAGTTGAATATTGTTCCTGGGACTAAATCATGCAATCATGTGTGACTCAATAACATTTTAAGTGTTGGAGCCATATAAGATGCATAATGTATGAGCAATGGCCATGTGTGGACACTGCCAAGTAGGACAAGGGGGAATCGTCAATATATATGTTTAGTGTAAATCCTACGTCGCGTTGTGTGCCTAATAAGACTTCCTGCAAGAAATTAATTATTTTTATAGTAAATTTAAATTTTCTCCAATCTTTGAATGGGCGGTATGGAAACAAGTGAAAAGTATTATTACAGCAGTAATGTGGGGCCCTTAAAGAACATTGTAGTTGCATGCCATCGGTAGTCCTGTAAAAAAAAATCATGCAGATAGCCCACCACTTCTGAAGATCCTGCATTGTTTTTCATATAATGATTATAGACAGATATATTAAATTATACTTGCAGTTCGCCAAACTTTACCTATTCGTTTCTTCTGGATTTAGAAGACATCATCACTAACACTTGTCAATGACCATTCCTGTTAATGTTCAGAGAAGCTTAGGAAGGTGTGGGAGTGTTGCTGTCATTTTTAATCTAGAGAAAGTATTCATCTCTGGTATTCTTTGTAATTTTAAACTCTTCAACATACTGAATTCTAAGTAGAAAATTCAAAGAAATGTGTTTCATTACATTATAAATCTCACCTTCTTTAAATAGCAATGAAACAGTGCTAGCTGAATGCATGCTTTGATGTTATTTTGTTTCATCTTCTTAAAATGCCTAATATGTGAATTAATCTCCTATTGGGGATGGAAAGAGTTGAGACGACATAGATTTTTCCTTTTATACCAACTCAGTTGTCTAAGAGATGGACAGGGAAAGTAGGAATTAATATTTGCATAATTATTGTCAACTGCAAAGCTTGTGGCAGTACTTAAAGCTATTCACTTCTGCATGATTAAACATTTCTCATCCTACCAGCATAAGGGCTTGCATATGGAATACGTAGAAAAAATGATATATTCTCATAGGTTATGCAAGTTGAATTGATTTTAGATGATAATAGAAATCTTCTTGAAAGAGGACCTGTTACATTCACAGAACTACATACCATAAGGTCAAAACAATTAAATTAGTATAAGTAGCATACAAAAATTTGTCATTGTTTTTTCATATATTATTATTACAGTTATTATGTGTTCCCTGCCCTGACAAACTCCACATTGTCTAAAATTTTCAGTGAGAGAGATGTGGCTGGTGCTAGGAGCTCACATCTTTTTTGTAAAGAAACATAAGAATCTAGTGAGTTATTCAACTCAGTGCCACCAAGCATGTGTGGACTGATCAATTTAAATTAGCCATCTGCTGGCTGGTATTGTGAAATTGAAATGTAAAATGCTAAAAATCAATCTACCCAGTCACATTAAAACAATACCATTATAGAATAACTAAACTCATTTAAAGAGTGTTCTAAAGTGACATCTGTTTGATATCTATTGGCTTTAAAGCTGACAATACACATGGCAATTTGACTTAGCGATCAAACTTTCAAATGAATTTTTTTATCCAATTGTAAAAAAAAGTCATAAAATGGTGGTTTTGATCAATTGAAATTTCATGTTTGAATCCAATTTCTATACATTGTTTGAACTGTTATTTATTTTGCTCAGTTTTTACTTTACTATGAACTGAATAATTGATTAAACTTGTGGGTGACAGATTGCTGATTTTCTTGTGATTACTTGCAACTATATTTGTGATCCCATGACTATCCCTTCTCTCTTAACAGCCAATCAGCAAGCTGAGGGGAGAGGGATAGGTATTATAACAAAAGTGGCTGTGGGGGAGAGGAAGAGAAAGATTGTGTGTGTGTCTGTCTGTGTGTTTGGGAGGTGAAAATAACAGTGCATTGAACTGAGGAGGGACACAGACAGATGATTTAGGAGTCTGTGTCAGGCTTCTTGATGGTATCTGTTTCCTCTCGCTTTCCCTTCTTACAGGCTTTTTCTTACTTTAACCACTTGAGCTCTGGGAGATTTTACCCCCTTCATAATCAGGAAATTTTTTTGCAGTTCAGCACTGTGCTACTTTAACTGGTGGTTGCACAGTCATGCAATGCTCTATGTAAACAACATTTATATAATTTTTTTACACAAATAGAGCTTTCCTTTGGTGGTATTTGATCACCATTGTTTTTTGGGGGGATATAAAAAAAAGTTTTTTAAAACAAAACAATATTTTCTACTTTTTACTATAAAATTTATTCAATAAAAATTAAAAAAATAATTAAAAAAATTTTAATTCATACATTTTGTCCAAAATGTATTCCGCTACATGTCTTTGGTAAAAAATAAAATAAGTGTATATTAATTGGTTTGTATAAAAGTTATAGCATTTACAAACTATGGTATAGATAATGGAATTTGTATTTATTATTTTTGTGTATACTAGTAATGGTGGGGATCAGTGACTTATAGAGGGACTGTGGTAGTACAGCAGGCAATCTAACCCTAACTGATACTTTGTGGGAACTAACTGCCACTGCCATCTCCACTGATACTAATACACTGATCAATGCTAATAATATACACTGACACTGTACTAATGACACTGGCTGGGAAAGGGTTAACATCTAAGGACAATTAAAGGGTTAACTGTGTTCTTAGCAATGTGTTAAGTGTTACTGTGTGCTGATTTTACTAAGGGATGTGCTGGGAAGTAAAAAACCAAACAAGACATACCTGTGCTCAAATCTCAATAGCTAGTACAGGCAATTATCCATCAGGTGCTAAATGGGTGTAACCACATATTAACACTAGAGATTCTGAAGGACCCTCTGCACACTGGTATATACTCTCTCCAGCAGACTCTGCAATAAATAGGGATATTTAGTTCACACATTGCAATACATGTTTAAGCTGGTCAACTGCATCAAAGTAATCCCTCTATGGCCAGTCCTACTCTGCTCTGCCTACGCAAATGCTACTGTGGACACAATGCCAACATAGGGGAAAAGACAAAGTGGGGGAGAGCTGTTCTAGCAGTGGCTCAGGTGGTAAAGCATCGTGCTTGAAAGCATGAGTTAAGCAGTTCTAACGGTGGCTCAGGTGGTAAAGCATCAGGCTTGAAAGCATGAGGAAGCAGTTCTAACGGTGATTCCGGTGGTAAAGCATCGGGCTTGAAAGCATGAGGAAGCAGTTCTAACGGTGGCTCAGGTGGTAAAGCATCGGGCTTGAAAGCTTGAGGAAGCAGTTCTAGCGGTGGCTCAGGTGGTAAAGCATCGGGCTTGAAAGCACGAGGAAGCAGTTCTAACGGTGGCTCAGGTGGTAAAGCATAGGGCTTGAAAGCAGGAGGAAGCAGTTCTAACGGTGGCTCAGGTGGTAAAGCATAGGGCTTGAAAGCTTGAGGAAGCAGTTCTAGCGGTGGCTCAGGTGGTAAAGCATAGGGCTTGAAAGCAGGTGGAAGCAGTTCTAACGGTGACTCAGGTGGTAAAGCATAGGGCTTGAAAGTAGGAGGAAGCAGTTCTAACGGTGACTCAGGTGGTAAAGCATAGGGCTTGAAAGCTTGAGGAAGCAGTTCTAGCGGTGGCTCAGGTGGTAAAGCATCGGGCTTGAAAGCATGAGGAAGCAGTTCTAACGGTGGCTCAGGTGGTAAAGCATAGGGCTTGAAAGCAGGAGGAAGCAGTTCTAACGGTGGCTCAGGTGGTAAAGCATCAGGCTTGAAAGCTTGAGGAAGCAGTTCTAACGGTGGCTCAGGTGGTAAAGCATTGGGCTTGAAAGCACGAGGAAGCAGTTCTAACGGTGGCTCAGGTGGTAAAGCATAGGGCTTGAAAGCAGGAGGAAGCAGTTCTAACGGTGGCTCCGGTGGTAAAGCATAGGGCTTGAAAGCAGGAGGAAGCAGTTCTAACGGTGACTCAGGTGGTAAAGCATAGGGCTTGAAAGCTTGAGGAAGCAGTTCTAGCGGTGGCTCAGGTGGTAAAGCATCGGGCTTGAAAGCACGAGGAAGCAGTTCTAACGGTGGCTCAGGTGGTAAAGCATAGGGCTTGAAAGCAGGAGGAAGCAGTTCTAACGGTGGCTCAGGTGGTAAAGCATAGGGCTTGAAAGCTTGAGGAAGCAGTTCTAGCGGTGGCTCAGGTGGTAAAGCATCGGGCTTGAAAGCACGAGGAAGCAGTTCTAACGGTGGCTCAGGTGGTAAAGCATCGGGCTTGAAAGCAGGAGGAAGCAGTTCTAACGGTGACTCAGGTGGTAAAGCATAGGGCTTGAAAGCAGGAGGAAGCAGTTCTAACGGTGACTCAGGTGGTAAAGCATAGGGCTTGAAAGCTTGAGGAAGCAGTTCTAGCGGTGGCTCAGGTGGTAAAGCATCGGGCTTGAAAGCATGAGGAAGCAGTTCTAACGGTGGCTCAGGTGGTAAAGCATAGGGCTTGAAAGCAGGAGGAAGCAGTTCTAACGGTGGCTCAGGTGGTAAAGCATCAGGCTTGAAAGCTTGAGGAAGCAGTTCTAATGGTGGCTCAGGTGGTAAAGCATTGGGCTTGAAAGCACGAGGAAGCAGTTCTAACGGTGGCTCAAGTGGTAAAGCATAGGGCTTGAAAGCAGGGGGAAGCAGTTCTAACAGTGGCTCAGGTGGTAAAGCATAGGGCTTGAAAGCTTGAGGAAGCAGTTCTAGCGGTGGCTCAGGTGGTAAAGCATCGGGCTTGAAAGCTTGAGGAAGCAGTTCTAACGGTGGCTCAGGTGGTAAAGCATCGGGCTTGAAAGCATGAGGGAAGCAAAAAATGGCACATTGCTGCCGTCAGGACAGAGTTCTGTGTTATTTACAATCACAGAACTCTGTTCTGTCATCTGCTCCACAGATCAGCAGGCCCCAGCTATAAATCCTTGTCCAGGACCCGCTGATTGGCTTATGCTGTAACAAATCACAGCACAGCCAGGAGCAGGCACTTCCCCTACCTAAAAGAGCCAGATCACATATCAGATGCGTGATCCAATACAGAGTGGCCACCCTGCAGCAGTGTACCTGCGTGGGGCAGTCTGCAAACGGCTAATCTTACATGTGTTTTACAGTAACAAAACTTTATACTTGCTCCACCCTCTCATCTCATAGTGCAGTGCGGAACAAGTACACTACACCATGTGACCAAAATATATATTAGCAAAAGAAAGGTATTTATCATTATTATTTTTCTGTCAGCTATACACAATTGCTTCCATTGTTAAATTTGCTACTTAGACCTGTGGACTCATTTACATGGGTTTATAGTCACTTTAAGGGCTGTGTTCACCTTTTCAGGCAACATTTCAATGTTCATAATAAATAGAAGCCTTTTCTAATGTATTTTCTGCCCAAGCAATCACAATGTGTTTATGTCTCTCTTATATAGTCCATGGAAGCTTTGAATCTGCACCTCTCTGTTCAAGATTTTAAAAAAACCAATCTGTGACCCTGATTTCTTGTAGCATCATGTGACCTTTCAGGAAACTTCATATCCCATTATGTACTACCTTACTGCATCACAGAATAGGGGGTGTTACCTCTCTCGACCACACCTCCTTCATCACTATACTGCCTCTTTTTTATTTCCACCCACTTTTCTACTTCTTCCTTTAAGGTGGCCATACCCAGTACAATCTGATTTTACAATCTCCTTTAGCTCTATCATCAACTATGTAATTCAAGGGCCTGCCTGATTTGATACAAACTGAATGGATTGTTTGGGTAGGTTCTCCTATTACATGGTTTTGGTAAATCTAAAGGAAATTGTACAGAGTTTGTACAATCAGATTGCATAGTGCATGGGCAGATTTATACAGGTATATGAGAGGGAGACATTCAGCTTTCCTGTTCTTGAAATCCAGGTCCAGCTCAGGGAGGATGTAAACACACCAGTTTCACTTAGAGGCTCCATTCACACATCAGCACGCATGTTTTGGTGCCTTTTTTCTTACAACATGCACAGGGTAGCCTATTGGCTTCCCTATAAATGGCAAATGCATCAAAGTAGCACAGTCGAAATTTTGACGCATTGCGATTTGCACAATGTTTTACTGTTCATTTGGTATGCTTTTTTGCAGTCAATATTGCTTCCGTACTTGGGGTGCTGCTGGCACCAGAAGCACAACTAGTTCATTTTAGGTGTATAAATGTGGCCATATGCTATACAATCTGATTTGACAATTTCTGTACAATCTCCTTTAGATTTCCCCAAACTATATAGTTGGAGGACACACTTACCTAAACAATCACTCAGTATCCAATCAGACAGCCCATTCCACTATTTAGTTGATAGTAGATCTAAATGAGATTGTACAATCAGATTGTATAGTGTATGGGGAGCTTTACAGACTTCCAGGGGCACGTGTCCTGTTTTCAATGCTAAAGCTCTACTCCACATAGACTTAGCTCCTTCACGCTCTACCAAATGAACAGTCTATGCAAGATGAATGTACAAAACAATAGATCAGCAGAGGAAGTCACTGGAAGTGTATTCAGTGAGAATGGTGCTTACTGACAATGACTGCATGTGAGCACAGAGGTTAGCAGGAACAATTTCCCGGAGGGGGAGGGTAGGTTCAGGATATGTGTTAATGAAAAAAAAAATTTCTGTATGTTTTAGAGCAGCTGCTGAAGTACTTCCTTATAACTTTTTTCATGTCCCAAATACCAGCACGAATACCAGAAAATAATGAAGGAGTTTTCAATAGTAGATACTGGAGGCTGAGGTAAAGCCTGCTCTAAAACATACAGAAATATTTTTTTTTCTGCAACAGAGGTACATTAATGGTATATTGGTACATAAGGAAACTGGAATTTAGAGAAAAGGTGAACTTAGCTTTTAAGTAAAGTCACATCACAGGTAGGTAGTAGGCTCCTTAATCCATGCTACCAATACCCTGCTTCATTTTCCTGAAATCCATGTGCAAGTTCAACCTTCTGTAAGTCAGGACCCTGAGGGGCAACACAACCTCTGACCCCTCCATGTGACAGTACTTAGACCTGTTCAGGCACCATATGCAAAATTATAGGAGGAAGAAGGGACGGTCACACGTACATACCCATGAGTACCAGAGTTCTCAGAGAGCTGACGCAGCACAGGGGTGAGTGTAGGCAGTGTAGGAGGAGGCACCTTCAGCTGTCTGCTACCATTCTCTGGTGTAAATATAATTTAAAAAATAATTTTCAGAAGTAACTAATGAGTTGAAGTATAAATGTCAGTTGGGAGAATATTATTAAATTTAGTTGAAAAATATTCAATACAATATTCCATACAACCATTTTGAATGTACATCTATTCTACATTTTGTTGCAGAAATGACTTCTGCTCAGATACTATATATCTCTTAATGTAGACAGCCTCTTAAGACCTGAATAACCCACTTCTCCCTCTAGCAATTATTATTCATCTCTTCTTTAAGCATTTTCATACATATGATCTGGCCTCAGGCAGAGAATGAGCAGGCTGTCTCTATCAAGGATGACTTTGATGGATATAATATTCAGTACAGATAATGAAAATACATCTATGTAAGAGAAAAAAATAGAGTAACTGTTGAAACAGAATGATAAGTATTTTTGGGAATTTATTGACTATTGTAAAAAAAAAAAACTTTGAATGTCCCAGCCCTATGTCATAAACGTATTGTTGGAGGCTTTGCTGGAAACATGGCAGAGAAGGAGACTTGGCATATATCTTTCATAATACTGCCTATTCCATCTTTTTCCCAGATATGTAGGGAGCAGTGATGGGCTGAACACCCCCCTGTTCGCTTTGCGGTCAAACATTTGAACCTACCGAACGTTCGACCACAAACTTCGAACTCAATGCAAATCTGTGGGACTCGAACTTGTAATTTCAGAAGTACAAATTTTAAAGATTTCTATGCAAGTTATTGGCCATAAAAGGGGTATAGGGAATCAGGTACTGCCCTGAGGGACATGGATCATTTCAAAAAGAACCGTTTTTAAAGGGGCAGTCATTTTTCATTGCTTAAAGTAAAAAAAAAAAGAACAATTCCTTTAAATGCCTGGGGGGTCCCCTTAGACTACCTGCAAAGTTGCACATCTGTAAAATGTATAGAACCTGCTACAGAACTGACATTTTGTTTTTGTATAAAAAAAAACAGATTGCGATCTCCCTCTAATCTTTACCAGACCCTTTAGGTTAAGAGGGACCCCACAGTAAAAAATGTTTTAAAAAGTGCATGGGGTTCCCTCTAAAAGCCATACCAGGCCCTTGATATGAGCACAGGCCTGACAGGCCAGGAAAGAGGGGGGGAGAACAAGCTTCCCTCCCCTGAACCATACCAGGCCACATGCCCTCAACATGGGGGGGTACATGTTGATGGGAAGAAGGACCTCTTCCCCACAACCCTGTGCTGTGGTTGTGGGGGTCTGCAAGTGGTGACTTATCGGAATCTGGAAGCCCCCTTCAACAAGGGGACCCCCAGATCCTGCACTTCCCCCTTGTGAGTGAGTATGAGGTACATAATACCCCTATCCATTCACCAAAAAAGTGTACAATGTGAATAAAAATGCAACAGTTTTTGACAAGTCCTTTATTTAAAAAAAAAAGCCAAAAAAATGGTCCCATCATTGTAATCCATCGTCAGTCACAGCATCCAGCCTTGTCATGATGACGACTCACTGAAATACAGAAAAAAACATTCCCACGGATCCATCCACACCCACCAAGCACTCACCGCTATCTGACTTCACTGCTAGCTTCAACCAATTGTGCTGTGATTGGCCAAAGCATTGCACCTTACCATTCAGCCAACACACGTACAGCCGATGTTGGAGTCGAACTTGTGATCGACTCAGACATCAAGGACATCACTAGTAGGGAGGAGAAAATGTAATGTATCATGCTTTCTCCCCGGTGTACTCAGTAGGGACTTTGATTCTTTGATTCAAAGTCCTTACTGAGTACACCGCGGAGAAATATGCAAAACCCCTCTGTGTGTTATGTCTCTGCAATACAGATGGACAGCTTTGTGAGATTATCGGCAGAGATCTAGACAAACTAACGGGAACATTTGAGCCACAGACTGTGATGGGGGGCTTTATCACTTAAAGCCCAGGCACCTTTTGTTCAACGGAAAATTCCTAAGGAAGCGGGGAGACCCCCTAGTGGGAAGAGGGATATCTCCATCCATCCACCCCCAGGAAAATCCCTAAGGAAGCAAGGAGATCCCCTACTGGGAAGAGGGATAACTCTGTCCATCCATCCCCAGGAAAGAGGGATAATCTCATCCATTTACCACCAGGTCCATTTATATTGACACAAGCCTTGTATGAACGCACTTAACGGTTTGGTCATATAGGCCAGGTGAGAGCACAACCTGTGAAGGTGTACACTATTTTTATGATTGGTGGACTGCACGATAATTACTTCATATTACACTATTAGAAGAAATGTCAAAGTCATGGATTAATTACGGACATGTATACAGCAACAGCGTGATTGCATTGTAACTTTTAATTTGATGCTGGACTATTATTTATTTTCATGCCCAAATTTGATATCATTTGTATTGCATTTGTTAGTGGAGCGCAACACTATTTTTAAATGTATTTTACATACCAGAAATGCCTCTACATCTCACACGTAACAACTCTTTTCTTTTGGGTTGAGGACTTAGAAAATAGACGTTTCAGAAAAAAACCTCCGCATCTGAAGTATTTTAGAAGCAACCGCAGGTCCAAACCTGAGTGTCATGTTTACAGTGATCTGCAACGTCTTGGACAAACCTCTTGACTTGAAATTGGACAGGGTCCATCACGTCCCTTTACCTAGAAACAGACTACAATCTACTCCATAAGATGTGTCATGTTCAGTCCACTTTTATACAGTGAAGGAAAATTTGTGGCAAGCTTGGTGGAAAGGCAGACTGGACTTTGATGGGGCCCAAATACAAGTTTTTCCAGACCTCTCCCATCACACTTTCAGGATGAGAGCTCTGCTGCACCCTCTGCTTGACCTGATCTATTCTTCAGGGGCTACCTATTGGTGGGGACACTCTTTTCATCTGTAGATCCAAAAGAGGGAAATCTCTATCTGCTTCATGACCCATCTCAGTTAGCAAGCCTATTCCGATTTCTCTCCATGGATCCTAACAAAGGTATTCATCTTAGATGAGATCTGTCAACAACCTCAGCTGTCCCCTTTCCTCAACTGAAAAGAGACACTAGGGTTCGGCTGCCTGCATCATCACCCTGAGTCCCCGACGGCTAGGGAAGCCTATGTACCCATATCCTGCTTATTGTACAGCAGTTCTCTATAGATCCCAGCAGTTCAGTAAATGCTGACTGGTTTGGTTGTTCGGGTATGGCTGTAGTGCGCTCCCACTGTTTATCAATATCTTTTATGGCTTAGTATCATTCTCCATGTGCATATGTGCCCACTATGGACCGGTCATTTGTTCCCTGGTAAACTGGGAACTGTATTATCTACATTTTAGTTTTCTCTGATCTCTACCGCCATCAGTCTCATGAACAGTCTACTTGCTTCATGCTCAAACTACCATGACTCAAAATATGTAGATTTTGCATGCTATTTCTTGGTCCTAATGTTCATACTGTCATTCATATGGTCAAGAGCCTACTAATTCTGAGAGATCTGACTTGCCCTGCCTTGTGCTGGGATCAGCTTGAAGCTTGGAGTCAGTTCTGTTCCTATATCTGCTGTTGCAGATAGGTTCTCTCAGGAAGTACTAAATGGCTCCTTACAGATATACCCTAGACATAGGTTTTGTTATACATACATGTTTGCTCTGTTTTATTGAGAAACACTCTGGATCCTCTTGGTGTTGTGCCCTTGGAATTTTATCTGTTATTCAGGGACAAATTTGCTCTCTCCTGGTGTTTACTGAAGGAGAGCTCTGGTCTCTCTTTCTTAGTGCAAATGTTTTAAGTGTGTCTTGGGGGACCAGGGGGAACTCTGCGTGGACCTTTATTTATAATAGGTAACGTAAAGTAGATGTGATGGGTGCCAACTTACTAAATGTTATGACTCCTATATCTGTTGCAAAAGGGGTATACAGTATATATATATATACTGTATGTTTGTATTATTTACATGTTTACAGTCTTATAGCTTTTTTGGGACTCACCCTTGTCCTCCTCTCAGATGTATTGGTTGAGTTTGGTTTACTTCCGGACTATGATTACTGTTTCGTATATTATAATGTTTACTTTTCACATGGTTGACTCTTTGCCCACTGGCTTGCCTAGCTCTTTTACGAGAGATATCTGCTTTCAAGGATATTGATGGTTGGTCTATATGTGCCCCATTTGTATAATTTTTTGCAGATTAGATGTCCAGGGTAATCAGAACCTCACTGGAGCTATGAAAAATGGTTTTGAAAATAGAGGTTCTAGGGGTGGAAAAGGATGTCACTTTTAGTTACCCTTTTACAGGTACTACCTAGCCTGAGGATCCTCTTGTATTGATATTATACATAGCATGTAGGCTTGGCTTACCATTCTGAGAGTTTGGGCTAGGAATTGAATCTGAATGTATGTGGGATTTTGATTGTATATGGTAGAACCGCATCATCTTCCTAGTTTGACCCCACTTTGTAACATGTCTGGAGGGGGTTTTAAGTTCTCCTCCCCTATTAGGTAATTATGCTCATGGTAACTCATTTTATTAGTGTATGGGGAGGTTCCTGTCTACATGTCAGACTAGATGTGTTATGATAAGCCCTCAAGGTGTCCTATTGTCACCCCCCCAAGCCCAAAATATATTATTCCCAGTAACACTAGCTTGGGAATCATTATTTCATTATTTTTCCTATTTCCTTTGGGCCTGGGGGACTAGCCCCCTACCCATTACTCACAATTTGCTATCTCTAACCATACTGCCCTCTTCCCTGCCTGTTTTTTTCTTGTGGTCTTCTAACCTACTTTTAATTCTCCTCTCTCTTCCCTTTTGTGGATAATCTCTTTCTTCCCTCCCAACCTTCCTTTTTTTCCACCAACAGTAGGGGACTGGTCCCCTCCATTGCATCTCTATGATGACCCATCTAAAAATTAGGTCTATTAATATCAATGATCTCAATATCCCTGAAAAAACATCCCATTTATTATCAGACTTGCACAAATGAAAAGTAACATTGCTTTTGAAAGAAAGATAAAGCTCCTCGTTTCTTCAGCTGCCATTTTCCCACCACTTATCATTGTATGTCTCCCTTTTCAGCATCAAGTTCCACTCCTTAGTCTTTTTTGCCTTAAAAATTAGATAATAATGGCAGATTCTTGGTAGTGAAAGGGAAGGTAGGAACTTATGACCTACTACCAGATGTCTCCAAAGGGGCCTCCCATCTGACATATTCTCACCTCAAGAATCTTAAAGTAATTCTAAAGCTAAAATATTTTATTATCTTAATGCATTCCCTGAATTAAGGTACAAAACATTTTGCCATTTGTTGGGCCCCCCCAAACACTTACCCGAGTCTTGTATTCATCCAGCGCTGTGTTGTAGTTCATCTCCCCTGTCTTTCTCTTCTCACAGAATGTCCGTGCAGCAGCAAAAGCCATTGGCTCCCGTTATTTACAGTCAAAAACTCTGAGCAGAGAGCTGAGGGTGGCGCTGAGCCAATCTGTGTGTGTTTCTAAGGACACATACAGACCGGTTTTGGATCAAGCCCACACATTTGCCCACATAGCAAGCAGTTTGCTATGGGGGCATACACAGAACGCCAGTGGGGCACCCCAGGAGAGGAGGTTTTGTTACTTCATATGCTGTATTTGGTTGATGCTGGCACTTTGTGCATACCTCCAAGTGGGATTATACCTATTTCTTGGCCCCCACCAGACCTATTGTAGGTTGGACTACATTTTTGTTTACCACATGAATCTAGCATTTGCTACAGGGACTCAGATTGATCCCATTCATATCTCTGATTAAGCTCCAATTCATCTTTGCCTTGGGTGCCCCTTCTCTACTAGGTCCACCTGCTGACTCAGTGAGTAACTTTTACAAGATGTGGTGACAATGGCTAAAGTGTCCAAATAACATAAATGGTGGTCTCTTTATAAATACAGTGCAAATTTCCAAGTTGTTTATATTATTATTATGCATAATTTATATAGGTATCCAAAAGTGGACTTGCTAAAGTAGAAATAGTCACCTTTCTAGGTGCTGTCAGCTTTATGGCATATTTTTGATGGACAGCAGTAGTGTTAATATACCTTTATGCTGAATTGTAAAAGTGTAAATTAAAACCTGTAGGTATGCCAAGGTGCTTTCAGGTACATATATACTGTACAATGGAGAAAATAATTATTTGATAACTTGTAGATTTTGTAAGTTTGCCCATTTATAAAGAAATGAAGGGTCTAAAATTTTTATCCGAGGTGTTTTAAATGATAGAGACAGAATATCAACCAAATAGGCCAGAAAAAAAACACAATACAAATGTTATAAATTGAGTTGCAGTTCAGTGAGTAAAATAAGTATTTGATCCCCTACCAACCAATAATAATTCTGGCTCCCACAGACTGGCTATGTGCTCATGTGGTACACAGATTAGTCCTGTCAATTTAATAAGGTGCTCCTAATGACAACTCGTTATGTGTACAAAAGACACCTGTCCACAGAATCTTTCTTGGGTACCACCATGAGCAAGACCAAAAGCTGTCAAAGGACGCCAGGGACAAGATTGTAGATCTGTACAAGGCTGGAATAGGCTACAAGGCCATCAGCAAGAAGCTTGGTGAGAAGAGACAACTGTTTGAGCAATTATTTACAAATGGAAGAAATACAAAATAACCATCAATCACCCTTGGTCTGGAGCTCTATGCAAGATTTCGCCTCATGGGGTAAGGATGATTGTGAGAAAAGTGAGCCATGTATTGTAATATCTTGAATGAGAACCTTCTTTCCTCAGCCAGAACACTGAATATAGGTCGTGGATGGGTCTTCCAGTATGACAATGACTCAAAACATACCGCCAAGGTAACAAAGGAGTGGCTCAAGAAGAAGCACATTAAGGTCCTGGAATGGCCTAGTCAGTCTCCAGACCTTAATCCTGTAGAAAATGTATGGAGGGAGCTGAAACTTCAAGTTGCCAAACGACAGCCAAGAAACCCTAAGGATTTAGAGAAGATCTATAAAGAAGAGTGGACCAAAAACCCTCCTGAGGTGTGTGCAAATCCGGTAACCAACTACAAGAAATGTCTTACCTCTCTGTCTTACCTTATCAGTTTCAGCTACTTTAGTGATGACCCCAATGAGATGACCCCAAAACAGGAATGGTTTTACAGGTGGAAATAAAATAAACAACAGGTGCACTAGATGGGCAACAATGAGATTACCCCCAAAACAGGAATGGTTTTACAGTTGGAGGCCACTGATATTTTTTTCCCTACTCATCTTTTCTGACTGTTTTTCACTAGTTTTGCATTTGACTAGGGTCAGTGTCACTACTGGTAGCATGAGGCAATACCTGGACCCTACAGAGGTTGCACAGGCAGTCCAACTTCTCCAGGATGGCACATCAATATGTGCCATTGCAAAAGGTTTGCTATGTCTCCCAGTACAGTCTCAAGAGCATGGAGGAAATTCCAGGATACAGGCAGTTACTCTAGGAGAGCTAGACAGGGCTGTAGAAGGTCCTTAACCCATCAGCAGGACGGGTATCTGCTCCTTTTTGCAAGGAGGAACAGGATGAGCACTGCCAGAGCCCTACAAAATGACCTCCAGCAGGCCACTGGTGTGAATGTCTATGACCAAACAATCAGAAACAGACTTCATGAGGGTGGCCTGAGGGCCCAACGTCCTCTAGTTGGCACTGTGCTCACTTTTCAGCACCATAGAGCTCGATTGACATTTGCCATTGAACCCTGTGCTTTTCACAGATGAGAGCAAGTTCACCTTAAGCACATGTGACAGAAATGAAAGGCTTTTAAAAAGCCATGGAGAATGTAATGCTGCCTGTAACATTGTTCAGCATGACCATTTTGGTGGTGGGTCAGTGATGGTCTAGGGAGGCATATCCATGGAGTGATGCACAGACCTCTACAGGCTAGACAATGGCACCCTGGAATAAAATCCTTGGACCCATTGTCAGACCCCACACTGGTACAGTGGGTCCTGGGTTACTCCTGGTACAGGACAATGCCCGGCCTCATGTGGCAAGAGTATGCAGGCAGTTCCTGAAGGATGAAGGAATTGATACCAATTGATACCATTGAATGGGCCCCATGATGCCTGACCTAAATCCAATATCATGTTTCTGTCCATTCGACGTCACCAGGTTGCACCCCAGACTGTCCAGGAGCTCAGTGATGCCCTGGTCCAAATCTGAGAGGAAATACCCCAGGATATTATTCGACATCTCATTAGGAGCATGTTTCGATGTTGTCAGGCATGTTTATAAGCATGTGGAAGCCATACAAACTAAGAATAGCATTTTGAGTTGCTGCAATTAAATTTCTGCATCATTTTTTCACTTTGATTGTCAGGGTGTCTTTGAATTCAGTCTTTTGTAGGTTGATCATTTTCATTTACATCAAACCATGGGGAATCCTTATATTCCTAACACAATACCCAGTCCATATCAGTATAGAATCCAGCTTGATACTTTTCCCTATTGAGATCTGATGTGTTTTCAAAGTGTTCCTTTAATTTTTTTGTGCAGTGTGTGTGTGTATATATATATATATATATATATATATATATATATATATATATATATATATATAGTCATGCCGTTTTAGGGCAGGAAGGTGTTAAAAACTCTGTAAAGTTTGTATTGCTGTCTGTGTTCCCCCTGGGTAGATTCACAATATCTATTTTTCCTGATGACGACCATTGTTGCAGAGATAGAAAGCAATAGGAATTCAACATTTTTGATCCATCACCAAAACAAGAGGTGCGGTAAATGTGTCCCAGGAGCAACCATTGTTGCAGAGATAGAACGCAATAAGAATTCAACATTTCTGATCCATCACCAAAACAAGAGGTGTGGGTAAATGTGTCCCAGGAGCATCAATAAATGGGCACTTGATTGTGCAAGTAGCTACCAGCTATTGTGTTTGCTGCCTTTTGGTCTACCCCTCCCATCTCCTGCATTCCTTTTTTTGGCAAGTCACTGTAATTGGTGTCCTCCCTAACCAATAGAAAGGTACAGGATGTAAGGAGAGTTGGAAATCAGATGTTTCTTGAAGTTGTTATTCTATTTTTTGTATATCCCATCCAACTGCGAGGCAAATACTGCATTTTAGTCTTACGTTTATTGTAATCATACCGGAGATATTCAAGAAAGAAATCCTATAATGAAAGTTGTACTATTTTTGATGTCTAGCCATATTGTCACACCATTATTTTCCCTATTTAAATATATTGCTATAAAATTTAACATTAGAAAGAGCCCGCAATCACATGCATCAATGCACGTAAATCAGAAAGTATACCGAAGAGCCATTGTGGGTTAAAGTCAAGTGTGTGATTTCTCATTCAAACTAGAAGTAAAATGTAGCCTGTTTACATGGAAAATTTTTCATGCAAGGATTTCATTTCCATTCCACAGATATATGCTCATGCATATCATTAGAATGAAGCCTCAAAATCACTAGGTCAAATTTATTTAAATAATGTGCATTCCAAAATATATGAAAAGCCGTCATTTAGTGACATATTTATATGATTTGATGAATATCTAAAGAGTTCTCTGCAGCTGTTCTTACATTGTATGAGAGAAGGAACGGTACAATGATTAAATCACAGCCTGCTCTACACTGGCACTCTATGTATTTTCATTTACAAGTCTATTTACAGTTGTGTCCAAAATTATTCAACCCCCAATGCTGTAAAGGGGTTTAGGGACTATAGTGTACATTTGGAATTGTATTCAGAATCAAATCCTACAAGGACGTTGTAACTACCCAAATGCAACTAAAATGACATCAATTGTTTATGTAATACAGTAGTAAATGGTTCTTATGTGGTTTCTTCATTGCCACAATTATTCAACCCCTTAAAGACTACCACTCTGAAGAACAGAGGTTCATACAGGTGCTTTCCATCAGGTATTGAAAACACCTGTGGATGTCACCGAGCAGCAATCAAGCATAATAAGCACCAATTAGGCAGCTTTAAAATGACTGTGATACTCAGCTCCTTCTAGACATTTACTGGTGTGGTTACAAACATGGTGAAGGCAAGAGAATGGTCCAGGAAGACAAGAGAAGAGGTGATTTCTCTTCACAGGAAGGGCAATGGCTATAAGAAGATTGCAAAGATGTTAAACATACCAAGAGACACCTTAGGAAGCATCATTCGCAAATTCAAGGCAAAGGGCACTGTTGAAACGCTACCTGGTCGTGGCAGAAAGAAGATGCTGACTTCGACTGCTGTGCGCTACCTGAAGCGTAGAGTGGAGAGAGGTCCCCGTGTGACTGCTGAGGAACTGAGAAAAGATTTGTCAGATGTGGGTACAGAAGTTTCAGCCCAGACAATAAGACGCACACTGCGTAATGAAGGCCTCCGTGCCAGAACTCCCAGGCGTACCCCCTTGCTGTCTCCAAAGAATAAGAAGAGTCGACTGCAGTATGCCAAAAGCCATGTGGACAAACCACAAAAGTTGTGGGATAGTGTTCTGTGGACTGATGAAACAAAATTAGAACTGTTTGGGCCCATGGATCAACGCTATGTTTGGAGGAGGAAGAACAAGGCCTATGATGAAAAGAACACCTTGCCTACTGTGAAGCATGGTGGAGGGTCAATCATGCTTTGGGGCTGTTTTGCTTCTGCAGGTACAGGGAAGCTTCAGCGTGTGCAAGGTACCATGAATTCTCTTCAGTACCAGGAGATATTGGATGGAAACGTGATGCAGTCCGTCACACACCTGAGGCTTGGGAGACGTTGGACCTTTCAACAGGACAATGATCCCAAGCATACCTCCAAGTCCACTAGAGCATGGTTGCAGAGGAAAGGCTGGAACATTTTGGAGTGGCCATCGCAGTCACCAGACTTAAATCCGATTGAGAACCTCTGGTGGGACTTAAAGAAAGCAGTTGCAGTGCGCAAGCCTAAGAATGTGACTGAACTGGAGGCCTTTGCCCATGAAGAATGGGCGAAGATACCCGTAGATCGCTGCAAGACACTTGTGTCAAGCTATGCTTCACGTTTAAAAGCTGTTATAACTGTAAAAGGATGCTGTACTAAGTACTAAGATTGAATGTCACTTGGGGGTTGAATAAAACTGATAATGCTGTGAGCACAGAAAAGACATTTGTGGTTATTTCATTATAACTGTTATGTTATATTTGTCTGACCTACAAGTGCCTCTTTAATGTAAATGTAAGCAAGATGACTGAATGATCAAAAGCAATGTCAAACTGGCCAAAACACTCAATTTCAGTGGGGGTTGAATAATTTTGGACACAACTGTATTGTCTGCTAGGTGACTGAATTCTAAAATGGTTCCACTGCTTCTAATCTAAAGACTATGTCAGACACTGAAACTGATAAATGCAAATTGTGCAGACTACGAGCACACACTAATGCAGATAATCATTTGTATTATGTTTAGTGCCAAAGTGCTTGACTTTGGGACTAGATTTCTTTCACTACAATTTAATATATTAAAAAAAACATTCAAGTATCTGCATTGCTTTTGCCAATAAAAATACAGTGAATACTAGTATTCATTAACCTGCCTACGATACATTTACTGTGGGTGAGCAGCATCCCATGTATGTCGCCTAGCACATGCGCACTAGAGTGCCTCCTTAGACGCTGAGTGGCACAATCCCATGGTCACTGTGCCCATTACCTAGCTGCTCTGAGCAGCTGGGGTATCATGTGATTGCTATGACCAATCATAGTGATCTTGTGATATTATGTAAGCAAACTGTCATGAATGGCTTTCTTTCATGAACAGCTTGCTTACTGTTGTGATGTTGTGTTTTGCTAACAGCTATCACATGGTACCTGGCACCCTGAACCATGTGATTAGCTGTAGCCAATCAAAACAGTAAGCAAGCTATCATGAATGGAAAGCCATTCACGACAGTTAAAATTATTGCTGATAACAGTGATCATTACTGTTATAAGCAATAAAAAAAGAAAACCCTGATTCCCCCATCCCAGGGCAGTACAGTGTCACTATGGTCACTATGATGACAGTATGTAAAAAACATTTTTATATAACAAAAAGGAAAAACATTTTTAAAAATGTAATTAAAAAATATTTTTTTTTTCAAACATTCTGTCACCAGTCAGTATCTCTGATCACCGCTAACCAGTCATATGACAATGCTGTACTGCACTGGTGACAGTATGTAAAAAAAAGTGAAAAAATTTTATTTAATTTTTTCATTTTCCAAAAAAATTGTCAAAAAAATTCAACTTCAAAATACTCACCATGCCTCTTACTAAATTCCTTGAACTGTCTACTTTTGAAAAAAGGGTCATTTGGGGGTTATACGTACTGTCCTGGCATTTTAGGACCTCAAGAAATGAGATCATCAGGCCATCAGTACATCAGGATTAATCAATTTTTAAATATACTGTATATCCCATAGTTTGTAGATTCTATACTTTATACTCTATATTTCACACAGACTAAAAAATATACACAGATTTGAGCTTTTTATTACCAAAGAAATGTAGCAGACTACATTTTGATCTATATTTTTAAAGAAAGATTATTTGTTTGCAAAATTTAACAGAAACTAAGAAAAATTTGGGTGTTTTTAAAAATTTTGGGGTATTTTTTTTCTCGTTTATATGGCAAAAAATAAAAAAAACAGTGGTTATAAGATACCACCAAAAGAAAGCTTTATTTGTGTGAAAAAAATGCTAAGGTGTTTACTGTAACTGCGTCCCTACTGCACTATAGCAGAAACACTGCTACAGGGTGGCATGGGTGCGCAAAATCATATATATATATATATATATATATATATATATATATATATATATATATACAGTAAAACACTCCCTGCACACAGTTAACCATTTGATCGCCCCTCGTGTTAACTCCTTCCTGTCCAGTGCCATTAATACAGTGTCAGTGTTTTTTTTTTAGCACTGATCACTGTATTGGTGTCACTGGAGATGTCAGTGATACCAAGTCAGTTCTCCCAGTGTCAGAATGTCCCGCTATAAGTCGCTGATCACCGCCATTACTAGTAAGAATAAAAAATAAAACAAATCTCAGTATATATACCGCCATTTGTAAACGCTATAATTTTCTCGTAAACCAATTAATTTACACGTATTGGGATTTTTTTTTGCAAAGACATGTAGCAGAATACATTTTGGCCTAAATTTATGATGCAATTTGATTTTTAAAATTTTTTTACTGGACGTTTAATAGCAAAAAGTAAAAAATATTGTTTTTTTTCTCAAAATGTTCTTTTTTATAGTGCAAAAAATAAAAACTGCACAGTCGATCAAATACCACCGAAAGAAAGCTCAATTTGTGAGAAAAAAAGGCGGTAAATTTAATTTGAGTGCAGCATTGCATGACCGTGCAATTGTCAGTTAAAGTAAAGCAGCGCCGTAACACAAAAAATGGCCTGGTCATGAAAGGGGGTAAATCCTCAGGAGGGCAAGTGGTTAAAGTGTACAATATGTAAACACTAACGATAAACTTCTCTTTATTTCTTTTTTTTTGTCTATTAAATTTCCAATTGAAAATGTTTTGCTTGCTAGGTAGAACAAACCTTTAATGATGCTCTCATAAACCCAGTGATTACTTAACTAATGTGTTAAATGCAGACATGCTGCATTTTATTGAACCCCACTAGAAGGCACCCCATGTCACCACACAACAGTGCAATGTACCGCACTGCTAAATGGTGACATGAATGCATAGACACTTTGCACACATTAACCACTTGCCTACCAGGCACTTATACCCCCTTCCTGCCCAGGCCAACAATGAAGGGCACTGATAGGCAGCACTGATGGGCACTGATAGGCAGCACTGATACGTGGCACTGAGATGCAACAATGATGTGCACTGATATGCGGCACTGATGGGCACTGGCAGGTGGCACTGATGGGTGGCACAGGCTGATGGCACTGACTGGTGGCACTGCTGGGCACTGACTGGTGGCGCTGATGGGCACTGATGGGTGTCACTGCTGGGCAGCACTGATGGGCGGCACTGATAGGTGGCACTGCTGAACACTGGTGGGTGGCACTGATGGGCACTGATGGGCACATGTGGGTGACACTGATAGGCACAGGTGGGTGGCACTGCTAAGCACAGATGGGCAGCACTGGTGGGTGGCACTGCTGGGAACCAATCATCAGGGCACTGTTCATCAATGCCCTGATGATCGGTGCCGATCCCTCCTCTGACAGTTTACGATAACTGGCAACTGCCTTTACTGGTGATCTGCTGTGATTGGCCTTTTACCACATCATGTGATCAGCTGTGTCCATAGGACACAGCAATCACAAAGATCACCGGGTGCATGCCCCCGGGGGCGCGTAGGAGGGCACGTTCTGGGATTATGTCATATGACACCCTCCCAGAACTGGCCGGCCGCAGTGAAGCTGTCATTCGGCTATCTGCGGTCGGCAAGTGGTTAAATAAAGTTGACCCAAAAAAAAGAATACTGATGTGATAAATGTGATAAAACTTGTATCACACTGCTCTCTACCACCAGCTTACTGCAGCTGAAATAGACAGCTGCTTCCCATGTTCTCATACCCCCCTTCAGGCTTACCCCCAGAGAGGTGGGGAGTAAGCCTGCAGGGGGATAGGATGACATGGGGAGCAGGGAGACATAAGCAGGCACACAGCACCAGCCTTCCTCAGCCATAGAAACACAGGACACAGTAGCAGTAATGCCTGGGGGATCACATGTCAGTTTGTCAACCACTGACCACAGCTAAATCTGTTTGTCTTATAAGTTCATGGTCACTGAAGCAACCATGAGCTTAAAGCAGAAGGTGGAATGCCAACAACATAAAGCATGGTGACCTGACCAGCTGGAATTGCCTCTGTTCTGCCATATGTCTAATGGTAGTGGCAGTGGAAGTGTTAAGGGCTTTATAAACCTTCCTAACTGCACCTTGTGTTTTCACCTGCATAGGATATGCATTGATCTTGTAGTTTCATGTTGTCATTTGTTTCCCTGTATATACAACCTATCCTAGAGTAAATTCACATTCCTTTATTAGGTGAATGCATGACCTCTGTCTGTAGTGTGAGAACTGACACTTCCTGTGAACAGACTACTAGCCCTAGAGCTGGTGCAGGTGAATTAGAGACAATCAGGCAGAGCATTCACATACAGAGAGCTTACCATACAGCTTGAGGATGTGTTTTTTATATCACATTAACACTCCCGCATTTGTGATGCAACAGAGTGGATAGCAAAACATGCACTCTAAGCTGTGACTTGGAATAGGACGTTTTTTTTGTCCCTTTGGTGATTAGGGACAGGTTAGCTATAGCAAACCATAGACCTAGAGAAATTGATCAGCCATGACAGTACAAATTTCAGCCACAAGATGTGAGTGCCTCATTACAAGGTAAGGGAAACAGCACAGGGAATATAGCTACACTAATGCCCAGTTAGAACAGCATGTCGACAATGTCTTTAAGGGATGTATGTTTTACCAGCTGTCATAACTGTCTTGAATGTCATGGATCTATTATGTGTTTGAGTAGATCAATGCTCTTTTTCAGTACACTATTCCAGATAACCAGGTGCATTCAAAATATGCATAATGCACCTAACAGAAGGAGAAAGAGAAATGTGGACACACTTCAAACAGCATTAGTCTCTAACCATATCACTGAGACTTTCATGTGTTGGATCATAAATCCATGAAGTGAGTGCCCCTGTGCTGTCACATACTATCCACCTGTGCAATGACGTCTGTTCCACATTCACCGCTACATCTGCTTTGCAATAATTTATACATTCCAATGTCATTGCTCTTTTTTTTAAGAAGGGTTGCTGATTACAAACACTTGATCAAGAGTTGGTGGAAATGGAAGCCATCGGACTATGCGACCCATCGTATTTAACAATTGATACTGATAGCACACATATTTACTTGGGGTTGTTTGCAGCAAAGCTTAAAAAATGGAAGCATGGATGGACATAAAGACATTTTTTGTTCTATGGTTTAAATTCCTGTGCTAACTCTGTGATCTAGAAGCTATCATTAGAGTGAACAGAATATGCTTCCTTTAACAATAGCTATTAGACTCTAGAGAGAGCCTAGATATTCAAAACGTTGGTTGGAAGTATCTGTGACCATTTTGAACAAAGCAGCAGCTTCACAAAATGTTAACTGTATCTCTTGGAGGCAAAGAAAAGTAGAAGAATTAGCAGGTACAGAGCAAAGAGCTGTTGCCACAGTACAGAAAAGGATTGTTCCAAATCGTATGTTGTATATTGTATGATTTAATAACAGGTTATATTTATAAATATTGAAATTATATGGTAGCAAATAAAAGACAAAAGTTTCAGAACAAGAACTTAAAGTTATTGTAAAGGCGGAATAAAAAAGAAAAACAAACACATTATACTTACTTGGCTCCCCCGCCAGTGCTCCTGGCCCCTCCCTCCTGCCAAGTGCCCCCACAGCAAGCAGCTTGCTATTGGGGCACCTGAGCAGGCTTGTTCCTGAGACCCTGCTCTGTGTGTCCATTCACATGCAGCCACTGCTCAGTCCCACTCTCTCCTCATTGGCTTACTGTCTGTGATTAACAGTAGTGGGAGCCAATGGCTCCTGCTGCTATCTCTGCCAATAAGGAGGGAGAGACCCAGGACAGCTGAGGCTCTTGTGAACATTGCTGGATCAAGATGGGGCTCAGGTAAGTATTGGGGGGGCTGCTGCACTCAGAAGGTTTTTTACCTTCATGCTTAGAATGTATGAAGGTAAAAAACCTTGAGTCTTTACAACCACATTACTGCTTCCCACCCAACCACTGCACATAAATGGGTGGGTGGGAGCTTTCCCATTCTGAGTGGAAATTCCCGAACGTCCTCTCCAAATATGCGCCTCAAGGGGCTGCCATTTCACAAGCATGCACAATATTAAACCATGACATTTGGTATCTATTTACTTGGCCAAACACCATATTTTATATTTTACAAAAAAATAGGTATTATATTGTGTTTGTGCGCATTAAAATATATTAAAGTGTATTTTTGCGTTAGTGTGTAAAATTACATTAGAAAACTGCTGCACAAATACCGTGACATAAAAATTTGCAAAACCCACCATTTTATTCTCTAGAGCCTTTTCTAAAAATATATAATGCTTGTGGGTTCTAAATTCTTGTAAAATACTGATTTTTAATTGTAAACAAAAAGTGTCAGAAGTCAGCCTGGTCCTAAAGTGGATAATGCCTGAATGTTCTCCTTGGATGTTGGGCCTCTCTTTGTGGCTAGGCTGTTAAATGTCTCACATATGTGGTATCCCCATACTTAGGATGAGTAGCAGAATGTGTTTTGGGGTGTAGTTGCACGTATGTCTATGCCATGTGTGAGAAATAACTTGTTAATATAATATTTTCATGGAAAAAAAGCACATTTTATTTTAAATCTTTGTTTTCCAAAGAATTGTGGAAAAAAATTACAACTTCAAAAAACTCACCATGCCTCTTACTAAATACCTCAGACTGTCTACTTTTCAAAAATGGGTAATTTTTTAGGTATTTGTACTGTCCTGGCATGTTAGGGCCTCAAGAAATGAGATACTCTGTAGCCTTCACACAGACCAAATAATATACACTAATTTGTGTTATGTTTACCAAATAAATGTAGCAGTATAAATTTTGATTGCAATTTATGAAGAAAAATAACTTATTTGCGAAATTTTATAACAGAAACTAAGAAAAACTTGTTTTTTTTTTAAAATGTGTTTTTTTTTATTTATAGCACAAAAAGAACCCAGTGGTGATTAAATACCTCCAGAAGATTAAATACCTCCAGAAGAAAGCTCTGTCTCAAAAAATAACAATTTCATATGGGTACAGTGTTGCATGACCAATTATTATTCAAAGTGCGACAGCACTGAAAGCTGAAGATTGACATGGGCAGGAAGGGGGTGAAAGTATCCAGTATTGAGGTGGTTTAAGTAGAATTCTGGGGTATATTGTACCTAACTAATCTTAACACTGCTCTCTTTCACATCCTAACGCCTATGCTTCAAGATCTGTATACTTACCTATTTTCATGCTGCTTTGGTCCAGTCATATAATCTGACTTCCTTGTGTTAGCTAACGATGAAGGAACGCCAACAATGGATGGGCCATAATAAACTAATGGGTGATATCCCACTCCCAGTCACAGCCAGCCATTGTTGAGTGCTCTTTTCTCTCCCCTGCAGCTGGCACTGGCTGACCCAAAGAAAATCATGTGACCATACTGAAGCATTCCAGAATGCTACTTTAAATAGATTTAAGCTAAATCAAGGCTGGTTACAGCAGTTAATGAATATACTGTAGATATTTCTTTAGAAAGAAAAAGTTTTGAAAATTTATTATACAACACAGTTTGTTTATTATAACATTGTCAAGGTTAAATGGTCCTACTCTGTTAATCTTATTTGTCAGAAAGACTTCAGTTTTGCAGTAAATTGATTGGTTGTCCTTTCTCATGGAATTCACTCAACCTAAGAACACAAAGTGCACAGACTATAAAAAAATGATTGTTATTGTCTATGCCTCATTGACCTCATCTTAGTGCTTTTGTGTGACAACAAAAACACAAAGCATTTAAGGGCGTAAGCTGCCATATTGTATGGAATGGATCATTGGCAAAATAGAGCCATTAGACATAAGAACATGACTGACTTAGCCTAGGGAATTCACAAATGAATGGAACAATGATGTTCCATTTAGAGATAAAGTATACTGCATGAACGTACTTTTTTTTATATAACAATGCGATGTTCATATTTTCAGCTTTTTGAATAATATATCTATTGTATTACAATGATGTGAAGAAACATAAAAACAAATGGTATTACTAAGCTTTGATTGCAATCCCAGAGTTTATCACTTATTATTTTTTATTAATATTATTATTATTAATAATAATAATAAACAAAATGGCAGTATCACTATTGGATTTTGGTATACTTTGGGAGTTCTTGTTTGTGCTCTTAGATAGGGAAGAAATGGACAGGGACTGCAAATCCAGTATTCTTGGATTCTGTAGTCTGTGTTTATATCAACACTGCTGATTCTATGACAGCTACTTGTCTGTACTAATCTATTTGGTATTGTGGGTGCATGCAGATACATTTAAGGGTCTTGATGTTTCTAGCATGATAAGTAGAAAACAATAATCAGTACAATGACTTTTGTACCAGTACTCTATCTATTTAAATACTTCTTACAAATATCTGATAACCTACTATAGCTGGCCATACACATACTGATCTTTCATGAAGAACAACAACCAGTTAAAATGTGATAAGGCTCACATTATATGGACAGCTGGAGACAAAAAAACAGGCTGTTAATCAGAATTGTAACTGGCCTCCCACTTCAAGTGTAAAATACAGCTTAAGGAGGCTGTTCACATGCCATGACCACAATGCTTTGTGTCATAGCCACTGCAAAATTAACATGTCATGCCGAGTTGACAAACTGTCACACTCAGCCAGTCAAGTAAATGGGGCTGCAGTGCAACCATGAGCCAAATGCTTGCCTTGCAGTTGTAGTGCATTGTCCCTCTTGTAAAGTGCCATTCTGCAAAAACAAAATGGCATTCAGGAGGCAGTGGGAATGCTTCCTGAATGCCTGAAAGCAGATGCATAGCCATAGTCTGCAAAGTAAACATAAATATTGCTGCGCTGCCTCACCCAAAAACTACTTTAAATAATTAAATAAATGAATGAACTCCATACCACACAAAGGGTCCCCACAAATGTGCATATGCTATAATGCCCCGTGGGCTGGCAGTTATATCCCTCCTCCCCAGTGACTAAATCCCAAAAAAACCAATAAGTAAATACAAGGTGCTTAAGCGACAATAATGCTAAAAATAGCACATATACAATGCCATGAAACTGTGTATACAGTGAAATTGTATAAAACAATATATATACATATATATATATTAAAGTCCCAATAATTGTGCAAACATATAAAAGTCCCAAAAAAAACAAAAGAAACCCCCATCCGTATCCGGTGTGAATATTAAGTGATACAGTAGTAAATCTTCTTATCCATAGCAATTCTCTGTGCGTAGTGCTCCAATTAGTGCTCCCCCTCCAGAGCCCCACTCACCACAGATAATTGGCCACCTGGAATGGTAGGTCAAATATCGCATGAGATGTTGCAGCGCTCTCCTGCAGGAAAGTCGGCCGTCTGTGTGGTCTTGACGCTTCTATAAGCTGATGACAGACTCCATAGTGGAAACACCGCTAGATCAATCGTTTGCGACAAAACTCTCTCAGAACCTCCACAGTACTCCTCTAGTCTGAAAAGTGATCCCCTGCAGATTGCTTTTAAGAACACTGACTAGTGTAAAACCAGCCATAGGGTGGAGCTTGGTATGGTAGACACCATGTAGCCTCAATAACTGAAATTCGGAAGATGGTAGAGAGGTAAGTTGAACAAATGAGTATTTCTTACTTGCTGATACTTTTTACTGAAGTTGTAAGTTGTAAGAGTTCACAGTCAGCATGTTTGTTGTAAAGCACTTTTACTCATAAAAACAATTTCAACAATTTTAATAGTAAATGTTCCCCTGTAGCTATATGAGAATCTCTGTCAAATATTTCAGAGGAGAAAACACAGTTGTGAAATTCCTCAGTTCAATGGCTTTCTATCACTTTCTTGCCTGTACATTTTTATACAGTAGAACAAAGTCTGAATAAAGAAAATCTGTAATGTTCCTATTTGAAAACAGTAGCTTTAGAACTTTTAACCACCATTGTAAATGTTATAACGTTCATTGCTGTCAGAGGTAGGAGACTCATAACTCTTTTCTCCCACTCTCAGATACAAGAATCTGACTGGTTTCTTTTTTTGTTAGCTTTCTCCTAAATAGTGTTGTTACATGTTCTTGTCCTCTCTCAAGCTAGGTTCACATCTGTGCGAGTGGTGCCGCTGCGGATCCGCACAAAAATCTCTGCAACCACACCATCTACACAGAAGAATGAGGAATGAGAATGAGGAATTCATTCTAATGGCACCCCACCCGCACTGGAAATCGCAACCGTACTGGGAACCGAGGTTCCCATGCGGGCTGCATTTTCAGAAAAAGTGCAGGGACTTCTTCCCTGGGTGTCCCGGGGTATGGGAGTCCATTCAAATGAATGGGCTCTCATGCCTGCACAAAACGCGGACCGCAGGAACACAGATATGTGAACCAGGAGTAAGTGGAAGAATGATATGTTCTTAATCTGTACTGAAAGAATAATATGTTCTGAGTCAGGACGTTAAGCAAACTCTCCAGTGTACCCAAAAGTGAACCTGTGCCCAGACTATGCACACTAAGGTATTTAAATAACCTGAACAACTCTTTAAACCAAGTCTACATTCACCTCTGTAGCCAGGGCCAGCGCTACCACCAAGCAAATTAGACAACTTCCTAGGGTGCAGCCACAGCCAGGGCCTCCAATAGGGAGGTACAGCTGGCCCTGCTGTACCATTAAAGTCTTACTAAATCCAAAACAGTAAATTAAGTCTGTATATTCAGTAAAGCATGCTCGTTATACTCACTGTGGAACCTAAAGAGGTAAAACTCTGCATTGTGTAAAAAGGCCATTTAAGCCTGACTGCTCTGTTCCTTCCCTTTGTTCAAGCATCCACCTCTTATCTCCTGATAAGACAGACTGAACAGTAGGCATTTTTTTTCTTGGGAGAGTGCACGTGATCGGCACAGGGCCAATCAGCACTGGTGAGACAAGAGGTCAGGGGTTTTGCATCCTCCTACAGCAGAAAGAAAACTCTCTGGACACTGCTAGAAGTCACAAGACTGCTATATACTGCTGATGAGAAAATGTATTTAGCAGTTTGTATTTACTAAATTAATTGCAGTTCTATGTAGTGTGTACTGTGGGAGACCAGATATAGTGAATGCAGGGTTCCGGGTTTAGTAACACTTTAATTATATTTTGTCTGGGCCCCATCAGCTCACCAAAGGGGCCCAGGTGCAAGGAGCAGAGAGGGACTCTTTTTTTTTTAATTTTGGACACAGGCAACTAAAGTCAAGCAGCGTTTTGCAATGTTGATCAATGGCAGCTGGCCATGGCTTCTCACAGCCTTTCACTTGCAGAGTGATTCTTTCACTAAAAGATTGAATATTCCTTCCTCCGATGCAGAGGTAGGAAAATGAGGCAGCATTCCAATGGCGAGAGGTGATTCAACAGAGAGGTGGCCAAGGGCACAGGCAGCAATGGGAACCCGGTGCACAGGCAAGTTCACCATTTCTGTTTTCTAAGGCACAGATAAAAATATAGCCATATGCTGTATACAGACATACAGCATCTTCTCTACTGTGTGATCATCATCATGCTAATGGTGACAATCACATAAACACAATGAGATGCTTCCAGTTAGTTCTTATTTACACTTGTGTTTGAGGGACATTAAAAATGTATGACTGAACCACCCTTTTACCATCCCCAAGCCACCCCCCATTATGCTGCAAAGTCACTGCCACTGTAGTATGGCAATAGTGGTAGGGTGTTGTGTAAATCCCCTGCTGCTATACATAGGTGTCAGTGCCTTTGCAGCATAATGGGGAGTGGTTGGGGGATGGTAAAAGTGTGGCTCAGCTGCATATTTTTAATGTCCTTCAAACAGAAGTTTAAATAAGGACTAACAGGAAGCATCTCATTGAGTGTGTGTAAATGATCCAATAGCTATGCAGCCTCCAAATCACTTCCACACCCACCATGTGCCATGCTTCCCAGACTCTGTGCTCCCATCAGCAGACCTGGGACCTGCATAGTGGGTGCCACCGGTAGTAGAGAGGGAGATTGGCGAACACCTGTTTACGAATCTCCCTTTTCTGTTAATGACCTGGAAGCAATGTGTAAAACGTCACTTCTGAGTCCTGGTATCACTGCCCCCAGACAGGACTGGATGATGTCAGCTGGAGAAGCCATCTCCTGCAAACTCAGCCAATCCATGAAGAAGAGGTATCCAGCCAATGAGGTGCTGCGCAAGCTGTCCTGTACGCAACATTACTTCCCCCTCAGCTCCCCAGTTAGTCTCCACATGGAGCCAACATTGGCAAGGATTAGCTCTGTGTGAAGTTTTATTTTTTGGGGGATGGGGAGGGGTGTGTGTGCAAGTAGCTGGTCTTGCCTAGGGAGCCAAATAGTCTAGCAATGGCCTTGACTGTAGCTATAGACATACAAATCTCACAACAGAGGCACATAAATCTTTTTTATTATTATATCCTATTAGCTTCCATTGCACAAAAATCTTAGCAGCCTGCCAGTCCTCTAATGTAAGCATACAGCAGGTGATTCCAAAGTGTAATAAACTATCTCAAACCTGACTAATAGCAGAACTATGCTCCGCAATACCTCTTCTTCCAACAATGTCACATCCATGAGCTTCCTTGCTTGCCCAATGTATTTTCCAGGTCTTTTTTTGGGTTCATTACCTTCAGCCATCTTCATTGGCAGGGCTGGGATAATGTAGTTCCCATGCATTTACACGAGGGGTTAATTCACCTGGGCACTGAGGCATTCTGAGAATGTACCCATGTTACTAGCCAGACCTGTATGTTTGTATGCTATACGTTTGGGAGCTGTAAGGGTCTCTTTGCCTGACTTACCCAGTATCACACTGAATGAATATTGGGGCAGCACAGTGGCTAAATGGGTAGCACTTCTGCCTGGCAGTACTAGGGTTGTCAGTTCAAATCCCAACCACAGCCCCACCTGCCTAGAGTTTGAATGTTCTCCCTGTACCCACATGGGTTTCTTCCAGTACTCCAGTTTCCTCCCATACTCCAAAGACATGCTGGTAGGTTAATTGGCTCCTGTCTAAATTGACTCTAGTATGTGTATATATGAATGTAAGTTAGGGACCTTAGATTGTACTCTCTTCAAGGGTTAGGGACTGATGTGAATGTACAATATATGTATATGTAAAGTTCTGTGTAAATTGACAGCATTATATAAGCAAATAAAATTTAAAAAAAAATTAGAGTATAGAAATAATTCCTGGATAAACAAAGCATCTTTGAATGCAATGAATAGCATTCCTGACATCTGATTCACTTTGAGACACAAGTTTATAGTGACCCAAATATACTATTGGAAACTAATGATAAGCCAGATATACATGGGTAAAACATTACAAATGATAGGTTGCCAAATCTGAACCCCACTGAAATCCATGAGAGCCAAATGTTAAAAATAAACAGTAATAGTCATTTTCTATGCTAGTAGTCAAGGGATTTTCAAACAAATGGCATGGGGGCTGGGCACAGCCCTGAGGAACATGTATGAAAGCAAAAATGAAAAACAAGATTCCTGTTTGGCAGGGAGCATCCATTTTAGTAGTTTTTAAAATTAGACTGTAAAATGCAAACTTCTTTTAAACAGCATGCTTGGGGGATGCCTTTATCCTGTCTGGTGGTGTATCTGTGTGATGTACTGTATGTAACATACTACAGAAAACTAACATTTACAAAGTAAAAGGTGTGTTTAATTTGCCAGCAAAATTACAGCTTCTAGATGAGGGTCTATTATAGATGTAAATGGGGGACCTCAGAGAAAAAAAAGAAACAGCATTTGGTTATCAATCAAAATCTATACCAGGCCTCTCAGGTATGATATGAACTTTATGGGGGACTCCATGCAAATAAAACTAAAACAACTTGTGAGATCCCCCAAATTATGTGCCGTCAGGTCTGATATGGACCAGACCACACACCAAAATCAAGAAACTAGAGATCTCCCAAAAAATCTACAGAAGAGGAGAAAGGGTGCACACATGTGGCCCTTCCCTCCTGAACCATACCAAATCACATGCCCTCAACATGGTGGTATGTTGTCCCTATATTGAAAAGTACAAAGGCCTCTTGCTCGCAACCCTGGCCCAGTGGTTGTGGAGGTTTGTGAGTGAGGTGCCTTTTGGAATCTGGAAGCCCTCTTTAACAATAAGGGGGCACCCAGATATTACCCTCCCCAGGGCTTTTTTGTCAGAGAATAGGTTTGAAACTCATTTCTCCACAGCGGGAAGGTAAGGATCAGGTGTATTGATGCACCATGTCATAGGGTGAATGTGGCCAAATTTCAGTAACATTAGAGATTATAAAAGGGCATTCTTAAATAATACCAAGAGTGCATAACACACAGAGTGTAGAGTTAAGGAGTGCATAAAACACAAAGCGCAGGGTTCTAGAAAGCACTACATACAGAGTGCAGGGTTCAGGAGTGTGCTACGCACAGAGTGCAAGGTTTAGGAGTGCATATCTCATAGGACAGTTTACAACCAAAATCTTCCCAACCCCCAATACAGAGCTCTCCTCTTCAAATTTTCCCTACACAAAATCCTTACTGCTGCATTACTTTAAATGAGATTTAACCTTTACATATGGAAAGGCTTCTTCACAGTAAGAATAGATTCCCTCATAAACCTTTTCTTGCCTGCTCAGTAGATTGGTAAAAAGAGCTGGATGCATTCCAATTTTCAAAATATAACTGGATATTAACATTTAGAAATAACCACAGCAGTAGTAGTTGATCCAGAGAATATCTTATTGCCTCATGGAGGATCAGGATGGAATGTTTTCCCCACTGGGGCGAAATGGATCATGCTATTTTTTTTTCCTTCCTCTGAATCAATTGTGGGTATAGGATTGTGTATATGGAGATTTTCTATTTGTGTGTTTTTAAAAGCTCACCACTTCACCTGAATGTCCACAACTCACTGAACCCTTATTTAAAGCTCACCTCTGCACCCTTGTCCAAAGCTCACCTCTGAACTCCTGTCCAAAGCTCATCTCTATACCTCCCATTCAAACCTAATCTCTGCTCTCCTGTCTGCAACTGTCTGTAGCTTACCTCTGAACCCCACCATCCCCATCCATGACTCACTCCAGCACCCGCAACACACCTTTGAACCCTGTAGGCAACCCACCTTTACACCCCAATCACAACCCATCTCTGCACCCTTTGTCTTCAACTCACCTCTGCACCCCCAACTGAAGCTCACTTCCACACCCTTTCCCCCTTCCACAGCTTTACATCTGCACCCCTGTGCACAGTTCACCTCTGCACACTTCCTTCCCTTTCATACCTCACCTCTGCACCCCCTCACCAGAGTTCACCTCTGCACACTCCCCCCCCTTTCACAGTTCACCTCTGCACACTCCCCCCCCCCCTTTCACAGTTCACCTCTGCAAACTCCCTTCCCCTTCCCCAGCTCATCACTGCTCCCCCCCCACACCATAGTTAACCCTGTTCACAGCTTATCTCTGCAACTCCCATCCTCCTAAACAGCTAAGATCTAGAGACCTCTTCCACAGCTATGGGGTGCAGAGGTCAGACTTGAAAGGGGGCACAGAAGTAAGATGTGGATGAGGGTTGCACAGGTAAGGACCTTTGCATCCCCCATCCACATCCTCCTTTTACGCCCCCTTCTCAGATATGGCCTCTGCACCCCCATAGCCCACATCTTTGCATATCCCCTCTGCAAAAAAACCTGTCTGCAGCTAACCCCTCTCTAGTATCTACAGCAGCCATGTCTTTAAGGTTGGTATGTTCTCCCAAACTGTATGCATTAATTTGCAGCTCCACCTCCTCCCCCCATTGGCCATCAAGATCATGAAGGCCGCCGTTACATCCAGGCACCAGTTTCCATCACAGCACAGCACCATGCTCTGCCCCCCTCCCACCCATAAACACACCAGTCCCAAGAACTCTTGTCCCACCCTGAGTGCAGGAGCTGAGAGGGGAGCTGGGCTGTGGAGAGATGTGTTGTCACTTGCTAACACAGAAACAATGTTTACAAGTGACCTCAGGGCCAGTGGCGGCAGGGATGGTACTCTTCCATGTCTGGCTTAAAAAAAGCCCTGCACATTCACAAAAAATTTTAAGTGTAAGTTAACACACATACACAGTTTTTTCCAAGTCCTTTAATAAAAAAAAAAAAGTCCTAAGATGTTCTTCCATCATCAATCCCATCAGTCAGCAATGCAGATCCACATAAATCACACAGTCCAATGCCCAGTTACCTGCTGAAGGAAAAAAGAACCCACTGACGCAGGTTTCCATTGTTACCATTGGTCAAATGACAGCGCCTGTGTTGAGTGGTGTATCTTTAGACTCTTAGCAGTGCCAATATCAGATCACATGTTATCACACATTTCTGAAACTGTTCAATAGATATTTCAGATAAAAAAAAAAATTGCAGTTAAGATTTTTATTTCCTATGTGCTTGCTCTATCTCATGGCATACCTAGTGTCATCATTTTACACAGGATAGGAACGCTGTCCTAGAAGGAACATTTCTACAGCATCTTTATTGCTAACCTTCTTTTTTTCTGTGTTCTAATAATGTAATTTTGCAAATTTACATCAATGTTGCAAAGAAAGCAATTACAGCCCGAGTGTAGCTGATAAGAAAATATAACTGGAATATGTTGCTTTTTCAATTTTGTCTTTATAGATAGGAGGATGAGATCACGTAATGTTGTTATTCTATCAGTATAGGTATAGTTTAAGTTGCTAAAAAATAATGTGACTTACAAAGTTTTTTTTATAGCCAAGGTTCAAACAAAATGCAGTAATAATTTTTGAGAGATGAAATTGCTAAAGGATTTCAGAAACATACATCTAAATACAGGATTTAATGAATCATACTTGAATACTCCATGGTACATGATATGCAGTAATGAGCAAGATTTTCCCCTAGAGAATCCAGGCATATAGCTTGGCAATGATTTAGCATAAGCTAGAAACACAGCCAGAAATGTGCAGGGCACCATTCCATTTAATATCTGAATCATATTCTAGATTTACTCCAAACTAGATGTTATAGCCTGATTTTCTTTCTATGCTGATTCTGTTGACATTTATTTTGCTAGCCTTTGCTCTCAGTTGTAAAGAAGAAGGTGAAGGCTTTTTCCGAGTAACGACTAATCGACTCTCAGCTGCCATTTTGCATGGGGTTATATTAAGGATTAGTCCTTGGACACACAATAATCTTTTAATTAGTGTCTCTTATATACTAAAATTAGGGTAGAAATAGATAGAATTACCATTTAAATTTGTATTGTGTAGGCCACCTAAAACCCAGATCTCCAATCTGTACTTGAAAGTGTGACATTTAACCCGCCATCTGCTACTTTAAAGCTGAGCTTAACTTCTGTCTGGCACAGTTATACAGGCTTCTCTCCTGTACTGAAATCAATTACTTTGCTTACACTGCACAATGTGAACTTCTCAAAGTGTGCATTAGAATCCTTAGCAAGTCAGATGAGCCTGCCTCATTCCTATATGAAAGACCAGCATCATCTAGCTCTTCCCTCCCCTGTCTTAGTGTCCATCACTCTCTCTTTTCATTTATTGGAGTTCAGCTCTTTTAATATTGGAGGTTAAGCATCACATATGGCATATCTACCTAGGAATGCTTATTCCTCCAGACTGACAGCCACCCATCAAGGTATTTTAAAACTTGCATAACTGCTCCTAAGAGCCAGCCCACTGCTTGCATCAGATGCCAACGGCTCTTGGCTGCAACCTTCCAGCCCCTCACAACTAAATATAAAGTATGTATTCAAATTGAAAGATTGTTTTTAACAAAAAATCACTAGTGTGTTAATGAAGGAGGAAGGGAGATTCAGGGAAGGAAAATTGCATGTAGATTGAACTTTAATTGGTAATCACATAAATGTGTGCACCAACTGTGGTTAGTACAAACTCATTATACATGTTTTCTTATATGTATTATTATTATGTTCTTTTATTATTTTATTATAATTAATACTTTTACTATAATTACTTTTGTTATTAAATGCTGACCATATTCCTTGAGAATTTTTTTCTTGCTGCCAATTCAGTCTATTTTTTTTATCATCACCGCCAATTCAATCTGTTCAATACTTATCAGTCGGTGTATAGTAACCTAAGGTTAACCAATGAAATGACCTCACTGATCAATCTCAAATTGATGACTTTTTAATTCAAATTTCCTATTAACAGCTCAGTTATTGCAATTATAAGACAAGATTTAAAACTCTTGAAAAGAATAAAGAAAAATATTTCTTTCTTATAAAACTACCCAAGAGCTAGAAATTCACGCTAAAACAATTTAAATCAAGTTCTGTGTTCAGGCCTTCTGGTGCTAGTGTATCCATTTTGTCTCATTTTGAAAAATCTTTTGTTTTTTATTTTGTCCCTTTAGTGGCCTTCTATTTTATCAATAGCATAAAAATTTAACAGATTGGCATATTTCCTGTGGCATTCCTTCAGCCCTGGTTCACACTGATGCTATGCAAATTCCGCATGTCATCAGAATCACACCCCGTTCATGCGAACTGCTGCAGGTGGGCATGTTAAGTTAACAACACCTTCAAAGCGGTCCACAAAATGCGGTGAGATGTGCAGATTTGGATCGTAGTGAGGACCAAAAAAAGGGTTCTGCACCTTTTTGGTGTGGGTGCGGTGCGATTAGAGCCATACAAAATGTATGGCTCCAATCGCACCGCACACAAATCACATGTGATTTGCAAAGGAATGCGTGTGCTTTTACATGATATTAATGACTTGATTTAAAAAATTCTTTTATTGTTATTAGATTGCAAATGTATCTTTTTCCTATCTTTATGCTTACTTCCTGCACTCTACACACTTTTGGCACTGGCAAAATCCTTTTACATTCAGGAAATTACTCCCTCTAGTGGGGGGGGGGGTTATCACATTTTTTACTATCATATTTCTTAATGTTTTTGCTTTCCTGTAAATGAATTTAGGGTGACAAGGTAGTTCTTTAGTCAGTATTTTGTCTTTTTTTCAAAATCGACCAGTAAATTTTTATAATTTTCTCTATTTTTTTTTATAATCACCATTCAATTATGTAAGGAATGCAAATTTCATAGGTTTAATATCGTCTAGAGTTCTCTTTTTACCCTGCAACATATGGTTTCTGTCAATCCTTCTTACTTTTCCCTTCACCTTTACCAATGTTTCCTTTTTATAGCCTTTCTTGATGAATTTTTCTATCAGGTCATTACTATGGTCATCAAAATCTTTTTCAATGTCACAGTTCATTTTCATTGACCTTTCACCTACTAGTGAGAAGGAAACTATTCCTATCTGTTTCATTCACATGCTTCCCATTTAGTTTTAAATATAGTGAGGTTTAAAAACTCTACCTTCTCACAACTCCACGTGGATGTAGATGTTAGACCATATATGTTGTTAATTTAATTTCCTCCAAAACGTTTCTGAAAGATTCCTCATTTCCTCTCCATGTAACCAGCACATCATCTATGAAGTGCCTGTGAAAGGCTAGTTCTTGTTTCCTATTTTTAAAGACGTCCTCTACTTCCCACTTGGCCATCACTAAGTTAGCTACACTGTGTGCATATTTTGCTCCCATCGCTATGCCTTTTGTTTGAGCATAGTACTTGTTATTGTACCAAAAGAAGTTGTTCTTCATTGCTAACTCTTCCCATTCAAACAACATGCCTAAAAAAGTTTTATAAGTGTTTCTTACCTTTCAGTTGTTTCTTAGGAGGAGGTGTCATGGCTGACTGCAAGGTTTTTTGAACAATGTTAGAGTGCACCTATTCCAAATCTGTCCTCATTAACCTCTTGGCACCGAACGAACGCAAATGTGCGGCCTCCCGGCGTCTGGGCCTAGATGCCGAGCGGCCGCACATTTGTGTTCTATTTGCGTTCCAGCACACACGTTCGGTACTCACTGAAAGGTCCCAATCTCCTCTTTCAATCTGGACCTTTCCCGATCATGTGACAGCGAATCATGGCGGTCACATGACCCTAAAACCCCGCCCCACCTCCCGGCTTCTAGAACCCTTAAACAGCCGGGAGGCACCGGCGTCAAGGGGTTAAAATACACTGTAAGAAGACCAGCCTCTACACCTTTAACATTTTGTTAGGACAGACAGTGTTCAATCAAGTTACGATTGATAATGGTATATCTGCCTGTGCAGTACAGATAGGGTTAATAATGGAAAACACAATTGCCCTGGTCCCTCATAAATAAATACAAAGAATAAATAAAGAAATAATGAAAACTACCTAACATGTTTCCTTGCTGGAAGGTCCAGGAATAAAACATCTATAAAAGTTAAGCTGCAAGTTTTATTTTTTTTTACTTAAGCTACTTTATGTGAATAGGGACATGTAACAAATACAAAGTAGGTGTTATCCCAATTTGGCTGCAAAAATGGAAGTACACTTTAAAGTGCAACATATACAAGTGCATATAAACTTTGTTGAACCCACATTTTGGCACTTTTTGATGATATCATTACACACGGTACATGCACTGTGTCTGATGCATGTTCTTAAACGTCAGCATGCATTTCTTACACATGTGATATTTTCAAATAATAAACTAATGTGTAGTGCTGCACTACTCAAAAAACACTTAAACATAACATAGCATACATAAAAGTCCAAAGCACATATAAAAAACTCAACAATAAAAGTCCAAAAGGAAAAAAGAAGGCAATAACTCTTCAGCAATGTAAGTGGGAAAAAGTATTCCTACTGGAGAGTAAGCCCACAATCCCGGTGCTGTAAATCTTTAAATGGTGTGCATCACCACGGTGACCATATGAAATAGGTGAACCCTCACCTTCATGTATGGAACCATATAAGAAACAAGTCAACCATTCCTGGTTGACCTGTTTCTTATACAGGTGAGTTTTTTACATGTGCTTTGGACTTTTATGTATGTTATGTTATGTTTAAGTGTTTTTTGAGCAGTGCAAAGTGTTTATTATTTCACATGTCCTGAACACACATTTTATGTGTTTTCAGCAGCTCATATTCACAATTGTTTCACCATTCATTTAATTATTTGGCAGCGCACAATTTTCATCACTTATATATTTTCAGATAAACAGCATTTCCCACAAACCCCACCTTCTTTATGGTGGGTCTGCAAGATCATGATTCAGCAATATTCTCTTTAACTGATGTGCCATTCATTCTTAAAGATACATACACATAATAGAAATATTCCTATATTTTTATGTAATTATTGCCTAGACGCCGAGTGGCCGCACATTTGCGGTCTATTAAAAAAAACATATGTGCTGAGAGTGCGCGCTCTGCGTGCTCCCAGCACACACGTTCAGTACTCACTGAAAGGTTCCGATCTCCTCTTTCGATATTTTTATGTAATTATTGCAGTCCAGCTTTTTATTTACCAGTGGTCACCATTTAAAAACAACATTTTTATCTATCTACCGGTATATGCATGATTCTTTTTCTAAAGAATTTATATTTTATAATGGAATATACTGTATATATTATTCATACCAATAAAATTAAGTAAATGCATTTTAGGACTTGCCAATCACTATATTTTCCATCCTGTCCAACTGAGGGGATATTTGTTCTTTCTCATTTTTGTTCACTGTAAGTTCCATCTAGCAGAACATAGTGGTTTATAATTTAAATTACTATTTCTTAGGAGTAATTTTTTGCAGGAGCACTAGCAGTTATTTCATACAATGGAATGCCCTGTGGATTGTTAGTACTGCTACTGCAATGTTTTGTTTTTTTTACCGCTGGCTACTAGAACATACTTTTAGCACATTCTTGCTGTGGCATTAGGAGGGCTAAGAATTTACAACACTCACCCTAATGTACTGTGAACAATCGGGTAAATTTAAAGGAGAATCAGTCCCTAACCTAATGAAGAAGTGATCTTTTGAGGGGTCCGACAAAAGGGGATACACTACCAGTGAAGTTTAGGAACCTGTGCTATAAGGTTTGTGAACTGTGAGGCAGGTCTGAGGAGCAAGCCCTGGTGTCCAATAGCTGAGGGCCTTTTTATGCCAATTATTTTTATGTTTTCAATTAATATTGATTTCTTATTTTTGGTAAAATACAATAGAATATTTGCTTGTTAAATTTAAAGGTGACAAGGCATAGTTAACTCTGTTTTGCAGGAGATATGTAAAATAGGGAAAGCCCATTTGTCATAAGGTACAAGGATGTAAAACGTTGGTGAAAAAAAATCTCTGCTGCGCACAACATTTTCTATTCCTGTCAGGACATGAAGCCTTACATTCTTAGTTGCTTCCACCATATGTTACTACATTTGCATATCTCTGTTAATGACATCCAGAGAGAATTGAATAAAGCAGTTGCTTGCTCCAAATGAAAATGTTATTGTGACATTAAAATTTCAAAGAGTTAAAAACATCTTATACCCTAGGCAGCAGGCGTTTCACACAGACTTTGTGTTTTGTCAAGGGTCTACAATAATTATTTACCCTGTAATGGGTATGCAAAAAAAATGTATGCAAACAGAAGCAATGAACTTTCTTATTTGCTACTTTTTGGTCTGCTAAATGTGGAATTTATTCCTTCCAGTGCTAGAGCCATTTGTACTTTCTTTTAAAATAATTTTAGGCTTGAAGATTACTTAAACACCCCGACATTCTATATTTTCTGAAATAAAAGGACCCAGGATAAATTAGTGGTATTTCCAATTTTATGCCACACAATATTTGCATAATGTTTATCAAGCACAAAATTTCAGTAAAAAACACTACAGTGATTTCTGGGCACGCAAAGCTAATATACTACATTGCCTAATTTTTTTGGCAAAATATAAAAGATGAGATTGTGTGTTTTTAGACACCTGGGGTTTATTTACTAAAGCTGGAGAGTCCAAAATCAGACTCCCTTCTGCATAGAAACCAATCAGCTTCCAGGTTTCATTGCCAAAGCTTCATTGAACAAGCTGAGGTTAGAAGCTGATTGGTTTCTATGCAGAAGGGAGTCTGATTTTGGACTCTCCAGCTTTAATAAATAAACCCCCTGATGTCTCATCTGCCTTCCACTGAAGCTAATGAAGTGTAAAATGTGCTAAATTAGCTTCTTTCCTTGCCTCAAAGTTCTTCTCTAACTAGGGGAGATCAGTGAACAGATGTTCACTGGTCTCCTTCTGCTCCACCCTGCAGCACCCACCATGCAGGCCTCCAGGTGGGACAGCAAAGCCTAAGAAACATGGCAGAGGATTTGCTTTGGGGGTCACAGTCCATGGGTCAAAAAAAGCAATTGGGTGGCTGTACAGCTACTGGAACACTTTCATTAGAAATTGGAAAGCATCCAGGAATGTGTATAAAGCCTCATGCTGCCACTGACATAAGACATACAACAGTAGCAGCAAAAGGGTTAAATTGCTTTGATTTATCTGTTACAAAGGTGCAAAAAAAATCCCTGTCAATTTTGCCAGAAATCTTGGCAGTTTCTGACTTCCTATGATATCTGCCTGTGCACATAAAGGAAGGGACGAGGGGTGGTGAGGAGCCTTGTGTTCTTACTAAACCATCAGAAACTAAGTGTGTGTGTGTGTGTGTGGGGGGGGGGGGGGGTGACACCACATGCTTAGGATGTCAGAGCTGTGTTGTCATGTTGCTCCATAAGACGCACCTGACCATAAAACGTACCTAGGTTTTAGAGGAGGAAAACAAGAAAAAAAAATTCTGAGCCAATGGACTGCAGATTTAGTACAAGAAATGACCAGAGACTGCAGACACAGTACAGGAGATGACCAGAGACTGCGGACACAGTACAGAAGATGACCAGAAACTGTGGACACAGTACAGGAGATGACCAGAGACTGCGGACACAGTACAGAAGATGACCAGAAACTGTGGACACAGTACAGGAGATGACCAGAGACTGCGGACATACTACAGGAGATGACCAGAGATTGCAGACAGTATAGGAGATGACCAGAGACTGCGTACACAGTACAGGAGATGACTAGAGACTGCAGACATAGTACAGAAGATGACCGGAGACTGCGGACATAGTACAGGAGATGACCAGAGACTGCGGACATACTACAGGAGATGACCAGAGACTGTGGACATACTACAGGAGATGACCAGAAACTGCGGACACAGTACAGGAGATGACCAGAAACTGCGGACACAGTACAGGAGATGACCAGAGACTGCGGACACAATACATTTGACCAGAGACTGCGGACACAGTACAGGAAATGACCAGAGACTGCGGACCTTTGGGGAGAGAGGGGGAGCAGGTACCCGAATTTGACAGGTACCTGCTCCCACTTCCGCAGAGTTGTCCTCCCTCCCTGTCTTCTGGGACACGTGACAGGTCAAAGAAGACTGCCGGACCATTCACAAAGCACAGCGCTTCTTGCGCATGCGCAGTGGGCACCCAGCTGTCACAGCCGGGTGCCCACACTAAAGATGCTGGTGCCAGGAGAGAAGACTGTACAGCCCTGGACCGAGGAACCTGTAAGGCTCTGTTGCAGGGAAGAGCCAAGTGGCCGGCCCGGTATTCTGACACAGCGGTGGCGGGAATACCAGATCGGCCGCTCCCTATTCACTCCAAAAGACGCACAGATATTTTCCCACATTTTTGGGGGGGAAAAAAGTACGTCTTATGGAGCGAAAAATACGAGTACTTTATTATTATTTTGATTTGACATACGCTTTAAGTCCTCTTTTCTGGCATGCAGCCATGTGACATTGTTTTACTTGATATACTATTACAATTATAATGATGTTTCTAAAATATTTATTAAAATTTTTAAATTGAGCACAGCTTATATTTGCAATGGATGGCCACATTGATGGATTGATTTACAAAAAACAATGTCTCATCCATAATATATATAAAAATTATATATAAAAATACATATATATAAACAGCAGCCACTGTCAGACTTTTCTGGGAAAATATTATTAACAGTGATACAATTTGCTGAGCATTAAAAGTACACTAAAAATAAAACACTTGGAGTGGAGAAAAAATATTATGCTTAGCTGGGCTAAATATAATTACATACTATAGTGTGGATGTGCTGCTCAAATATAACTCACTAGACTAGTAAAATATTCTCTAAAAGGGTATCTTTGGTGCATGTTTGGCACTGTTGTAAAACCCTAGCATGTTCAAGGCCAAGTAAGGGCTGCTTACCTAACATGCCCACACAATTTGTGAAATTATTATTTGGTCTAGAATTCCTCCTCAACAAAATGACTGGCAGACTCTTAAAAACATAATACATTTTTATACATTAAATAATATGATGCAATAATTTAGTCACCTGATTTATACACGTTACCCTTTTTGGACATATAGAACATATGTTACAATATGATATCAATATCACATTTGTGGTAATGTGTTTTTCACCAGCTGTGGACATTGGGTGTGATACAAGCCTCAAAAAACTTGAAAATACACAGTATTTGTTGTGTTCTTCTTTGCTGTTGGCTTTACAGCTGCTGCCATTCCAGCTGGTGAAATCTGCCCCCTTCTCAGAATTTTCAGTTTGTACTGTACTACAGTGACAGGTCCTCAGCTAACATTTTTTCATCTGTAATGCTATCCCTGCCCTCATATGGAAGGCAATGTTTTTATGTCACTTTATCATGGAATAAGCTTGCAGGGTCCACCTGACTACAGACATGTGGACCAGGAAGTATGGGCAGGGACATTATATCTCATTCACAGCTCACTGGGTCACTTTGCTGGTAGGCAACAAGGATGTGGTATCAGGCACACCACTGGAGCCGGTTGTGCCACTGTGCATCCTGACACCTGGTGATGTTAAAAGACCAATAACCTCCTCTGCCCTCTTCTGGTACATTGTTCTCAGAACCACCAACTCCCCCCAAGAAACAAAGAAGCTATGAAATGGCTCAGGCAAAAAGCTTCCACATAGTTTTGCAGCTGGTATACCTAGAAGACAGATGGAGCTAGCTAAAACCATGACATCCTATTCCAGGAAAGGTCAGATGTGACAAAGGCACCAACCTGCTGTCTGTCTTTGGCAGATAAAGTTCACACATATCTTGCCTGGCACACATCCACCACCTGGTGGTGCAGCACCTTTTATTTAGGTACCCTGGTTCATAGGTTCTCCTGAGACAGGCCAAAATAGTTTCTAACTAATTAAGGAGTCATACACAGCCAGTGTTTGGCTGGGTAAAATTCAATGTGAACTCCATCTGCCCGCAAACTGCCTGATATGTGATATGATACCTGTGCAAGTATGGCACAAATACAGACTGTGGTAGCTGTTTTTTCACACATGTTATTGTCTCATTATTCAGGGTGTATACACTGCAAGGTAAACCAGAATGGTGAGCCATGAAATGCAAACTATGCTATTTCTATTGCCATTGCCTGTCTTCCAGGAGCACACCCTGCCACCATTAACGTCTCTTTATACCATTGTCAGCTGGAATTTTCAGCCAACCCTGTAGACCTGCTACTATTGCCAACTCATACTGCTTCCATTACAAAATGCAATCTGTTTACTCTCTCCCTCATAAATTGCAGACTATACATTCAAGAATTCAAAGGTGTTGTGCAAATCTGTATCATATTTCCATTTTCAGTCTCAGAAAAAAGACACACATTGTTAATTTTAGATTCAGTCTGCTTTCTCTCCCAAAGAACATGAAAACAGGTTTTCTGCACTCCAATGATGTTGCAGATAAAATGTCATTTATTGAAGTCTTGATATTGTCTATATTGAAATTGTATGAATACTTCAATAAATTATATTTTATCTGCAACATTGTTGGAGTGCGCAAACCTGTTTTCATGTTCTAGTACTTACGATCACGGATCGAGCCAGCACCAGTTGGTGTGTGGAGGGGCTCTGTGAACACCTACTTACTTGGAGCACTTGCCCTTTACAGTTCATCATTTTGTTTTCTCTCTCCCACAAAATAACTGCAACCTATGCAATGAAAGTTTAAAAGCTGTGCTTCAAAACTGTACAAATATTCAGTCTTGACTCTTATAAAATAGACTATAACTGATTTTGTATACATGAAATCTCCATCCCTTGAAAGAGCAGACTATAGAAAAGGCTTGAAAAACTCTGCTGCTAATGTGCGCAATTTTTTATATTAGAAAAAAAGACACTGTTATTTATAACTCCAGATAAAATATGCCTGCTTTCTTCCTCTGACATTGCATCTTAGCAAAACAAAATGTACATACTGTCTAGTAAATCAGTTGAGTTTTTTCTGGCTTGTGGTTCTGAAAAAGCACACTTTTTTTGTAATCAATGACAAAACCCATCTGGTCTCTCTGATCTCCATTGGTAAAAATGCTTCCATGGTGTGCATTGTGTCTGTGAAATATTCATGGCTCTTGATTGTAACAAAATAAACTGAATTTTTTTTTCAGTGAAATATACCTCATCTTTCTCTAACATAGTGCCTAAGTACAAATTATTGCATAAAGTACAACGAGTCTATACAATATTTATGGCTGCTGTCCTTTAAATATCAAACTCTGTTATACCTCTTAAAAAAATTTACTTATCTCTTACATTGTTGCCCCAGGCCCCAATCAAACTACTTATGTATTCTCCAGATGCTGTGCCTTTTTTTCTGTTGTCTTTGAAACATGGCATTATAATTTTTTTAGTATGCTCTAACAAATTCCTAATCTCTGGAATGTGGGTTTGTGGTTTTAAGGTTTTTGGTGCACTTAGGTTGGCATTATATAAAACAGTGTATACAATACAGTGATGTATTGACAATCTCTTGTCTATTAGCCCAAAAAATTACTATTATTGATTTTTAATATTCAGCTTACATTGAGTTCAATGGGGTTAAAATTTGCCATGTGAACTTTTTGTGAAGTTTATAGTCTTACCCTTAATCTAAAAACCAGGACATTCAGCTCATCACTAATAGTGACATTTCAAGTTTACTTTTGTTAATACTTGTCATAGTTTGGATTGTCCAAGTTTTTTACTGGTTTCTCCTTTTTAAACTTCCAGATTTTGGTGACACATTTACAGCAGAGTATGTCAGCAGAAAAAAACAGTATAAAATAACAGTTATACACTGAGATGTCTGGGTGTACAATCCTTCTACAACTTTATCTTTAATAATAATAGTTCAAAAATATGCCATAGATACAGTAAATGCCCTATGGAAAGAAATCTGTACATTTGAAATAATAGGAATATTTTTTGTAATTTATTATTTTATTTCTATCATCCCAGTATACAAAAATGATTAATTCCAGGAAATATAGCATATAGCAAACAAAAGTTTAGTTAAAAATCCATGAAATTACTAATGCATAGATAATACTCTCCTGTCATGTCTTGGGGCTAAACAAGAGTACATGGATGATTTTAACTGTATAATTCTGTGCCATCTAACCTCTTGCTAGCACTCACCTCATTTGCAACATTTTGCATATCAATGTGCTACAAATGATATGCTTGCCAGCAAGTAGTTAAATTGCTCAGTTGCATGTGACTAAAATGTTCTAGTTTAGCCTTTAGGTTTTTGTATAAAGAGGATTATTTCAGCAATTAACCACTTTGCTGTATCCACTGTTATGTTATGCTAATAAATAATTAATTTGGTATGAATCCTTTTAAAACTTGAATAAAAAAAAATACTTTCAAGGGCACATGTAGGTGGTGTGTCTCTTAAATAATATATTTTTAAAGCTAGTCATGCATATTAGTTAAATGTATATGCATGGTTTGACCACAATAATTCCAATCATTGATTGTACACACAAATATATCTATGGCATCAAATTATTAATCTTTTTTTTATCTTTTCTAGTGATACTTTTCTTGCCAACAGCTCATTTATACAAATAAGGTGTGTAATTGTTTGTTCTTTGCCAACAACAGTAATTTAATTATTATTTCTCTATTATAAAGATGTATTTCTGCTGCACCACTATTTTTCTGTGATATATAGTTTTTGCTCTCCTCAATGCACCCTCAAAGAACATTACAATTAACACCAATCAAAGTATGAGATAAAGAGCAAACATCTATATAACATTTAGTTAATTTCCTTTTATGAAAAAAGACAGTAAAATTAGAAAAAATTGAATGTGGTAAGTTAACAACCCAAATGATCAAACCTTTTTTAGATGTCACAAATAATACACTGTAATGAAATAGCTGTAAGCATTATTAAAATGTGAATTGATGTACTATTCAGCAGGCACTCCGAATGCTAGTAGTAATTATTATTTACAACCTTCATTTTGAGGGATAGTTAAGTGATGTATGTAGGAAGCTATAGGGCAGTGGATGTGTGTTAATAATACAAGACAAAATCTTCACAGCAGTTGGAGCCAAAAGAATATTTTCAACTGTGTTGAATTAAAAATGTAAACTAGTGTTAAGATATTTCTTTACTGTACATGGTGCATAATCTGAACATTGATGCATTACCCAACCACCTTAAGGTCCCCAACTGGTGGGTTTCCAGTGTCCTAACCCCACTATATAGCAATGTGGCACCACTCTGTGAAGCATTCTCCAGAGTGGAGGGTGGTCCCTCGATGTCCTGGGCTCACAATAAGTGTTTTCAACCAGGAAGAGAAGCAGCACTGGATTCCTGGATTGGTTAGGACTGGGAATGCATGGACAGATTTAGCATATTAAACAGTTCCTATATGGGCATTTTACTGGGGTATTTTGCTGTTTGCCTGAAGTCCAGCTGTAACTTCTCAGGTTATAACTGACTTTTTAAACTGACTGACCCTGATGTTATTTTCCGTTGCTTTTTGCCTTATGGGAGATCCCTCTTGAGAAACATGCATATACTATGTACATTGTGTCAACTCTTCAAAATGATCAAGCTTATTCCCACTTCTAGCCAACATTTATTTAGCAATTTTTGGAAATAATATACATAATGAAACTTTTGTTGTGATCCTGAAGTAGTTTTTTGAAGCTTGGCAAGTGTGAGTCTGTTGATTTTTAATTTGTTTTAAAGAGGCCGAGTAGAACCCCAGCTCAGTAGTACCCCCGCGCAGCATATACTTAGCTCATTGGCAGCCTTGTTCAGCAGATCAACAGCTTACTAGTACCCTCGTTCAGCAGATTCCCTGCTCACTAGTACCCCCAGCTCTGCTGATGCCCCACTCAGTAATACCCTCAGCTTTTCTGATCCGCTGCTCAGTAGTGGCCCCCAGCTCTGCTGATCCCCAACACAGTAGTAACCAACAGCTTTTTTGATCCTCTGGTTTGCTGATACTCCTCTTTCTCTGGTCCCCACTTACCTTCCACTATAGTGTTTCTATGCTGCACATCATGTGTGCCATCTGCTAGTTTCTCCGCTTCAATCTGAATCCCACTCACCTTCCTGCTGTTCTACGTTGCACATCAGATGTGACGTCTGCACCAGACACTTCCAGAATATATACACATGAACCAGAAGTGACTGCTGATGACGTCTTTCATTTTCTCTTGTTGGTTTCCCAGTGTATCCTGGGATATCTCATACATGCAAAACCTAAAAAACAAAGCAAAGCTGAAGCTGAATAAAAGCCTCTCAAAATCTGCAAATGCTGCAAGTGAGTTTTGTCATAGACTTCTAAGGAGGCTTTGAAGCACCAAAAAAGCAACATGGGGTATGATTTTGGAAACAAAGCAAACACAAGACTGTAAGGACTGTAAGCTAACCATTTTATATAATGACAGGTGCTTTGATTAACATTGAGAGTGCTTTAAAAAACCATGTCCAATTCCACATTTTGAAACAAGTGTAAACAGGCCCTTACTTTGTATGGCAGTACAACATAAAAAAGTCTGTATTTGTGGAACCCAGGATCCACTGCTGCCTGTTGAATGTGCTTGCACACAGGAATAAAAAGGATCATTTAACAAAATATAGTAAAATATGCTTGTATTTGCAGGGCCCAAGAGCCACAGTGGCTGTATAATTCTGACCATAGTCATGCATTACAGAAAACGCTTTATGCAGCTACACCGACTCTTGTATTTACCTGCACATGTGTATGGATGTATTTCTGCGAAAGCGAGTCTGTGATACATTTCTATGAGCAGAATTACAAAGCACCACAAATTTAGTGATATTTTACATGTACTGTATATGCACTATGTATCTTATTACTTGGAAGACTGGTCTACCACTTGACTTTTTACATGGTCTACCATTTTGTGGCTGAGTTTCTGTTGTTACTATTACACATTTTAAAAATAACACAATAATTATCAAATACTGTTTTGATAATGTGGATAATACAGTTGAATTAAGGATCTGTTCACACCAGCTATGAAACACATCATTAATACTCTTATTACATTGTTTACGTTTTCACAGAACAATATTAAAATATCAAGAGTGACATTTAAATAGTTTTATTCACAATGGTGGTGTTATGATGTGGTGGTTTGCATCTAACCCCACTGTGTTTAAAAAAAAAGTATTGCATGCAAGGCATTTTGCCTTGTTTATGCATTGGGGCTGTGCTAGAAAGTGCTGCCAGTGCAGCCCCACTGCATTTTGTCTCAACAGGCAATGTTTAAGTGAGTCCCAAAACTTTGGTCTAAAAAGTGAACATTGTTTTTTGAAAATAAAACAAAATGGGCAAACAGAACAATTGAAATTTTCTCCTTTTTTGCATATATATACTGGATATGATTCCTATCATACTTTGGTTTGCTGGTATTTAAAAAAAAGCGGTAATCATTTTTTCAATCTGTTTAGGAAGGCTAAGGAGCTTTTTATTTCCTTTAAACAGTCTCCAGGTTTTCTTACAGAAATGCTGAGTGTGCTTAATTTTCAAAGACTTTAACTTTGAAGATTTGTAGTATCAATGGGATTCCCAGCTTGGTGGGAGCTGATTGCTCAGACTGCCGAGATGGTGAAAATAGATGGTTAATACATTTCTCAGTGTGTTTCCTTTTCATAATGCACACACAATCCCCATACAAAATAATTATTCCCACAACTCATAACATAATTGCATGTGCAGAGAATTGCAATTATAATGTGCTGTGTTAATCTCCAGTTTAATTAATAATGCTGTATCATAAACTTAACACTGTAATTTTCAAAGTTGAATGTAAGAAAGTTTTCATTATTATTATTATTTGTTTGATGTTCAAAAGTGTTGAAGGTTTTCTTTTTAATTAATATGCAAGCAAAATGTATAAATAGAATGACTATAGTTTAGTTTTGCCGTCTGGCTATTGATGATAACATAACTGGGACTACACATTTTTTAATCCTGTTGGAGAGGATAGCTATTTGAGGCTTCCACTTTTTACTATCTATTTTTCTTTATATGGAAACATTGACAGTACAAATAATATGTAAAATGTGAAAAAATGCTAATTTTTGTTTTAGAACAAAGTTTTAGGCTGACTTACAGAAAGTCTCCTCATTGTTCTTCTTCCTTTTATATTCTGGCCTATTTAATGGGGTTTATTTTCTAGGAGAAAATAATTTTCAGTTGGCTAGGTAAATTTTTACTTAGGAAAGTGGATTTTCACTCAGTGTAGTAAAGCTGTGCTGACTTCAATTAACCAACCAACCCACCAACTGCATGCAAGCAAAAATCCTACTTTTTTGCACGTATTTGAGTATTCAAAGTTAACACAGCAGTAGTATATTCACTAAACTCATTGAACATTTACTTTGAAAAGTTAACATCTGCGACTGCCTTAAAGTTGTTCTAAAGGCCCAAGGTTTTTTTTACCTTCATGCATTGAATGCATGAAGATAAAAAACCTTCTGTGTGCAGTGGCTCGCTCAGTCACTTTAATACTCACCTAAGCCCTCTCTCGATCCAGCGATGAGCACTGGAGTCTCGGCTATCCTGGGACTCTCTCTTCTCACTGGCTGAGACAGAAGCGGGAGCCATTGCTGTTAATCACAGCCAGTGAGCCAATGAGAAGAGATTTGTTTCTTAAAAAAAATAAACCTTTAGAATCACTTTAATAAATCATTCCCAATAAGGCAATGATGTGTGAGGATGAGGGACATAAGTAACACATACAGCCATATGTATAAAGCAGTGAAAGTGACATGCACTAAATATTCACCGCTAGTGAATCTTCCTGGTGCATGTGTTTTAATATGGGCCTAAACACAAAAACTAAAGATTTACTATGTTACAGGAAATTTCTAAACATATATCAAAATGTGCTTCTATTTAACCTTGTATGTGGAAGTGGATAGAACAGGAAGGTGCTTCTAAGTATATCCAATAGAATCTTTAATAATGATGGTTAGAAACACTTACAAACTTGTAGTTAAAACAGGCTCAATAAAATCATCTGAGTGCAGAGGCTCAATCCACCATGTGAGAACCCGATGTGCCGGCCAGCAGTTGCAGGGGGAGCTGAGGATGAGATGTCCAAGATGGCCGCCACAAGGTCCGGGATCGCTGGAATGCATGCTGGAGCATACGCTGTCCAGGAGACCGCATGCGGAAGTGACGTGGGTTAGGAACGGGCGTGGAAAGGTGACGCGTTTCAGAGCATGCACAGAGCTCCTTCTTGAAGATTGGTCTTGAAGAAGGAGCTCTGCACATGCTCTGAAACGCATCATCGTTCTATGCCCTGTTCTATCCTTTTCCACATACAGAGTTTGCTTCAACTCCTAGAAGTGCTGCCCGGTGCCTGTTGTCCAGTGTCTCCTCCATCCCTGGCTAACATCTCAGTTCACAGCCTCCTCCGTTGATGCACCCTATACATATCCTTTTATATTTAACCTTCCCTGGTCTCCCACCTTCATTATTATGCCAGTGAAATGCATTTACTATAGATATTTATATAGTACTTACAATTTACTTGTGCTTTCCATACTGTCCATTCACATTCACATAGCTTACTATCTAAGATCTCTATCTCAAATGCATACATACATGCACACAAATGCTAGGACCATGTTTGACAGGAGATACAATGTAAATACCCTACCAGCATGTTTTAAGAGCATGGGAAAACCCATGCAAGCCAGAGAGAACATCCAAATTTCAAGCATATAGTGTCTTGACCAGGATATGGACCAGGGATCCCAGTGCTGCAAGGCAGAAGTGCTAGTCATTAAGTTACTGTGCTCTCAATAAAATCTTTGTGTTTTCATTACATACCTTTTTTTTTAGACCCTGTGAAATCATCCCTGAGCCTCTTTGCTTCTCTATGCAATGCAGACAGAACATGGCTAGTGGGAAAGACCAGCAGGTGCTGTTCATAACTTTCTGAAATCACCACAGCACTATGTTTCAGTGTCCTCAGTCTTAATGCATGCACTGGTTGGAATTATGCAAATATCAGTCTGGAAGCATGGGCAATTCTAGGCAGAGCGTTTGTGCATGAAGACTGCCCTAGGTAAAGCAATGTGTAATCCTGAGCCTCCATGATTGAAGGAATTTAAATTCAATCAGTGAAAGAGCTGGGTAATAGATTGTAACACTGGAAAGAGTTAGAGGATGCTGAAGTTTCTCTAGCCTGCCATTGAGGTGGGCTCTATTTGACTTGCCGCAGCCTTTAATGCACACTGTGTAAAGTGTGCATTTGAATTGGAGTAATCAATTTTAATACAGCAAAGGGGCCTGTGCAACTGTGCAAAAGTGAAGACAAGACTTTGAGGTTAGCTTTAACTGTGCCTAAAGAGTACCCTGAAAAATATCAGTGCCCTTCTCGGTATGTAAGGGTGCCTCCTTGCTGTAGATGTGCAGTGTAAAATCTCAAGCATTTGTGCCTCTGAAAGTCTAACAAGATAAGCTGTGATGTGGTGGTGTCAGTACAGTGCTGCTCATTGTTTTCCTGGCTGGAGGCTCTGACAGGAGGAAGCTTACCCCTGTCTAAACCAAGATGGCTGCCTCCATTCTGAGACACGGGGTTGATTTACTCAAACTGGAGAGTGCAAAATTTGGAGCAGCTCTGTACAGAAACTGAACAAGCTGAAGTTAGAAGCTGATTGGCTACAAGGCACAGCTGCACCAGCTTTTGTACTTTCTAGTTTTAGTAGATCAACCGCACAGTCTAGAATGATAAGTTAGTAATGGGGAATGATCAGCTGCATACAGACCACAGGCAATACTATTTTCTTTCTGTTTTATTTGGGCACAGCTTCCAGAGTTTGGTTCTTTTTTTACAGGGAGTGAATAACCACTCGTGAATGTTTAATAAATGTCACCAAACATGGCTCAAAAATAGATTTTTATCATAACAAACTGACAACAGTTATTATTTCTGCTTGGGAGGTAAAGGTTTTCTGCCCTTTAAACATCATTGTTGCTCCATTGAATAGTTAAATCCTCTATCATAATATAAATGTTTTCTTTAGTTAGTTAGGAAAATGTGTGAATCTTGAGTAAAATTTTTGTGAATCTTGGGGAAACATATTAATAAATAACCCCTAAAAAAAGAATTTTATTGACTCTTTTCAGATTCTAGTGCCTTAATGTTGATCTTTTTTACGCTATGGGTTGATTTACTAAAGCAAAAAGGTTATTCACTTTGCAAAGGAAGTTGTATTTTGTGGGGAATTGTTCACTAACGCTTAGTAAAGGTGATGAAATTTCACTTTGCAAAAAATACCTAATCACAAAAATAACAAAAACAGTACTGTTGTTTGCACATGATTGGATGATGGACGTTAATGTAACTTTACCTCGTTCACTAAACTCTCTAGAAAATTCTTGTGTAAAGTGTAAGTCCCTGTCAAGGTGAACAGTTTATTTGCCTTTAGTAAATCAACCCCTAACATGAATTGGGGTCAATTTACTATAGTTGCAGAGCTTGTTCACTTATTGAAGGTTTTGCCTGCACATGACTGGATGATAAAAGTGAATACAGCTTAATCTTGTTTTTGGAGCTAAGTAAAGATTCACTTTGTAAGTGTGCAGTTTACAAAATCAACATGTTTTAATTCTTTAGTAATTTAAACCACTGTCTGTTCTATATCCTCTCTTATTGGATTTACTAGAGGAGCAGAGAATGCCTACTTTTGATTGAAGTCAGGCAGTGTTTGCTCTGATTATCCAATCATGTGCAAGGTGATAAAACAATAATGAATTGTACATTTGAATGATTGAGGTGTCCATTTCACTGATTTAAAGCTTAACTCTATTTTTTTAAGTACTCTTGCAGTAGGGTCCTCACACTGCAAGGGTTAACAGCATATTAAGCCTGGGGGTTGCAGAACAAACTTCAATAATTAACTTATCAATCCCTCTGGTGGGCCTCTGACATTTCAGCAAAACAGGAGTACTGGTCCTTCATTGAATGTGATTACACCAGCGTGCTACCCCTTGCCTGATCGCCAAAGAAAAGAGGTTTTGGGAAACTGATTCTACAGCATAGTGGAAATCTGCTCAAGTGAGGAATAAGGTAAGTATTACAGCCAATTCCTCTACCCCTGGACTTAACAAGTATTTAACTCTTGCAGTGTACCTTTGTAGTGTAACTTTGAACTGAACATACCTTTTTTTATTCAACACCTGCATATTTGCATGACATGTCATATGATATCTGTGATTGCAATAGATTGTAACAATAGTCAGTGCATGGTGAAAAAGAACTGGAAATAATTAACCTCTGGTAACCAGCACTGGCATTTGTTTTACTGTCTGTATATCCATTAGCCAATGCTAAGGCTAACTATATATATATATATATATATATATATATATATATCTCAAACAACAACAAAGAAAAATTACCAGCACAACTTACCAATCGGCCAACCAAGTTGTTCTGTCTAACAGTGTTAAAGACAAGGGTTTAGTTTGCACATATTTGCAAATACCTGCATAAGCTGTAAAGTCTCTGTACCACACCCCAGTATTCTGCAGTTCTAACTCTATAAATTTTAAGATCCTCCATAGCAGAAGCACATGTACAATAATGGATAGATTGAGGGCAGGTAAACCTGGATGGAGCCCACCCCTCCTTAAAGGCACAAGAGTGCACTGGACATCCAGCATATATCACAATGGCAGCAAAGGAGTTCAGTGCATCCCTTCACCAATATACCAACAGTACAAACAAAGGGTAACTGCCCCAACTTATAACTGGCCTTTGCAGCAAGGAGCACAAGAAAGGGCGATGTATGTCAAATAACAACAAATAAAACTCCCAAGCTCAACTTACCAACTAGCCTGCAACCAAATAGATTGTCCTGTCTAACAGCTCACATTAAAAACAGGGGTTTAGTTTGCACACATTTGCAAATACATTCGTAAGCTGCATAGCCTCTTCACTGCACCTCAGTATTCTGCAGTCCTAACTCTATAAATTTTAAGATCCTCCATAGTAGAAGCACATATTTAATAATAGATAAAGTGGGTACAGGTTAAACCTGGAGGGAGTCCACCCCTCCTTAAAGGCACAGGGGTGCACTGGACACCCAGAATATACCGGAATGGCAGCAAAGGTGTCCAGTACATTTCCTCATCAATATACCAACAGTACAAACAAATGTCAACTGCCCCAACCTATAACTAGGCTTTGCAGCAAGGAGCACATGGAAGATAAACGCTTTTGTTTGTATCAATGTACTGTTTATATTTGAAGGACACACGTCTGTATTTTATATGTAGCAACCCTTTTAAAGGTTGTGAAGTAGAAATGAAGGGTCACACACTGATGCCTTCACAGATGTAAAACTAGCTTTAATAGAATAAGTAGAGGATTTACAACACATAGGTGTTGATATGCTAAAGGCAAATAGACTGTGCACTTTGCAAGTGCAGTTGATCCAGAGATTAGTACATGTGGTAATGCCTCACTTTGCAAAAAATACCCAATCACATTCTTGGAAAAAAAAACTGGATTTTTGCTTGCACATGACTAGATGATGAAAGTCAGCAGACCTTCCCCTCATTTACTAACTAACTACATTTGCAAAGTGCACAAGTAATTTCCTTTTGGTAAATCAACCCCATAGTTTTAACTGTTCACTTACCAGTCCAATGTGTTCCTCCCCGCAAAAGGGCTTAATCATGGAGACCATTTTAAAGCTGTAAATTTTACTAATAAATAATTATTTTTTTGTTTCAGGGAGCTATTTCATATTTTATTTTGTAAATCAAACAGTCTGGATGAACATTCATGTTGCAGCGCTGGTTAATCAAAGTTACTCTCCTAGGAAGATATTTTGGGCTTCTGGTGGTGTAGATGATTTTACAACCCTAAAGCAGACCTGACACTGGTCCGGTGAAGAATCTAACAGTATTATTTAGAAACTGGCACCATATGTAATGCTAGCCATACACTAGTCGAGAAATCATTCAAACTGGTTTTCAAAAAAATGAACACGTGGTCGTAAGAACAAATGATATTGCCATCATGTAATCACTGCATTTCAAATGATAAATCGTTCAATGGACATAAATGAATCAGTTTTTAGTCCGTTTTTTGTTTCTGGGTCACAAATGTGTAGTACCAACAGTTTGATTTTTAATAGGTGAGAAACAACCTTTCAATTTATCATCCATTCCGCAGAAGTTTTCCAAACTTTTCCTTTGATTTTTTGGCTCAAAAAACACCACTACCAATTTTTGATTAGTGTCCATTAACTGGATGAAAAATGAACAAACTGTCCAAATGATAGATTTGTGTGTGATTTTTTGTCTACTTTATGGCCACCATTACTTGAACATACCTGTTTTTTAGCTGCATGTAGATCCTGTGCAACCAAGATAAGGCATGCTTAGTGAGCAAATTAGTTGCTGATTAGTTACTCACACTAATTGGCTGCTATGAATTATTGAGCAACAACTAGTAATTCAATGTATGTGAATCATAAAGTTTAATGCTTTTGACACAGCATTTTCCCAAAGCAAACAATCAAAAGTTGTTTTTTAAATTAATGAAGAAATCTAGTGTTGCAGTTTTTCATAGAAATAATACCAAAAAAAAGAGCAAGCTCATTACAACTGTGTTTGATTTAATGCATGGAATAAACAAATAATGCCGCCACTTAACAACCACAAATCTATTCAAATTGCTCTAATGACTGCACAATTTTATATTCCCATTCTCTAATAATTGGAAGGCATTTATAAAAGATGTATTGACAGGAGAGTAACATGCGAACAGTACCATTTCATCCATTACGCTGAGCTTCAGCTCTATGCTTATTAGTCATTCATTTTTAATAGCTCATTCACATGATTGCACTATGGGATATGATAAGGAAAAAAAAAATACACTGTGCACCAAATGAAGATAAATGTGTAAACTGGGAACTCAACATGGGCAAAAATTGGGCCTCTGTTGGGAATTATCATCCTGTCAGTGTACAATTTCCCTCGCCACAGTAACAAATGACCTCATACATATTCAGTTATCCTGCATGGTTTAACTGTCTTGTTAGACAACAGGGTATAGTGTTAGGAGCAGTGCCAGGTATATTTCAAATTTAACAGCCTTTGCAGTTTTTTAGTGGCATTTCACGTTGGATAGTAAGAAGCACATGCTGAAATATAGTATAAAAAAAGAAGAAATATAGTTAATGGAAACAGCTGCATCCATCTAACTCTGCTTGTCTGGAGAATCCTTTGGCTGATCCAGAATATTAGATAAGGAGATTAGATATATCCTGCACTGTATTTTTTCCTGCAGTGCATCATAGCTTATTAAAAAAATCCCCTAACCCACTTCTTTCCACTTTATTATCTTGGCCTTTCCCCTTTTGTTAAGAAAAATTCTAATAATAGTTCTTAAATGAGACAGAGAAAAAACAGTGTGATCTTGGAATTGCAGCTGAGAGCAGTGTTGTGTGTCCGCACCCATATTTTCTGAAATGGTACACACTAATGGAAACGTTAATGGACAGTATGATAAGTACATAGTAAAACAGTGACCTGCCATAAAGAATTTTTTCCCCATAGCAATGCTGAATGTACTTTTCAGCATTTTGTTGAATTAAGGCATCACAATAAGTGAAATAAAGAAAGAAGAAAAGCTAAAGGTGTAACTATCACTACAGTATAGTGATTGCGATGGGGCACAGAGCTATTTTTCATCAATATGGTTTATGCAGGTAACAACAGCATTTAAATAAAATGAAAGTAATCTATGTAAAGCATGGAAAATTGCAATTGCTATGAAAACAATGAGTATTTTGTATCATTAGGGGAAATGTATTTGAGATGGAGTTTAGAGACGCAGAGGCCCCTTAAAGGTTTTGCTGTGGGACCCCAAACACATTTACATGTAAAGCAAACCCATACATTTTGCAAATACAACCTGTTTTGAAGTGATTGTAAACCTTTGCCATAAAATATGAACAAAGCATATCACTCTGTTTTGTGCACTTGTATCAATCTAGCGCACTAAATGTCACTTTTGTCTACTGCCTCATTCCTCTGCTATCAGCATGAATAATTGACACATTTTCCTGACACCAAGAAGTAAAAAGGTGACAGGAGTGGGAGCTCCAGCACACAGCCTGTGATTGACAGTGTCAGCTATTTTCCTGTGTGCTGTGTCCCTTTTTTCCAAACAGCTCCTGGCTTTCCTCACTGAGCTCTGCAGTGTGTAACTTCAACTGATTTCTGGAAGCTCAGACAAGCTGTATAAATTCCAGTTTTTGAATGACTGTAGAGAAGATAAGATTGTAGATAAAAAGGCACAACTTATATAGGAGGATTTGTTTCCTTTCTGTGTATCACCTGAGACCATTATTTTACTGGGTATATGTAAGCGTTTACAACTACTTTTAAAAAAGTCACTACTAACAACCAGTGTGAGGCTGCTGAAATTTCTAAATGTTTAAAGGAAACCAATTAGATAAAAATATTTAGGAGCTTTTTTTGTTGAATTGTTAAGGGAGAAAATTCCAGGTCTGTCATCCCCAACACCCTACTTGACAAATCTAAGTCACAGAAGTGGTATAGAAGTTATAACGCCTAACCAACATACTTATTCTAAATCATAAATTAATTGGCCGTAATTTACTAAAACAAAAGGAATCTGATTCATTTTAAAAATTCTGTCTTTTGCAGTAGAATTTTCTTTAGGACATCCAGGAATTTTACATTTTCCAAAGTGTGTAGGTATCCTGTTTCTGTAATCCATATGATGTTGGCTGTGTTTTGCAAAGAGATGTACAGGCTGTCTCCCATGCCTGGACCCCTATGTGTACTTTCTAGTGGAACATATGACTGATTAACCTCAATTCAAAATGCAGTGTATCCCTCTTTTGGAAGGGCTATGGCAAATGGCCCTCCACAAACAGCATATTGTGATAAACCTCTAGATAAATAAGAGAACCATAGTCTTCACTAAGTGGAAGAGTGGGCTTGATAAAAAAGTTGGCCGTGCCTCCACCCAGGACAGGGCCTCTGTGAACAGAGGAAATTCATTTTCTGGGAAATTGATCGGTAATCTAATCAAAGTGATTGGGAACAAATGATATACTGCAAGCCACATATAGTATATAGATGCACACTAGTATGGAAATAATACAAGCTTTATATAAGAAAAGATAAATAATAGTACATAAATTCAATGTACAAATAGATACTATCAGCAAAAGGCCCCTGGTGGAATTGTGCACAAATGCCCATGTACTGTATATACAGTTATTCATAAATAGACCTCAAGATAAATGTTATAGCAAAGTTCAGTTGCAGGGACCCCTGAGGATGATCATGATGCAGCATTCGTCTAAGTGTAAGAGACTTGCAGACAAGATCTGCGATGATGAGGAGACCTTCCAGCCACTGTCTAACATTTCATCAGCAGAAACCATGGTGGGGCACTGGAACTCAGTGTTAGTTCAAGGTAACTTTACACTTCCCCCCAGTCTGCTGTACCTACCTCCAATGATCCTGAGCTGTCAGGGCTCCCACAAGCTGCCCCACTGGTCCAAGGATTTGGATTCCCTGACACTTTCTCTTCTCTCCATCGCTGACAGGATGGGTTAGATGGACTCTGATTGGTCAGCCCTGTCCATGTGATGATGCTGACCAATTTTGAATGCATCAGGTCCATACTGGCAGCCATCAGAGAGAAGAGAAAGCAACAACTCAGGATTGTGTAGCAGGAATGTGGGTGGTATGGGGTGTTAGGTCACCTTTACAGAAAAAATAATAATTCTTTAGCTTATGCTATTGCACAAGTTATAGATAAACACCAATATAGTCTATTTAATTTTTCATATGAGAGACAATGTTCTACCATTATAACAGTTGAATTCATTTTCTATCAACACAAGGCATGCATATATGTTTCCTTTTAGTGAGCATCACAATATAAAACATGCACTGAAGTGATAAACTCAGTTGACCCTTTAGGCTGTCACATTCTGATTTAAATTTCAGAATTACTCAATAAAGCATAGGTCAGCATGGGTTGATATTGTGTTCTGTTTTCTTTATGTAATTTCCTGTGCCAGACAAGAACAAGAATAAAGTGTATTTTAGTGAAAAGTGCTCATCAATCACCCAAGTCCAAGACGAGCTTACATTAAGTGAAGCAAAATGCTGCAATTTGTTTTTCTTTTATTAAAAAAAAGCTGACAGTAGTCAGAAAGTAGCCATTTAAAATGCATCTTCCACTCTGGGCTGCTGGGATCCCATCACAAAACAATTCTGCTATATAACTATTAGTCCAGTAAGCACACACAAATAGTTGACAAGTTAGCAATGTCTTAGTTACATCCAGAATCTCTAATGTGATTGCAATTGCTTGAACACATCAGCCTAGTAGCTGATTTTTTTGTTTGAAGAAGTATTCAATTAAACACTATTTGTATGCAAACTGGTCACAAATATGTTACCCTATTAGGATTTTCGAAAAACAAACTTATGCTAGCTGTACACATACATCTACAATCACATATAACAATTGCCTCATTGAGAAGATTTTAGAAAAAGATTGCCAAAGTGTGGTCCTCAGTTATGCAGAAAGCAGTGGTGCCATTAGGATTCTTAGAGGCACTGTATTGTAAGCCCAAAGTGGCATCATGAAGCATCCCTAAGGAGTGTGACTTGATGTTCTGGGTGGACCCAAAGTGGTTTATAGGACATTTGGGGGTTTATTTACTAAAGCTGGAGAGTCCAAAATTAGACTCCCTTCTGCATAGAAACCAATCAGCTTCTAACCTCAGCTTGTTCAATGAAGCTTTGACAATGAAACCTGGAAGCTGATTGGTTTCTATGCAGAAGTGAGTCTGAGTTTGGACTCTCCAGCTTTAGTAAATAAACCCCCCGGTGTCATTCAACCAGGAAGCAGCAGGGGATGCTATTCACAAAAAATAAGTCAGGTATGGGTTTTTAATGCATGGTTGATCAATTATTTTCCTTTGTACATGTATGGACTACTTTATATTTATGGTGCCCCCTTACTGCAACTCATACATGCATATATTTATGTATTTCTGCCATTAGGTGTTCACATGCCTTCTGCAATGATCCTGCCCTACCAATCCAATCTACACTTCTCTTGCCCACAGTTTCATGTTCTGATGTATTAAGATAATGAATTAATGTAAAAAAAACTGCAGTTGATAATGTTTTACAAATGTTAATTGATGGTTCTTGCTTTTTAAAGTGCTCTACAAATGTTAATTGACATACAAATATGTCCATTCTTGGCATATTTTCTTCAAAAATGCAACATAGAAAATGAATGATAATGATTAATGTAGAATCTTACATGTGCACTTTATTGGACATAATTCTTGTATGTGATTATTCTGAGAAGTACTGTCCAATCCAAAATTCTGAATGCATTTTTATTTGGTTGGGCCCCATGCTGAAACCCATCCTAATTAAACTTTCAGTAGAACACACTGGGAGTGAATTAACCATTTCAATACACTTTTACCCCTCTTCCTGCGCAGACAAATTATCAGCTTCAGTGCTAAGTTTGAATGACAATTGCGCAATCATGCAACACTGTACCCAAACTAATTTTTTTATAATTTTGTTCACACAACTAGAGCCTTTTTTGGTGGCAGTTAATCACCACTGATTTTTTTTATTTTTTAATAAATAAATAAAGGAAGACTAAAGATTTAAAAAAAAAAAAGTTTTTCTTTGTTTCTGTTATAACTTTTGGCAATTAAATAATTGTTTTTTTTATAAATTTAGACCAAAATGCATACTGATACATTTCTTTGGAGAAAATAACCCAATTTAGTGTATATTATTTTGTCTGTTACAGAGTCCACAATCCACAAGTTACAGAGTCCACAAACTATGGTATCTGAAAATCGATCAATCCTGATGTTCTGACAGCCTCATCTCATTTCTTGAGGCCCAAAAATTCCAAGACAGTACGGATATCCCCCAAATGACCCCTTTTTGGAAAATAGACAGTCAGTGGTATTTAGTAAGAGGCATAGCGAGTTTTTTGAAGTTGTAATTTTGTGTCATAATTTTTTGCAAAATAAATGAAAATTTTTTTACAAACTGTCATCAGTGCAGTACAGCGTCATCTTATAAATGGTGTGGTCATGATCACAGACACTGACTAGTGACAGTATGAAGAAAAAATATTTTATACAATGTTTTATTTTTAATTACATTGTTTCTATTTTTTTATGATTTTTTTTTATAAAACACTGTGACCAGAGTAGTATAATAACATTGTACTACTCTGGGGAAGTGATCAGTATTTTTTTTCTTTTTACACATTTTTTTTTTACACTGCTATAGGCAAGCATTTAACTGAATGAAATGGATTCATTCAGTGTTTTTGTTGTGATAAGCTATGATTAGCCACAGCTAATCATATGACAAAGATGGGCTGTAATTGGCCCAGTCTGTACCATGTGATCACTGTGACCAATCACAGCTAGCAACACAGTTGTATACAATGGATGGCATTAAAGGGAGCCATCCATTGTTTACCATTGTCATGTGACCTGCTGTAATTGGTCACAACAGTCACATGGTACCAGCAATGGGCCAGTACACAGCTCTGTCATTGGCCGTGTCCAATGGACACAGCCAGTGGCAGATCTCGCTGCAGCGCAGCGGAAATCCGGGAGGATGTCATATGATGCCTACCCGGGGCTATTGGCCAGGCAGGAACTGTTTAAATCATATGCATACACAAACATGGCCCTGGCCCCACAGCAAACAGCCCAGACACAGCACAGTGTGATTTTTCAGTTTTATAATGCATTAATGATTAGCAATGTCAGGTCAGTGTTATGTATGACACAACCTGGCAGCACTGATTGTTCATTTATAAAAGTGGAGATCACTCAGTGCTGTGTGGCTGTTTGATCCATCTGTTGCGGCTGTGGATGTTTACAAGTATCTGCAGACAGACACACAGTACTGCAGGCTGTATGATATTTGTACATGACAGTGTCAGCCTCCAGAGTGACCCCTGTTGCCAAAGACCAAAGTTATCACTCACAAATCTGATTTCTTGCTAGCAGCATTATCAGACAGTAGGGGGCACTGTCTAACCATGCAGTTTGACAACCAAGGGATTACCAGTGGGAATGAATATAAATTAAAACCTAATTTTGTGATTTCTTTAAATATTCTCAGATGTCCACATGCCTTTTTATATTTGAGTTGACTGATGTTCATGGCTCTCTCACGTTCTCTGCTATTAGAGCCTGTTGCTGGATGAAAAGGCTGACTACTAACAGAACACTAAAAGTTACAAGAGTTTCCAGTGTGTTTTAGAAAACCCATCAGAGGACACTCCATTAGTCAGGAATGGACCTAGATAGTAATTCAGACAAGCAAATGTTTTCTTTTGTTTATTTTATGCTATGTACTTGCTGTGTATAGCCCTCCTGCTTTGAACCTGTAGTATTTGCTGCATTGCAGGACAAAGATGCAGGAAAACCTACTGTTCCAGGGTGTCCTTGTCTAATGCCTGGTTTACTGCTGCTACTATCAGATGGGCCTGTCTAGACTTGTGCAATTCATGGCACTCAAGACATGTCAAAATTCATACCAGTCCCTTATATCTGAGCATGCAGTCTTGCAGGTCAGGAAATGTCGGGGGGAGGGTCAAGCAAGTGCCCCCCCTGACCCATACCAAGCCACATGTCCTCAACATGGGGGGAGTGCTTTGGGGAAGGGGAGTTCCCCCCAAATTCACCTTGTCCCCATGTTGCCAAGGGCTTCTTCCCCACAACCCTGGGATGTGGTTGGGGGGTCTGCTTATGGGAGGCTTATCGGAATCTGGAAGCCCCCTTTAAGAAGAGGGCTCCCAGATCCCATCCCACTACGTACCCCTACTCTTTCACAAAAAAAGTTTTTAACAAGTCCTTTATTAAAAAAAAACATAAATAAATAAATGTCCCCCAGAAATAGATCCAACATCAATCATGATGAAAGTTGGCCACTGAACCCCTACTTATTCACATGGGGGGGGGCAGGATCTGGGAACCTCCTTTTTAAAGGGGGATTCCAGATTCTGATGAAGCCCCCCCCACCCACAGACCCCCCAAAACCACAGCCCAGAGTTGAGAAGAAGAGGCCCTTGTCCCCATCAACACTAGGGCAAGGTGCTTTGAAGGGGAGCCCCCCATGTTGAAGGCATGTGGCCTGGTATGGTTCAGGAGGGGGGTGCTCGCTCACCCCCCCTTGACTGACTTACTGGGTTTCATGCTCGGATAAATGTTTGGTATGGATTTTGGGGGGACCCTATGCTGTTTTTTTTACATTGGTATGGGCCTCCTCTTAACGACTTCCCATCCGGCCGTTGTATATAAACGGCCGAACGGTGGCAGTGCAGGGTCGGGTGGCTGTTTCTAAACGGCCTCCCCGCCCCCTGCTTGTGCACGCTCCCTGGGAGCGCGCAGCACCGCAATACGACACAGTGGAACACCAATCGCCGGACGGGACCTCTGTGCGAGGTCCCGATCATGTGATCACTGATTGGCCAATCAGTGATCACATGCAGAGTAGTAAGCAAGATGTCACTTCTGACATCATTGCTTACTACGTGTGAAATCTGTGAATGATCACAGAGGTCACATGGTACAAGGTTATTCACAAAAGCCTTGTACCATGCCACAAACTGTGACCAATCACAGCTCACACAGTAGTTCTCAATGGCTGCAAGAATGCAGCCAGAGAGAAGGAGAAATTATTGCTTTTACAGCCTTAAGGGTGTAAAAGTAATCAGCGTAAAAAAAAAAATCTTCATCACCCCCCACAAGTAGTACAGTGTCACCATGGTGACACTGTACTGCTAGGATGACAGTATGTAAAATTTAAAAAAAAACATAAATAATAATATAAAAAATATAAAACTTTACTAATGTAAAAAAAAGTTTAACAATTATAATTGTTGGTATAAACTAATTTGGGTTATTTTATTTTTTTTACTAAAAAGATAACGGAATAAATTTTGGCCATGATTCATGATTAAATATTATTTATTTGCAAAATGTTATAAGAAAAACACTTTTTTTCAAAATTTTTGGACTTTTTCATTTACATAGCAAAAAAAATTTAAATCCCAGTGGTGAATAAATACCACCAAAATAAAGCTTTATCTGTCTCAAGAAATGCTAAAAAATTCATATGGGTACATATGCATATTGCATGACCGCGCAATTGTCATTCAAAGTGTGATGGCACTGAAAGCTGAAAATTGGCCTGGACAGGAAGGGGGAAAAAGTGTCCGGACTGGAAGTGGTTAAAACTCATACTAGACCCCACATAGTTTTCTTTATTTTTCATTGCTGACATTCTTAAGTTCACATTCAGCTGTCAGTGGGGAAACCTACTGATAGCTGATGAGTCATCGGTTGTTAAGGGTGCTGCAACCCGCTTCGCAGCCCGCTCATTAATAACCTTTCTTCACACAAAATACTGATCGCTCGATACATTTTCGACTGCTTTGAATTCGAATTGTTATGAAAATTTGGAATTTGTTAGATAATTAATAAACGCAATGAAACTAAACTAATTTCGAAACAAATCCACAAAAAAAATTTGTAACATAACAAATTTATCCTTAATGAAATTAATTTTACCATTCTGCACATGTCTAAACCTGTTACCCTTATACTATCCATGTCCATGTATCATTACCCCTGGAGGAGTTGCTTGATTGTTAACTTTATTAACAGGAAATCCCTGCAAGGAAAAGGATGGGTGATACAGCTTTAAGATAACAATACATATAAGTTCACCATATGACACAGCCCACCATGGAAACACTTGTTCCCTATGGCCATCATTAACCGCATCCCCGCCGCCCTATAGCAGCTATACTGCTACAGGGTGGCAGGGGTGAGTAAAATCATGTATATATACCTGATTTTGCTTTTAAGGGTAGGGCGTGTGCCATGTGCAGCCACGACTGTCCATCACCAGGTCCCGGCTGGAACGCGGTGATTACCGAGGATCTCCAACGGAGAGGAGGGCTGCTTTGTTTACTAACAGTTCTCGTCCCTGTCAGCTTGGGCACACTGCTCTGGATGGCTGTGCACAGCACAGCCATCCAGAGCAGTGTGCTTACAGTGAAGCACCAACACACAACCCCCCAGTAAAACACTCCCAGCGCACAGTTAACCCTTTGATCAATCCTCTTGTTTTACCCCTTCCTGCCATTGCTTTTTTTTTGTTAGCACTGATCACTGTATTGGTGTTACTGGGGATGTCAGTGGCACCAAGTCAGTTCCCCCCAGTGTCAGAATGTTCGCTGCAGTCCCGCAGTCCCGCTATAGGTCGCTGATCGCCGCCATTATTAGTAAACAAAAACCTTTCACGTAAACCAATTAATTTACGCGTATTGGGATTTTTTTTAGCAAAGACATGTAGCAGAATGCATTTTGGCCTACATTTATGATGAAATATGATTTTTTAATTTTTTTTTACTGGACATGTTTAATAGCAAAAAGTCAAAAATATAATTGTTTTCTCAAAATTGTCAGACTTTTTTTTTATAGAGCAAAAAATAAAAAATGCATGGGTGATCAAATACCACTGAAAGAAAGCTCAATTTGTGGGAAAAAAGGACATACATTTCATTTGGGTGCAGCGTTGCATGACCGCGCAATTGTCAGTTAAAGTAACGCAGCACCGTAACACAAAAAATAGCCTGGTCACGAAGGGGGGGGGGGGTAAATCCTCAGGAGGACAAGTCATGCACACTGGACGTTTTTGCAGCTGCTTTTGATGTTTTTTTCTACAGCCAGTAAACTCCCCAGCATGTTATCCTATGTGTCCATGCACACCTAGACTGGAATCAGCTTTTTTTGGATGGGGGCGTTTTTTGGCTGGAAAAAAAACCCAGAACTAGTGGGTTTCTAGAGGAGTTTTTTAGCTGGAAAAATTCTCTAATGCTGAAAAACGCGGCAAACTGGCATTTTTGGATTTTTTTTGAGAAAATGCTAAAAACTTAGATTGTACGCCCCTTAAGGGTCAGGGACTGATGTGAATGTACAGTATATATATGTGAAGCGCTGTGTAAATTGACGGCGCTATGTAAGTATCTGAAATAAATAAATAACGCAAATGCAAAAAAATGGGGCTAAACGCTGATGCAAAAATGCTAAAAACCACTGAAAAACTTCCATTTTAAACGTGACTTTACACAGCTAATGTTACCAGCGTTATTAAAGTGCTCAGTGTGCATGGAGCCAAAATGCACTAGGCCTGTGTGAGGGAATGACACTTACCCATACACAGAGGTACAGTACTTACTTTCCAGCATAGTGCAACAAATACAAATGTTTAGAGCAATAATAGAGCAGTCTAAATCTAAATGCCAAAGGCACTACCTAGTCACTGGCCAGTGAACATGGAAGCCCTGCTGGTGTTGGGGCTCCTAGTCTCTGGTAGAGAAATTTCCATCCCTTCCCAGGGTATTTATAATCCCAAAGGCCAGATAAAACAAGAGTAAGTCAGAGGCTTTTCACCACTTCTGCTGATTTAGTGATGAATGATCACTGTGTCCTTCTCCGTTTAGGTCTGGGGTCCTAATATAGCAGTCTCTTGGCACTGCACAGCAGCATGGCACTGGAACAGGTGGAATATCCTGGAACAACTGGAGCAGCTGGATCACTCTGAACAACTGAAACACATGAATAGCAATCGAGTTTAGGCAGCACATGGTCCTCTCTCAGCAAACAGTCTCTTTTGCAGCAGCACATGGTCCTACACAGCAGCTCACAACCAGGGGCGGACTGACAACTCATGGGGCCCCTGGACAATAGGGATCATGGGGCCCCTGTGTCCTCGCCCACACTCAAACCACACCCAAAAAAGCCTATAAAAGGTACCAGGGGCATCTCATGGGGCCCCCTACTGACCTCGGGCCCTAGAGCAGTGCCCGAGTGCCCCAATGGTCAGTCCGCCCCTGCTCACAACACAGTAGTACTTCCCACAGAAGTAAACAGTCTTGTCGGGTCTCTGCTGCAGCAGATAGTCTCAGCCAGCATCAGCAGATCATCTAGCAGCAGCAGATCATCTAGCAGCAGCAGCAGCAGCAGAGCATCTAGCAGCAGCAGCAGATCATCTAGCAGCAGCAGCAGATCATCTAGCAGCAGCAGCAGATCATCTAGCAGCATCAGCAGATCATCTAGCAGCATCAGCAGATCATCTAGCAGCAGCAGATCATCTAGCAGCAGCAGCAGCAGCAGCAGAGCATCTAGCAGCAGCAGCAGCAGATCATCTAGCAGCAGCAGCAGATCATCTAGCAGCAGCAGCAGCAGATCATCTAGCAGCATCAGCAGATCATCTAGCAGCATCAGCAGATCATCTAGCAGCATCAGCAGATAATCTAGCAGCATCAGCAGATCATCTAGCAGCATCAGCCTCAGGCTACAATGTCTCAGGACAATTTAGCAGTCTCACACATCATCATTGCCTCCCTGAGCCTTGTCCTGGATCCCCAAGCCCTGCACACTGACTCCCCAGCAATCTGCACTGTCAATCCAGGCAGTGGGCAGGCTTAACACAGGCAGTGAAGGTCTTCTGTGCTCTCCTCTACCTCTGTTGTTCATCCAGCAGGTAACAGCAAGCTGTTTTCCAACAAATTACACTCTACCAGGCAGCCATTGCTCAGTGATGCTACATATATATTCTCCTTTATGCTAACTGCTGGACCCCTATATGGCCAGAAAGGTAAATCAAGCCATGTGGCAACAAAGCTTCAGCTGTAAAAGAAAACCAATACTGAAAGAAATACAGGTGCACCTCGGTTTACGAACGCCTCGTTTAACGTAATTTTCAGTTTATGAATGAAAATCCATTAAAAATAATGCCTCGGTTTACAAATTTTAAAAAACTGTTTTTCGCAATACGAAGTGTATGTCGGTGCTGATTTTTAAATGCAATTGCCAGCTTTTTTTTTCTTCGCTATAGCTCACAGAATTAGCTGTCACTTTCCCCGGAGCTAAAGGATACTTTGTTTCTTTTATCTCAGTAAACAAACTAAAAGGAAACATTTATATAAAATAAATATGATGATGTGATCAACATCTATTATATCGCGCTAATTGCAACTTATATGTAAATAAACTGCCACTATATATAAACCAAAAAATCTTTTAAATTAAAACACCAAATGAATAAAGTGTTTAAAGTGGCGCTGAGTGAATAATCAATAATAAATACAATGATAAAATAAAACATATTATAATAAAAAATATCTCGTGAATACCCATAAAACTCAATAGTGATAACACAGATATATGAATAGTTCATGAATACTGTAAAAAAAACAATAACAAACTTAAAAAGTGATGGAAAGTCCATGAAAAAAGTGTAATAAAGTAATCCAAAGTCCATGCAATTAAATCTTCTATTTGACCATGTACAGCAAACTGAAAACAAACATTGATTCTTTTAACTCAGGGAAATAAACTAAAAGGTAACTTTCTTTCTTTTAGCCTGGGGGAAAGTGACAGCTGATTCTCTGAGCTATAGTGAAGAAAAAAAAAAGGCGGTAATTACATTTAAAAACCAGCACTGACATATAGTGACAGCGAGTTTTTTTTTTTACTTTTTTTCTGACCTCCAGAATGGATTAATTGGTTTTCAATGCATTCCTATACGAAACTGCGTTTCAGTTTACAAAATTTTCGCAATACGAAAAGTCCCAGAAAAAGCATTACATTCGTATACCGAGGTACACCTGTACATGGATTTTATTGATGACTGTCTTCTAAAATACTAGTTTTATGGCTGTCATGTGGCTTTAACACTTGCTGAGTCACTTGCAACAAGTATATACTGTAGATCAGGAGCTTTAAATTTATTTAAAAATATATAGTGCTAGTCAAATGTGTTAAACATACAAGGTGCTTATCCCAAAATTGCAGAGCCATAAAAGTACATACAGAGAAGAAAAAGGGACTTTTTAATCACCAAAAGTACAAAAAGAAAAAAAAATCTTATATGCAAAATATATTATAACATATTTTATATAATATTATAATAAATATAAAAACATACATTTTTACTTTTTATATAAGTTCATATTCTCTTTTTTTAGTTTTGGTGCGTATAAAATCCCTTTTTCTTCTCTGTATGTTTTTTATAACTTTACATTTATTTAGTCTGGGCATGATTCAAGCTTGTTTTAGATCAGTGACTTAAAAGTTGAAGACACTGAAAACACTGAACCAGGCAGCTAGCCTTTCAAAATGAGGTTAGTGATTGAAGCCTGCATATTTCTTTCATTACAGGCTTGAGTAACTCGTTTGAGAGTCCATATTGAACATAAAAAATGTATAATTTGTGAAGAAACAGCTGTAATAAAGAGTAGGAATTTATTTACATAAGACCAAAGATATAGATATATTTCCAAGTATACTTTTCAAGAGTCCAAAACTTTTCTTCATAATGCAGAAGCAAGAATGATCATGATATCATTAGCTGCCACACATGAAACTTCATACTATAGAGCTTGATAAGAAGATGTAAAGAGCAATGACAGTGAAGCTTTTAATGCACACTGATGAAAATTACGCTTGAAGCTAAATTGCTTAAGGTACTTTTTTTTTTTGATTTACATCTAGCTCTTGCAGTCATTATAAGCTCTGCTACTAAGAAATGTCTTTGGATTGTAATGAGGGTGTTGATGGAACTACTGGATGGCATTTGCTGATGATTAGAACTAAGAGATGTTAGTTGTTATGGCAGCAATTAGATTCATAGAAATACAAGTACTCTATGTGAATTTCAAACTCCTCAAACTAAAAGATTGATGTAACTCAGAAGTGAGAAAGTGTGAATAGGATGCAGAAATTCACTAGCTGAGACATTTGCTTTCAACTTGGTTACATACTGTAAATTACTGTAAGAATCTCCTTCATATCCCATAGGTGTATTTTGCACTAATGCATATTGAAACAATAGAAGCTGTTTACAGTTTGGACACGGAAGATGAAAAATGTATTTTTAAAACATTTAGGGCCTAAAGCAACCCTTTGGGGTGAATTACCCCACCTGTGTTAACATGTGTTATGACACACAGTACTGCATATGTGAATGAAATCCTTGCCCTCCAGAAGACTTACTCCCCTTCCTGATCAGGCCATTTTTTGCGATATGGCTCTGCATTACTTTAACTGACAATTACCTTGTCATGCAATGCTGCACCCAAATGAAATTTAAGTCCTTTTTTTCCCGCAAATAGAGCTTTCTTTCAAGTGTTATTTGATCGCCTGTGTGTTTTTGATTTTGTGACCTATAAACAAAAAAAGACTGACGATTTTGAAAAAAAAAACCTATATTTTTTTACTTTTTGCTATTAAACATGTCCAGTAAAAAAATGTAAAAAATTAAATTGTGTCATAAATTTAGGCCAAAAAGTATTCTGCTACATGTATTTGCTAAAAAAAATCCCAATACGTGTAAATTAATTGGTTTACTTGAACGTTATAGCGTTTAGAAATGGCGGTATATATACTGGAATTTGTTTTGGATTTTTTTTAATTAGTAATGACAGCAATCAGCGACTTATAGTGGGACTGCAGTGGCAATTCTGACACTGGGGGGAGCTGACTTGGTGTCACTGACATCCCCAATACTGTGATCAGTGCGAATAAAAAGCACTGATACTATACTAATGGGACTGGACAGGAAGGGGTTAACATCTGGGGTGATCAAAGGGTTAACTGTGTGCTGGGTTCTGTTTTACTATGTGGGCTGTGTGTGCTTTACACTGTAAGCACACTACTTTGTATGGCTCTGCTATATAGAGCCATACAAAATAGTATGCAGGAGCTGACAGGGGAAAGATCTGTATTGTTTACATACAGGTCTCTCCCCTGTCGGTAATACTTGTAGATCGCCCGGTGTCGGAAATCATTGGCTGGGACACGGTGATTGACAGCCGAGGCCGCGAATATATACATGATTTTGCACACCCGTGCCGCCCTGTAGTAGTATTTCTGCTATAGGGCGGTGCGGAAGCAGTTAAAGTTCACCTTTTGTAACATGTTACACCTGTATTAAGGGTGTAACATGTCACATGTTACTGCTGCAGCTTCCCTCATGCCTCCCTGAGTCCCCAATGTGACAACAGACCGGAGATCTTCTCCCCGTGTCTGCTGCTACAGTTCTCTGCCTCTCCAGCTGCATCACTCATTCATAATATTCTGTGAATTGGAAACTACAACTACCGACAGCCTTTGCGACTGTCGGGTTGTAGTTCTCAGTGACCTACCACGATGCTTTTGAGCTCTGTGGTAGTTCATTGAGGCTTCCTGTCTTTGTGTAACTGACTGTTCGTACTAGGTATGAGCAGACAGCTTACACTTAGAGTCTTTAAGAGCCCTGCATAGCATCCACGATCTGCTGATCATGAGTGCAATGCTTTACAGGCTCCCAATAAAATAAATAATAAATACATATTTTTTTTACCTGCAAAAAGACGTGTATTCATTATTTTTTTTTAAAAAGGTGAACTTATCTTTTAAGACGGACCACTCATTATGGATGGTCTGCCAATGCACCGCAATAGATGAAAAAACATGCATTCCCGTTTTTTCATTGTGTATACATTGTGGTGCACTGCGGTGCTTCCATATTGTTCTCTATTGTAAAATGTATTCATGATGACTGGAAGAACAACGCACTGCACATAGAGCAGATGCAGTGCCGTGCACTGTGGCAATGCACATTAACACATTTGTTTAAACATGTATTTCCTCAGAGAACAAGTGTGAATGGGCTCACTAAGTTAAACTTCTGAAATACACAGTTGAAATACATGTGTACCTGTTACCTGCCAATGTATTTGTGACTGTGCTCAGCAAATACAGGTCATCCACGCAGCCCTGCTGGATCACATAGCCAGGTTGGTGACACCAACCTTCTCTAGTGCAGTTAATGCATATCTAAACACAAGATTAAAAAAATAGATTGCAAGTTTTTAGATTTTTTTCTGTGAACCACAGAACAGATGTGAGGAGAGGAGGAAGTGTTTGTAGTCCAAATCATGAGAGCGTCCAAGGATGACAAAGCTGCTTTTCCATAGATACTGTACGGTGACTGAGCATTGTCACCCTAGGATGGGAAGTGCGTTATAAAACAAAATCGGAATTAATAGGGATGAGCTTTATGTTTGGGTCAATCATGATTTAGTTTCAAATCCAAGCTGCAACAGATCACTGAAAATGCAAACTAAATGCCTAATTTGACCGGTTCACTTGCCTGTCCATATCTCCAGTTTTGCAGCCAGAACGCATTCATTTAATGGTGGTATCTCTACTACATTATGACAGCTCTCCACCATCTACCAGCTTGTTTCAAATTGTAAACAAACTAATTAGAATCCAGAGCCATGTCAATGACCACATATGATCATGGCCATATATGACTTAAGATATCAGCCAGCTTCTACAACTGGTTTTTCTACATTCAGCAGCTGGACAAGAAACTGATATTTATGACAGAGTATCAGTGGGAGAGTATTGCCCTGGTGTGGGCCATCATGTCCACATGTCATCATTCATCATTGAACATGTTTCCATGTTCTTTTTTTTAAGAATATTTTTTTTATACTGTGTCTGTGTTGTTTACTCATTTAATTTTTTGTGTACATATGTAACAAGGGGTACTATATACCCCATATTCATTTATGCGGTGAAGGTTGGAAATATTGGGGGCCCACTTATACTATATTGCCAAAAGTATTGGGACGCCTGCCTTTACATGCAAATGAACTTTAATGGCATCCCAGTCTTAGTCCATAGGGTTCAATATTGAGTTAGCCCAGCTATAACAGCTTCAACTCTTCTGGGAAGGCTGTCCACAAGGTTTAGGAGTGTGTCTATGGGAATGTTTGACCATTCTACCAGAAGCGCATTTGTGAGGTCAGGCACTGATGTCCGACAAGAAGTCCTGGCTTGCTGTCTCATTCATCCCAAAGGTGTTCTATCCAGTTGAGGTCAGGACTATGTGTAGGCCAGTTTAGTTCCTCCACCCCAAACTCGCTCATCCATGTCTTTATGGGCCTTGTTTTGTGCACTGGTGCAAAGTCATGTTGGAACAGAAAGGGGCCATCCCCAAACTGTTCCCACAAAGTTGGGAACGTGAAATTTTCCAAAATGTCTTGGTATGCTGACGCCTTAAGAGTTCCCTTCACTGGAACTAAGGGGCCAAGCCCAACCCCTGAAAAACAACCCCATTCCATAATCCCCCCTCCACCAAACTTTACACTTGGCACAGTGCAGTCAGGCAAGTACCGTTGTCCTTGCAACCACCAAACCCAGACATGTCCATTGGATTGCCAGACAGAGAAGCATGATTCATCACTCCAGAGAACATGTCTCCACTGCTCTAGAGTCCAGTGGCGGCGTGCTTTACACCACTGCATCCGATGCTTTGCATTGCAGTTGGTGATGTAAGGCTTGGATACAACTGCTCCGCCATGGAAACCCATTCCATGAAACCCTCTATGCACTGTTGTTGTGATAATCTGAAGGCCACATGAAGTTTGGAGGTCTTTAGCTATTGACTCTGCAGACAGCTGGTGACTTCTGCGCACTGTGCTCTTCAGCATGCTCTGACCCCGCTGTCATTTTACGGGGCCTGTTGTTCCCAGTTTCTTCCACTTTGTTACAATACCTCTAACAGTTGACTGTGCAATATTTAATAGCAAGGAAATTTCATTGATGGACACACAGATGGCAATCTATCATGGTACCATGCTTGAATTCACTGAGCTCCTGAGAGCGAACCATTTGTTCACAAATGTTTGTAGAAACAATCTGTATGCCTAGGTGCTTGATTTTATATACCTGTGGCCATGGAGGTGATTGGAACATTTGAATCCAATGATTTGGAGGGGTATCCCAATACTTTTGGCAATATAGTGTAAGGAAACTTCCAGATTCTTATACATTTCCACTGTTCACTCAAAAAAAGTCCACTGGGGGTGAGGGCTTTGTGGATCAACAAAGGCACAAGGTACTTTGCCATGTGGGGCCCCCCTGGAGCAGTACCCTATCCATGTAGAGGATGGGTGCATGCCCACTGACCCCTTTCCATGTCAGCCAGTTTTAGTGAGATGTGAGGCCTCTTTCAATTACACTTTCAATTACAAATACTCATACATTCATATAGATCATTGAGCAATCTGCCAATATGGGCACAATTGTGTTTCTTATATCCCTTTTGGTAAAGGTACTATAAGCTGATATGAGAAGAAATGCTCAGTCTATATTTTTTGTTTTTCCCCAAAAAAATAGTTTAGGAATGACATTTACTCCACTTTATTAATGCTTGCAAAATATTTCAGTAGTTCAACATATTTTTTCTTTAAGAGGATGCACTTTTTATTTTTGCTAAATACAGGGATATCATGTGTGAAATTAAAAATAGAGACTTCAGCCATCTTGTGCAGAGAATAATAGCTTACGGCACATAAAAACACATACAGAAGCAGAATTCCTTCTTAGTACATGCTGCAGCAAGAGAAAATGTAATAACAATAAATGTAAAAGTAGGACAGAAATATCAGCTTATTTTATACTGAGATCTTAAAATTTGCTCTTACATATTATACTGCACATACATTATCTCTGCTAGATATTTTGCTTGTCAACCATTTTAATTGTAGAAGGGGCACTGCAAGTAAGAAAGCAAACAGATATTAGTATGTTGCATTTATATTATTATTCCTGCCCAAATTCTCCACTACTGCCTATACAAGACCTTTCCGTATGTGATGGAGGTGAGTAGAAGGGTCTAGAAGTTCTTTTCTGCCTGTCTTATCAGTAATGCTGTTCTTTAAAGTGATTCTAAAGATTGTATTTTTTTTTTTATAACAAACATGTTATAGTTACCTGCTCTGTGCAAGGGTTTTGCACAGAGCAACTCCAATCCTCTTCTTTTTGGGTCGCCCGCCAGCATTCCTGGCTCCTCCCTCCTGCCAAGTGCCTTCAATAGCAAGCCTCTTGGTATGGGGGCACTCGAGCAGGTTTGCTCTGAGCCACGTTACTGTGTGGAAATTGTCAATTCACCTACAGAGCGTGACTTGACCCCTCCCCGCCTTCTCCTCATTGGCTCGCTGGGTGTGATTGAGAGCCTATGGCTCCTGCTGTTCTGTGAGCCATTGAGGAGAGAGAAACTAAGGAGAATCGCTGTTCTCTTGCATATCACTGGATTGAGATGGGGCTCAGGTAAGTATAAGAGGGTGATGAGGGGGACTGCACCCAAGGTAAAAAAAAACCTTCTGCATTTAGAACCACTTTAAACATAAATATGCATTTTTATGTCTGTATGCAGTTCAGCACCAGAGGAGAAGCAGTTTGGGGACTGTTTGCTGACAAAAATTGTTTTCATTAAATAAGTTTGCAAATGATGCTTAGCTAGTGATTCACCCACATTCTCATAAGTCCTCACAAGTGTATATTGAATGAATTATGCTTGAAGCGGATACAGTATTTAAAGCTCATCTGCTACCTTCCTTGCAACCATTTACAGATTTTTTTTAAAAAGGGCTATTTTTTTACTTCCCTAACTATGTTCCTCACTGGTTCCATTTCCATGAGTGACTACTGGTAATCTTGGCTGCAGTCTGTGACAGCATCACACAGCATCACACTGTGCAGTCTTCTGGAGCCTGAGAGAACTTAGCCATTGGACCAGCAATAGGAAATATCCACATAACCCAAGCAGTAATGTGGTTCTCAAAGAAGGACCAAATATGGTAAAGAACATAGAAGACTCCAGAGCAGGTAGTTTACATGACCACAGATTTAGGTGAGTGAACATGTTTTCAGTATAGTGAGCTGTCACTTCAGCATACGTATATAATGCTGATGACTTTTTCAGCTTAGCTTAGGGGTGTCCCTGACCATGAATCCTGTGTTATAATAAAAGCAGATATACCATAATGAAGAATGCTTTGTCAGAAAATGAAATATGCAATGTTATACAAAAGTAATTCACAGTGTAATAAGAACACAGGCTGTAGTCTATTTTAAGCACAATGAAGCATACATAGTGCAGTGGGCAGAAGTATGTAAGTGTCCCGAGCATTGTTGGTCAACAAGTACAAACATTGGAAGTGCACCTTGAAGAGATTGAGAAGAAACCTGCATAGTGCTATGCAGGGGTGGACTGACAACTCATGGGGCCCCTGAGCAATATTATTGGGGATCATGGGGCCCCTGTGTCCTTGCCCAAACTCAAAAAAGCCTATGAAAAAGAAAGGTACCGGGGCATCTCATGGGGCCCCCTACCGACCCTGGGCTCTTGAGCAGTGCCCGAGTTTCCAAATGGTCAGTCCGCCCCTGGTGCTGTGGCAGCTGCCTGCTGCATGCTTGTGGGGAAGGCCAAAGGTGGGCATCACTGTATCACTTTTGTTGTGCAGCCTTTCTTTCTCCCTTTGCTCTGCTATGGTTTAGCAGAGCCCTCCAGAATTGATGTCAGAGCCAGCAATACCTTCCAGCAACTCTCAGGGCCAGCAATGACTATTCTACAGCAATAACCACTAGGACGTACCAAGGCCAGCAATGATAACCTGCAAAAATAGCTCCCAGCAAGTGTCAGGACCAGCAATAACCCCTTGAAAGTGCCATGACAAGCAATAACCATTAGCAACTATTACCAGCAATTAACACACAGAAATAACCACCAGCAATAACCCTTCAGCAATAATGTCCAGCATTTGTATTTAGTAGTTTGCCTTACATGGACACCCACTCCAGTGAATCTGCTTCTCTAGCACTCCAAAGCACCCAATGGCGTAGCTGTTTTTCATTCCTCATTACCTATAAAGCTCTAAGACAACTAAATATATTGGGAGAGGAGCGGAAAAGATGTCACTATCTGACCTTATTTTTCCATAGGAATCACTGCAGAAAGGGAAACAGCTATTATGTAAATTATTTATGTTTGTCAGTTTAGGGTAATTTTCATGTTAATTTTCAAAATATCAATTCAGGTAGCATCATTTAGGTGCTGAAAACATTTTAAAAGTGTGAGAATAAATAGTGAGTGTTATAGGATAGAAATCTTTAGAGCAGGAGGTCCACCCCCACCCCACCCTATTCTAATAGAAGCTATCTGAACCTGTGCACATACCGTAAATGCTTATGTGAATGTAAGGCAGCCCATACAGTTATCATTTTTTTGTTTAACCAGCGGGCAGGGGCGGACTGACAACTCATGGGGCCCCTGGGCAATAGGGGATCATGGGGCCCCTGTGTCCTTGCCCAAACTCAAAAAAGTCTATGAAAAAGGTACCAGGGGTATCTCATGGGGCCCCCTGCTGACCCCGGGTCCTCGGGCAGTGCCTGAGTTTCCAAATGGTCAGTCCGCCCCTGCCAGCGGGTTTAACAAAGAATAAAAAAAATATCCATTTTACCAATCCACACATTCTATGTGGATGGGGGAATGCTCCCACTGTTCTATTGTGGTTTGATGGCAGTGAGCCTTCCCCACAGAATACAATGATTAGTGCTGAGCCAGCAGCATTTAAATCCTTGTATAATTGGCTTAAAAAAGAAACAAATATACTTGGCAAGGGCAAGATGTAATGGTTTTATGATTTTGCTCTTCAATAATGAGTTAAGATAGTTTTCATGGTTCACATGGTTGTATACTACACCTTGATCTTCACATTCAGCCAGTAGAAATGTTATATCTATATCTTTAGGTATAAAGCTAGTTTTGTTAATAGACTTGCTATGTATATATTGAGGATGGTCAGTGATTATTGCTATTGTGCCATTGAAGAGGTCGTATATGGTAGAATAGCCCTGGAACCCTTTCACATGTATTGCTCACAATAGGCTCCATGTCATTGTTGATGTTTTTTTTTTAATCTTATATACACTGATTCCCTATACATGAAAAGGCATGTGTTTTGATTTCAGGTTAAACATGAGTTTGACCCAAACCCAGCCTATTTGCAGTTCAGTGAATCCTCAAATGGTTGAATTTAAACAGTTCACCTACGTGAACCTTTGGGTAATGTCTTTACACAAGTATCAGCCAGATGTTTGTCATTTAACCACTATCACCACTAACTGATTTCGGTGTATAAACAAGCCAGCAGGTACCTGATGACATTATTGATCAAATATGGTAAAGACCATATACTGTATGTAATAAAACCAGCATCCAACAGGATACTGAATACATGCACAGCTTTATTATGATAGAGGTTAAAATCCATGAGTTCAGCATCTCTGACTTATTTCAACCTAAAGCAGCCTTAACCAAGGCAATTGGTTAAGCTGCTTAAGGCTGAAATTCATCAGCAGTGCTATACTCATGGGTTTTGCTCATGCATCAAAATAAAGCTGCAAATGTATTCAATAGTCTGTCTGCCGGTGACTTTATTACATATATGAGTATTCTGTGGCCTAAAGAAGCCATGGCTAGAGAACTGACTATTTTAATTAGCTCACATGAGACATTTGAGTAGAATGTGATGAGTTATTTCATTTATGGTAAATACCATACAGTATTTAGATTATGACATCATCTAGGATCTCTGCCAGCTTGTTTACATAGAGAAGCTGATGGAAATCTATCATTTGCGGTGGGAGTAGAGGCAGGTAAACATTGGTACAGTAGGTCTTCGTGGAGGTAGGTTATCTGCATGCCATGCAGATAACAGAATATGTTATCTGTATGACATGATTCATGTTGGATTTATATCTTGGGACTTTTTTTTTTTCAATAAAGAACTTTTTTCACTGTGTAGGTGTTTTCAGTTGTTATTTACATTTTTCTTGTGAATGAGTAACAAGGGGTCCTATTTGTCTCTTGCTTATTCCCCTTGGGAGGGGGCAGATATCTGGATGTTCCCATTAGTGATGAGCTGAATTGCCTTGGGTTCAGTTTGAGCAGGGATTTGTGATCTTCAGAGAAGTTTGGATGCTGAACCCAAACCCCACTGATACTAATGGCAGCCAAATCTTTCAAATGAATAATGCCCATTTTCTGGTCTAATAGGTAAGGTGGTATTAAAAATAGCACTGGGGGCACTGCCTTTGGGAACATGTACCAGTGCAAAAAAATTTTTTTTTTTCTTTTTATTCCATTCAGCCAGGAACAGTATTTTTTAAATACTTGAAGTCTAACACAAAAAAATGTCCAATTCCTTTAAAAACATTCCTGGGGGATGCCCTAATCTTGTCTGTACAGGGGCCACCTCTTTGATGTACAGAATTGCCACAGCAGTACTGACATTTACAATGAAAAAAAGTGTTTAACAGTACAAATGGCATGTCATTGACAGCTTCTTTGTTTTAAAAAACACAGCACACAAACTACTTTAGGGACTGACATATATTTTGGGGGCCTTGGAAGGGGATTGAGTGTGTGTGTGTGTGTGTGATTTTGTTTAAAAAACAAACATGTCTATACTTACCTGCTGTGTGCAGTGGTTTTGCTCAGAGCAACCTGGATCCTCTGCTTCTTGAGTCCCCCACCGGTGCTCCTGGCCCCTCCCTTCTGTTGGGTGCCCCCACAGCAAGCAGCTTACTATAGGGGCATCCGAGCATGTGCACTCCCAAGCAACTGCTCCATGTGTCCATTCACACACAGAGCCATGGTTTGGCCCCACCCCCCTCTCTTCTCATTGGCTCACTGGTTGTGATTGAGCCAATGGTTCCCACTGCTGTCTCAGCCAAAGAGAAGAGAGTCTTCCAGTGCACATCACTGGAGATGCACAAAGGAGGTTTTTCACCTTAATGCATAGACTGCAAAAAGGCAAAAAAACCAAGCGCATTTACAACCACTTTAAACTGTATCTTTTTTTTCTGTAATGGTCACTTTTGCTGCAGTACCTGTACCAGAAAAAGAAATTGCATAGCATCTCTCAAAATGCATAACAAATCTTTTAAATCTTGTAAGAATTTTAAGATTGTATGCCACTCAAAATAAACAAAACAAATCTATACCAGATACTTTGGGTATGATATGGATGTTTAAGGGAACTTAAAAAAAATAAAATTCTGAATGGAGGTACCCCTAAAAATCCATAGCTGACCCTCCATCTGAGCATACAGCCTGGAATGAGTGTGTGCCCCCCTTGAACCATACCAGGCCATATACCCTCAATGTGGGGGAGTTCTTTGAAAGAGGAAACCCCCTGTAAATCATCTTGTCCGCATATTGATAACAGGTGGTCATGGGGTTCTATGAATGGGGGATTATTGGAATCTGGAAACCCTCTTTACCAATAAGGAGGCACAGAAATACAACCCCCCCCCCCCATGTGAATAGCACCCCTATTCATTTACAAAAAAAAAAAATTGTAACCTAGAAATCAAGTCACCCAAAAGTTTCTCAAGTTCTTTATTAAAAAAAGAAAAATACACAAAAAAATGTCCCTCGTAGTAAATCCGTTGTCAATCACATCATCCCACGATACAGATCCATGTCAATCATGATTTCCAATATCCATCAACCCACCAAAAGAAAAAAAACTGCCGCACATGAGACATGTCCCATGTATTTTTTTGTCATCCACTCACTGACAAGTCTGATGGATGACAGCAGATGCCGGATCTCCTCTGTGATGTCATTGAACGAAGATGAACATGACAAAAATTTCACCCAGACTTCAATGACATTCCAAAAATAATAGTCTTAGGAATTTCTTGTAACTATGGTTGAAAATGATCATTGATTTGACCCCAATAAACATTACAAAATTTAAAAAAATTATTTTCTAGCCACATGTTACTTGTGTAGCCAGCTTTAACCTTCTTCTGTTATTCTGTTCTGACAACAGATACATAGTGTTCTAGATCTTAATGTCATCACACTTACAAAAGAGCATTAACTTTAAAAACAAATAAGATTCTATATTACTGGCAAAAGATCCATAGAAATGAAAATGTGGAACTGTTATAAGGTACTTAACACACAGTAAATGCATTTTGCACCACATTACTACATAAGCTTACCCTAAACAAATATGTATGTCTGTCAAGAAGATGAAATTATAAGATTGTGATATTTTGTATTACATAGGAAGAAAATGTGATAAAGTACATTATTGGCCGCCTGCTGCCTCGTAAAATGTTATTGTCATAACACATGATGTAAGTGTCCCTTCCACAAATCCACTCCTGATTATTATTATACATTAGGGATAGAATTTGCATGTGTGTTTATTTTTATATGTCATAACTTTTTTTTTTCATGACTGAACGTCATTCAGGCATCTTGGGAACTAAATAATTTATAGATTACTTTCAGAGCTGCTGAATAAAGTGTCATAAAAGATTCAGATAAATGATTATTTTGCTGTAAAATCTCTGCTGTGCAGAGTAAACTTTCTACAAACTGAATATTAGCATTAGTGTGGGAGTCATAATGCATTCAGTAATGAAGTAAAGCACTGACAGCATCGTTTTGTCAGTGAACCAGCTCTGTCGTAATGAGAACATATTTGGTAGGATGGAGACACAGTGACATCAAACCTGGCAGCTGCCAACAACTGAATACAGATTCCAGGTGGATGATGCTTGTATACATAGGAATAGTATGGGAAAGATATTACTTATGGGAGTTAAAGACAAGTTTTTTTTTATTTATTTTTTTGAATTCTTAAAGAATAAACAAATTATCAGCACAGTTTTAAAAATATTGTATTGTATTTGCAATACAGTACAACTGAATAGCCTATTTATCCACAGAACCTTTGTCAACAGAAAAACCTATTTATTTCCATTCAGTAGTCACTTATAGATTTTAATGTTACATTTACATGAAAATAATTTAATATTTTACATTTTAAGTATGGATTGTGTCAAAGTGTCATTGTCATTTTCCATATGCATGTTTGTACTCCTGACAAGGCACAAACTATCTGCATGACAATGCAATTTACATCTTTGCAGAATGACAGCCAAACTCATTCTAGGATAAGACATGTAAAGGATTTAATATTTGTAGAGCTGTTTGTACAGTGACATAAGAACAGCTTTCAATACATCTTTACTGTCTGCAGCAACTATTGATTATGCAAAAGAAGGATTCAAGCAGATCCATTTTTCCATATTTTCTAGATGGCAAACCAAATGTGAACCTATTGCCAATCTAGAGAAATTCAAGTAGTTGCAAATTCTTAACAAGCAGCAAATGATTTTTTATATGGGCTGTTCCCTCCCTTAGTGGTACAGCAGCCTTTCATCTTTCTAACTTTTGAATAAAAACAAAATGAGCTTAGGGAGGGGAAGCAGGAGTAACTCTGCAGCAGTGAGCAAATTCAATAACTGTAGTCAGGGGCGGACTGACAACTCATGGGGCCCCAGGCAATAGGGGATCATGGGGCCCCTGTGTCCTTGCCCAAACTCAAAAAAGCCTATGAAAAAGGTACCAGGGGTATCTCATGGGGCCCCCTACTGACCCTGGACCCTCGGGCAGTGCCCGAGTTTCCAAATGGTCAGTCTGCCCCTGAATTTAGTGTTTCTGCTCTGAAAATTGAGACTTAATTGCTCCACAGTGCTTGCAGATACAGTGCTTCTATGGATAGCAATTACCCTCCTCCTAAAATTACCTTAGTGTGAATAAAAAATATATAATAAATTCATTGTTTTTTCCAAAAATAAAATAGCCACTCTTGCACATAACCCTTATCTCATATCAGGTATAACTAATAAACACAGTGACCAGTGCAGCTCTACAATATATAGTGAAATCACAAAATTATATATTAAAAAATTCAAATCATCTTCATTAGAATACTTCCGTTCTTCTGCAACCACCAAGTGCTCCAAAATATATAAGTGCAATTATTCCACTACCAGATATCTGCTCACCTCCAGCAGTGTGACCTCATATAATATTGTTTGGTCTAACTGCGCTTTAGGTCCCAAAGCGGACACTGAAGGTGAACTTGATGGATTCCAGCTATGGTTCACAACTTGCCCGGAATACAACTCCCACCATCACATCACCTCATAAACAAAAGATTCCACATAGTGCATAAACTTTAAAACACTTCAATATCTCAAAATTAAACAAATTGTGCACTCACATGTAAAAATTTTAATTTTAATTAAATACCTAGGTTATTGCGGGGCTAACAACTGTTAGTACTATTGCTTGAAATATAATTTTTATAATGAATTATTAATTTTTAAATGCATTTAATTTTGTAATTAATGACATCACGACGCTCTACGGAGTTGGCGATGGTAATGGCATCAGCGATGTTTACTGTGTGATACACAGTAATTTTGGATGGTCCACTGTTTAAGCCCCATCATTGCTGACTCCTCATGGCACAGTTCCATAGATCGCGGAGTAATTTATATAATCATAGGCTGATTGTACATGGTATGATTGGGCACCTTGTACATGTGAGTGCACAATTTGTTTAATTTTGAGATATTAAAATGTTTTAAAGTTTATGGACTATGTGGAGTCTTTTGTTTATGAGGTGATGTGATGGTGGGAGTTGTATTCCGGACAAGTTGTGAACCATAGCTGGAAAGCATCAAGTTGATCTTCAGTGTCCGCTTTGGGACCAAAAGATCAGTTTGACCAAACATAATATTATGTGAGGTCGCACTGCTGGAGGTAAGCAGACATCTGCCAGTGGAATAATTGCATTTATATCCTTTGGAGCACTTGGTGGTTGCAGAAGGATGGAATTATTCTAATGAAGATGATTTTACTTTTTTTATATATAATTTTGTGATTTCACTATATATTGTAGTGCTGCACTGGTCATTGTGTTTAACCTCCCTGGCGGTATTCCCGAGTGTAGCTCGTGGTTAACTTTCAGTACCAGAAGCGGTAACCCTGAGCTACACTCAGGATTACTCTGAAGTGTTGCTGAGGGATCCCTCCAGCAGTTACCTTGTCCTGCGCTCCCACGATGTCCCCCCTGCAGCCATGTCCTCCGGCTGATGCCAGCATCCATCTTTCGGGTTCCGTTCCTGCGAGCGTTGGGACGTACGGGGGACGGAACCGGCGGGAAATTCAAAAATGTGACATTCGCTAAATACAGTAAAATCACATAGTAAAACATCACTGTATCAAATCATTTCACATACATTTTGTCCCTACTGCTTTGTCCTGTGCCCAGCCTGCATTTTTACTGTTCTTTCTGCCTGGAAACTGAGAAACATCCATGGCGTCCAAAAAGCGTCACTTTAAGTCAAAAGCGGTTTTAGACCGGCTAGAGAACAGCGATAGTAAATTAGAACCACTTGCAGAATTGAGTGATAATGATTCGTGGGGAAATTTGTCATCAGACACTGAAAACGATTCTGCAACTGAGCTCAGTGATGTGTGAACTTGGCACTCTATTTCAAATTTCAGTGTTTTTGGTTTGATTACATTATTGAATTAAATTTCTTATTATATTATTATTTTTTATGATTATTATATTATAATTTATGATTTTGTGTTTGAAATTTTATCATACCCGGGATGTTTACTAGACTCTTGTTCAGACAGATTTCAGTGAGTTATTCCTAAGATATACAGGCTTACAATAAAAAAAAATGCAAAAAAGTACTGCTTTTGAGCACAGAAATACTGACATAATCAGACCGATAGGAAGGTTAATCAAATAGTTTTACATAATGCAGCAACATCCACACACGTAAGACACCCAATGTTGAAGGTGATTTATTCTTCCAAAACAAATATTTATTTGCAAACTGGTACTGACTAGTATTCCAGTGTTTCTCCCTTAGTTTATCTCCCTCACTCAGCTAATGTGACCCCACTGCTGATAAAGAGGGGCAGGGGAGGGACAAACAAGGATGCTGTGCAGGCGCCCAACGTCCTCCCTATCAACTAATGATGTCATTGGTTGTTAGGATGCCGGCAGCTGGCAGGTGGTAAAAGTGCACAATGAAAGCCTATTGCTTTGTGTAACTAAATGGCATCCTTGATCCACCTGCTGCTGTAGATAGATAGACAGATAGATAGATAGATACAATAGATAGATATGGCTTGTTTTGTGAATATTATATCATTTCTGATAAGGGCCTAAGTAAATATATATTGGAATAAAGGAAATCAGCACTTAGAGTAATATGCAGTCCGCAGCTACTGCTCTTTCTCTGAAAATATTAGTTGCTTGGCTGGAGTACTATTTCTCTGCTGTCTTTCTGAGTCATTGACCTAGAACATTGACCTAGAACAGTGCATTGACCTAGAACAGTGAAAGTAACATGATCTGCATACAGGTATCCCTCGCTTAAAAACCGAGTTATGTTCCAGGAGACTGCTCGTTTAGCGAGTTTGGTTAAAAGAGCAATTGTATTTAGTTTGTACATTACAATATTTAGAACAAATAAATTGACAAAGGAAACTCCAACTTGATGATTTTCCTTTTATTTGCAAGTATGGTACCACCTGGGCTGAACATCAGAGAAACAGCAATGCCTAGGGTGGCTAAGAATGGCAGGCAACACCATGCACATAATGTACAGTACTGTCCATACAGTACAGTACATACTGAAGACATTACAGTACTCAACAAGAAATCTATGGAATTTGTGGAGTAGAAAAAGCCACTAAAGAAGCCACCATAGACTGGAAAAGACACCCTAGGCCACAAACAAGCCACCATAGGCCACACTGCCTCTTCACAAGAAGATCCACCATAGGCTGCACTTCCGCTCAGTTTCTCTGTTAAGTCCCCCAGCAGGATTGCAAGTCTGAACAGCGGGTCTTAAGTCTGAGGAAAGGAAATTGAATCAGGCCATAAGTCTGAGAGCAGGTCGTAAGTCCGAGCAGAAAAAAATGGTCTTAAGTGCGAAAAATAAGTAAATGGGTAGGTCGTTAAGCGAGGGATACCTGTACATGCTTTAGGTCAGTGAAATAAAAGCCAGAGGATAAGGATTACAGCAAAGCCAATAGTATTGTCACAAAATCAGCCAGTGGCATTCATTTTTCTTTAGCTTCCTTTAGCACAACACTTGAAAATAAACAAGAAAAAAAGTATATAGATTAGACATTTGGTATGTATAGCATTGTATAACTATCTATATCACAATATATCATACTCACCTCAACTAGACGGAGCAGTACAAATTGGATTTTTGTATGTGTTTATGCTCTACAATATTTATTAGAGGAGACAGGCAAACACAAAGTAATGCTGTGTCATAGATAAGTTCATAATCAGGTCTCTCACAGCACTTCCAATAAAAGTGTCATATATTTGATTTGGAAATGTCAGTCACACTGAGTAAATTGCTTATTTTCTCTTAAACTATGGGAGTAGAGTGTGTCCTGGGATAGAAAGGGGAAGATTTTATAAGCTCATTTCTCATATCACAGCACTTTATTTTATTCTGATCACTGATCAAGGTTTGCTGGTAAATTCCATTAAAAAGTAATCCGCTCAATCTTCCACATGCAATGAAATCTGCAAACAAAAAAATTGTGCTTGCTCAGGATATCATGTGACAGGGAGACTAGGAAGCATTTCTTACCAAAGCCTTCATTTGCACTTTGGGTATATGACTGCTTTATTTGCTAAAATTGCATTGTAATTTTTCATATTCATAGTAAATCATTTCTACTTTAACCACTTGCCCTCCAGAGCATTTACCCCCCTTCCTGACCAGGCCATTTATTGCGATACAGCTCTGCGTTACTTTAACAGACAATTGCACAGTCATGCAATGCTGCACCCAAATGAAATGTGTGTCTTTTTATTCCACAAATAGAGCTTTCTTTCAGTGGTTTTTGATCACCTGTTTTAATTTTTTGCGCTACAAACAAAAAAAGACAATTTTGAAAAAAAAATATATATATTTTTGACTTTTTGCTATAAAACATATCCAGTAAAAAAATTTAAAATTTTAGGCCAAATTGTATTCTGCTACATGTCTTTGCTAAAGAAATCCAAATACATGTGAATTAATTAGTTTACATGACAGTTATAGCATCTACAAATGGCGGTATATATACTGGAATTTTAACTTATATTTTTTTTACTAATAATGGTGGTGATTAGCGACTTATAGCGGGACTGCGGCGGGCATTCTGACACTGGGTGGGAACTGACTAACTGCCACTGACATCCCAATGATGCTAATACAGTGATCAGTGCTAATAAAAAGCACTGACACTGTACTAATGACACTAGGTAGGAAGGGGTTAACATGTGTGGCGATTAAAGGGTTAACTGTGTACTGTGCTGTGTTTTACAACATATGCTGTGTGTGTTTTACTTGGTAAACATGCTGCTGTGTATTTCTCTGCTGTGGAAGATCTGTGTTGTTTACAGGGGGTTGACAGGGGGGTCAGTGTTGCTCGGCGATCATCGGGTTCCAGCGGATAATCTCCAGCTGGGACCCAGTGATTGACATCTGCAGCCCCCAATGGCGGTGCGGGTAGGATGGCACACTCCCCTACTCAGAAATGCAAATCACGTATATATATGTGAGTTTGTGCAGCCCTGCCACCTTGTAGCAGTATTTCTGCTCTAGGGCGGCGGGCCACTGGTTAAAGCACAACTACACCTATTGAGTACGTCTTTATAGTTCTAATACAGTTTAGTACAGTATAGTGCAGTTTAGTACAGTTTTATCTGAGTTCATGTTTTTGGGTTCTTATTTTCTATTGCAAATTCAGATTTTTTTCAGTTAGTTGTCCATCTTTGCTTTTGAAGTGTAGCCTCGATTGTCCATTATAAGTGTATCCACTGCTTCCTGCATAGTAGTGCTACACAGCGAGGGTGCTTACTATTCCTCTGACACTGGAAGTCTAGCAATCCAGATTGAAAATGTTGACTAATAATGTTATGAGAATGTTAAAAGCCAAAGCGCTGTTTAGGGAGTCTGTCTGCCACTATTTCATACAGGGTCTTGGCATTCACATTGATTAATGAGTTTTGCCTGTAAGAGCCTGGTAGGTTATAGCCCAAGGATGATCTGACAGTTTCATGGCAGGCTGCATGGTCATGTCTATATTTGATTGATGACATCACAAGGGAGACATTGTCCCTTAGTTTACTTCTTGCATTGGGACTTCAGGAGTTGCCATTCGCTGTGAGTAAAAAAAATCCTGTCGGCGGGATTTTTTTCTCTTGGCAGATGCCATTTATTGTGATTGATATACAATCTCTTCTGTCTCTGTATGTAGGTGATCATCTTGGTAAAGGTGGGGGTTTGTTTTCTCATGTCAAGGATCAATGAGAAACACAGAAGTGTCATCACTAAATCTCCCTTCCAATCTTCTGAGACTAGCAGTCATACTCTATGAGTTATACAAGATAAAAGGTTTCTTTTTTAAGGATACTGCTTAGGCACAAGTAGCATTTCTAGATGGCCCCTATACAGTTGTAAATTTGCACTTTTTGAGTTCAATTGCACTTTAAGTCTCTGATGGAGCAGGTCTTATGCACTATTGTGCACATGTGAGGACACCATAATAGAAGTAAATGTAATATTTTTCCCCTTACAAGCCTTGCAGTAGCTCACAGAATTGGTTTAGCAATAAATGATCTGAGTTGGTCATTACACTGGGTAAGTCCCAGAACTGGGTAAGTCCATGATCTTAGGTCTGAATTATGCGTTTAGCCTTTTGCTTTGGCAGGTAAGAGGGTCCTTTGCCTGGCACTTTTTTAAAACAACACTTTAAAGATCAGTTTGATCAGATTAAAATTAACAGACTTTGTTGACTATACTACAAAAATACACTATATACTACCGCTCTTAGAATTAGAACAAATCTGTTCTACATCATCAACATACATTATTGAACAAAAGGCATGTGGAAACTTGAAAGAGGTATCAAAAATAAATATTACAGTAGCAAAACAAAATAAGTAGTCACTAAAGAAGCTACAATTTCTATTGATTAATGAAGAAAATTTTAAACCATATATACATGAATTGTATATGTTACAAATACTTTTCTTTTTGCTGCTAGATCTCACTCTGAACATATTTGGAGCTATATTGATTCTTATGTAGCCTCAGCACATGCACATATATATTCACATGTTGCTTGAGATACATACTATTTTATAAATGATAAATATACCTTCCTGTCTGAGAACTGCTTTTGATAATACTTCTGGCCATTCTTCACTGAACTGTGAACATTGACGAAGCAATTGTAGCAAACAGAAAACTGTCAACCCACATGGACTAAATCCTTGCAGGTAGTCAAGTAAATCGGTGTTATACAGACAAATGTGCTAACTGCAAAAGCTCTTGCATGTAAGATGTAAGATCATATAGCTGTCCATTCATGGAATGCAGCGCACAAAAAATTCAATGCAAGCGCAGCCACTGTAAACAAGTTCTGTTTTGTGTCCATCTTCAGCATGACCTAAACTACATAGTGGAAACACATGTTTTCTAAAAGACAAATCTTATAAACTATGAGGCTGCATATGCAAACATTCTTTTTAGAGCATATAGTGATGATGTGCTTCACCTTGAGCAGCTTCCTTTCCCATAAAGTGATACAAAAGATGCACTTAAAAAAAAATAACAAACAAGGAGTAATTAACTGCTTTGTGTAATGATTCTGCACAGAACAGCCCCATTCCTCCTCTTCTAGGGTCCCCCTCTGGTGCTCCTGGCCCCTCTCCCTTGCTGAGTTGCTCTAGGGGCACTCATGCATGCTCACTCTTGAGCTTTCTCTGTGTGTCTATGAGACACACAGAGCACGGCTTGGTCCCAACTCCCTCTCCCTCCACAGTGTCTGTAATTCACAGCAGCAGAAGCCAATGAGGTAGGAGAGACCCGGGAGAGCTGCTTCTCTTTAGTGCTGAATTGTGATCAGGCTCAGGTAAGTATTAGGGGGCTGAGAGGGGAGCTGCACACAGAAGGTTTTGACCTTCATGCATAGAATGCGTGAAGGTAAAAAAAATCTTCAGCCTTTAGAACCACTTTGAGAGTAGTGTACCTAATGATACTCAGATCCCAAGGTCTTAAAGTGGAATTCCAGTCTAACACTAACTAGGCTTTAAAATGTTCCCTCTCCCTCCTGCTGCCTATCCTGCCTAACCTGCATACAAAATCTGCATACTATACCTCCTTTTAGCCTGCATCAGTTTGGTCGTGTGATCATGCAGCTCTGGCTCCCCTCCTGCTCCAGCTGGATTTCCACTTTAAAATGTTTTTAAACCTAAAAAAAAGTTACTGTCTCTTTAAAGCAATATAATATGTTTTGTAATGATGTTTTATTCAGCCCTTTTTGTGTTGTCTAATATCTGGTTGATTTTGCCTGTGTCCCTTCTCCTGAAAGTAAACTGACAACGCTAGAATGGCTGCTGATCTATACTAGTATGGTCAGTTTATGTGTTTTGTCTCCCAGTTAATTAAACAGGCAAGAGTACAGCATGCCTGTAATTTCTGTAGTCTGTAGCAACCTGTGCCCTCATCCAGGCACTCCTCCCCTTCTCTCACTGCACTGGGCTGGGGAACTGACTTTATGCCATGGGGCCTGACTGTGTTTCATTGCCATCGAAAATCAGAAGCTCAGCAGGAAATTAATTTTCTGTAACAATGTCATGCCCCCCCCACACACACACACACACACACACTCTTAAAATGTTTACCAGCAGGTCCATGGGTCACTCAGTGAGCTACAGTGGTCAATTGACCTGCAATTTAGATTAGTGACCTTTACAATTACTTTAAACTATGTATTCTGGTTATGGGTGTTGCTGAAGGGCCTGCAAAAAAAATGTACTATAAGACAGTGGTTGGTAGCAGTTCCAGTGTGGAGACAGCTCCAAGTAGCATGTGTAGGTATTAGGGCTAAGGATGAGCCGATGATTTGGTCCAAAGCTGCATTTTCATGTTTGGCACTCTGTTCAGCTGAAGCCTTAAATCATATATAAAATTAGTATTTCCACCACTTCTATATATGAGAGCTTCCCACTGTCACTGTTTCCTAAGTAAGCAGCAGTGGCACCTCTCAAAACCACTGACTCACTGTGACATTTAAGTCAAGGAGTGGGAATAGTAGTGACATGACTGCTCAAACATGGCCACTGGTCATATTTGGTCAATGATGCCACCACCATCCCTGCACCTTCCCTTGTACGGCTGATGACAGCACAGGGAGCTGCCATTTGAATATGAGTACTATCAGGATCAGTCATGTGCACTGAGTATTTGGATTTTTTTTCCGGTGAGTATGCGGGCATTGTGATTGATGATGGATTTACAATTAAATTTTTTTTTTAAATAAAGGACTCAAATAATTGGGTGTCTTTATTTCTAGGTTACAATTATTGTTTGTGAACGAGCAGGGATACTATGTTCCCCATTCTCATTCTTGTGGGGGAGGGCAGTATCTGGGGCACCCCTAAGCTTCCAGTGTCCTTTAAGTCACATTCCTTCTGAAACAGCACCCCTCATATTAAAGGCATGTGGCCTGGCATGGTGTGGGTCTAGCATGGATTTCCTGGGGGACCTCACATTCCTTTCTTTTGTGAGAGGCACCCTCTTACCATACCAGACTCAATGGTATGGATTTTTGACACACAAAAAAGAGAACAATCTGCTTTTCTTATTTTTATTAAAAATAAAATGCCAGGACAGTATGAAAATCTTTGAAATGAGCCCTTTTTGGAAAGAAGACATCCCAAGGGGATCTCAATTTTTGCCACAGTTCTTTGGAAATGAAGAAACATGATGGTAATTTGGGTGCTAAAATATGGAGCTTGGTAATGGTGCACTAGATACATTATTGTATGGGTCATACATAGAGGAAGGGGATGTGAATGGGTTAATATATAGGTCACATACAATGGGAAGATGGAGATTAATGGGTTAATGTGCAGATGTGCAAGATAAGGGAGGTGAATAGTTAATATACAGGCTAGAGATAAGATGTGTAGAGGGGTGAAAGAATTAAAAAAATAATAATCTTGCAGTCAGCTTCTGTTGATTCATCCATTTCCCATTAGTCTCTTCCTCTGTTGTACGAGAAAGGATCGACAATATAAAAGTAGCATATGATCGCTGTGATTGGCTATCACAGCAATCACAAGGTATCAATCTTCTGGTATTGACTCTGGGGAGAGTGCAAAATCTGGTGCAGCTGTGCATGGTAGTCAATCAGCTTCTAATTTCAGCTTGTTCAAATAAGCTTTGACAAAAAACCTGGAAGCTGATTGGTTTTTATGCTGACCTGCACCAGATTTTGCCCTCTTCAGTTTTAGTAAATCAACCCCACAGTGTCTATGTACCAAGCCATTTAATGACAGCTCAGTACATGGAAATTAGCAGGTGCAATAGGTGCCTGAGGGTGATTTTGCTGGGAGAATAACAATCCACTGTTTAAAACCTTACATTGTGGAAAATAGGATACGTGCATGTAAACTATTCTGCTGTGTTCACACTAGTCAGTTTTGTTCAGTTGTTCAGTTAAAAAAGAACTCTTTTCACTGTTCAGTTGTGTTTTTTAAAAGTCCTGCTTGCTGCATTTTTGATACATGTGTGTTCAGTTGAAAAAAAATGCACAAAAATTGCACCTACCCATTGAAATAAATTGAAACCACATAAAAATGTGGCAAAAAATGCATCACACCTGTGGCAAGTGTTTTGTGCAGTCACATGTCCACGGTAAAAATGGAACACAAGGCAAACACAGCAAAAATGCAATGCAATATATGCATTATGCCATGTTTGTGAAACGGAACAGTGTGAAAGCAGCTTTACACTGCAAAATACTACTAGATTGTAAGCTCGAAAGAGCAGGGCCCTCGAACCCCTCGTGTTTTGTCTTGTTACTGTATTGTCTCATGTTCTGTCCCCCACTATAATGTACAGCGCTGAGCAAGCCTTTTAGCGCTATATAAATACTGTATAATAATATATATATATATATATATATATATATATATATATATATATAAAACACTGTGATCATGTATCTATATTTGCTGTGAATGTATTCTACAGAACAGCATTTTATTTGGTCTTTTTAATGGATATATATAAAATAAATTGTTTCTTTAATACATTTTTTTTTTCTATATGGTGCCTTAAAATCCATCTCTCCTCTTTCCTTTGCTTTCCTTTGCTTTCCTTTTCTCTTTGTTTTATGGGAGGTTTTTTTATATTGATATTATAGGTTGTGGCACCTTCGCACCATCAATCAGTTTTTTGACTGGATTGATTATCCACAGTTGCAAATATTCCATTTGTCTTTACATTTTTTTCAGAAGGTAACCTTTGCTTTCACAATCCCATGCCCACTTTGATTTGCCCAGGCCTGTAGAAAGTTTATTGAGTGGCAATATTATAAATTAAATATTTATTTTCATGCATCTTTTGTTATAATAAGATTAGAAATTATGTAATGCCATTGGAATGCTAAATACAAGGGAGCAAAATGCAGGAAAAGACGTGGCTTTGATATGTATGGCCGAAACAACCGCTCTAACTCTTTTCCAAAGCCTGTACTAATTCTTTGAACCCAAGAATGTTTGCTTTTTTTTTTATAAAGCACCATTTACAGTTACTTTCTATATGTTTCCCGTACATTTTTTGCAAAATAAGGTATACTTTTACACATTTATTGCACTGTCTATTGGGGGAGGCTTTTTGTTTTATTTTATTTCTTTTTTGGGTGGACTATCTTTCTATCTCCTGCCAGACTCATCCACCTTACTAACCATTCCATATCTGTCACCCCTCTGTGCCAATCCCTCCACTGGCTTCCCATTTCCCAACAGATAAAATTCAAAACATTAACAATAACATATAAAGCCATTTATAACATATAAAGCCATTTCATCATCAATCTTGTCTCCAAATATCACCCAAACTGTACTCTCCACTCCTCGTGCAACCTCCTGCTCTCTAGCTCCCTTGTCTCCTCCTCCCATGCTCGTCTCCAGGACTTCTCCAGAGCTTCCCCCATCCTCTGGAACTCTCTACCCTAATTTATCAGACTATCACCTACTCTGCTCACTTTTAGGCGATCTCTGAAAACCTATCACTTCAGGGAAACCTATCCTGCCCTCAGCTAATATTGGAATCTGCAATTCCTCCTACCAGTCCATCCCCCACAGGTATTACCTTTTGTACCACTAGCCCCTCCCTCTTAGATTGTAAGCTCCAAGGAGCAGGGTCCTCCTAACCCTCTTGTATTGAACTGTATTGTTGCTGTATTGTCTCCCTTTATATTGTAAAGCGCTGAGCAAACTGTTGGCCCTATATAAATCTTGTATAATATTAATAATATCTGTCTATCTATCTGTAGTTTTTTCTTGCAAATATTATGGAATGATTTATACAGTTAATTTTCAATCCTAATACGTCACAATGATACAAGTTAAATAATACAATGATATTTATAGCTACATAAAGAAAATACGTTTGCTCCCCATATTAAACGAAGACAGGCAGAATCCTGAAGGCTTTCTCTAGTTGACAGGTCTGATCAGCACTATCAGAGCTTTATCATTAACCCTGGTATATAGGCATCATACAGAGGAGACCAGTGAACTTTTATGTTACCATGGCAACAACACTCCTCCAGTATAACAGTGCCATGTTCCTAAGAAGCTCATTCTTCCCTGACAGAAAGTAGACATCACTCACACAGATTTCATGATATGCTAATCATATATCTGCTTTTTGTTTACTGTGACATGTCATACATACAGCTACATCAGACTTTTCAGAGAGTTTAATGGCATAAGACCATTTTTAGCAGGGAAGATAGTTTATTTTTAAAAAATACTAAAGATTGTATTTTGAATTATTATAATAAATAGTGTATTTGTGATATACAGTATTTTAATCATAAATCTTATGTATTATGTTGGCCTTCTTGAAGTAAACTTTTTTGTTGCTTTACTCAGTCTACCATTGCTTGCCTGGCTGTATCTGGCTTTAATACTTTTGAGTCTTGCCTGGAACCCAGAACATGAGTGCTGTAAATGAGTGTCAGAAATTGGACAGAATTCTTTATTTCTACGCTAGTTCCAGCACAGTGAATTGGAAGGCAATAAAGTCAATGCATCAGAAAGACAGCCATGGAATTAACATTCTAATAAGGTGAGGTCAGCAATGGCAGCTTCCGTGATTCATTAATGAAAGGTGTACTTTAAGTGCACATCCTTTATTACAGCAACCAATTCACTCTATTACACTTTAGAGTTAGCACTTAAGAATAAGAACTCTTTGCTGAAGGAAGGCTTTGTTTGAGAGAAGAAATGTATAAGAACATTCACATTGTCCATAGCAATAGGCAGAATATTTGTCTCCTTTTACTAAAATATTGGAGAATATAATCAGTTGTTATGACTGCAATGAACTCTGAAAATACCCCCAACTACTGTGTGTTGCTGTATCAACCCTTGGCATTATCTATACCTAGCAGGTTTTGGCTCCTGGTTAGGGTTTGGCTTATTACCATAGGGGTTTATTTACTAAAGCTGGTTCACTCAGAGTCTTGTTCACTTCTGTATAGAAACCAATCATCTTCCAGGTTTTATTTCTAAAATGTAATTGAACAAGCTGGCGTTAGAAGCTGATTGGCTACCATGCACAAGTGCACTGGATTCTGAGTGAACCAGCTTTAGTAAATAAACCCCACAGTCTCATCAGTTCTCTGGGTAGCTGGCCCATGTATTAGTTCTGATAGGGCCATGATTACCTTGTCCATATTCTTTAATACACTGCCAAGATTTTTCTGATCACTTAATTACCAATATGCAAAATAAACCTTCTTCTTAATGTAGCTGTTAAAAGAATATCTAGACCCAAAAACATAAATTTTATATATTGCAGCTTAACAGTCCTTAATTGTGGCGGTGGCATTTGTTTTCTTTATTTTCAGGATTTATCTTTCCTTTATTTTCACCTTTTATTCCAGTTCACCCTTCCACTGTATCTACGGAAGGAGCCATAGTTAACACCCAGACTGGACTTAAAACATGTCTGTTTTTGTTTGTACCCATTATAAGGGGATTGGGAGATTAGTAGTTTACAGAAAGAAGAAACCATTGTTTAGTTTGTTCAGTTCACCTCACAGGCAATGACAACTACCCTGCATTGCTTGCAAGATGAGCATATATTAACTGTACTTGCTGCAAATATTCTTAGCCTGAAAAATCAAAACAAATGTAAGCTTCAGTATATTACAATCTTTAAATTAGCCTTTAACCTCCCTAGCTGTCTGATTTTGTCCATATTTCTGTGCTCAAAGCGGTACATTTCTTTGCATGGAAATATGTTTTTTTTTATTGTAGGCCTGTAATTTTTAGGAATTACCCACTGAAATCTGTCCGAACAAGAGTCTAGTAAACATCCCGGGTAGGAAAAAACTTGAAACACAAAATCATAAATTATAATTTAATAAATAATCATAAAAAAATAATAATATAATAATAATAAGTTTAATTCAATAATATATTCAAACCAAAAACACTGAAATTTGAAATATAGCGCCAAGTTCGCACATCACTGAGCAAAGTCACAAAATCGTTTTCAGTGTCTGATGACGAATTTCCCCACAAATCATTATCAATCAATTCTGCAAGTGGTTCTGATTTCCAATCACTGTTCTCTAGCTGGTCTAAAACCAATTTTGACCTAAAGGGACAGTTTTTGGATGCCATGGACGTTTCTCAGTTTCCAGGCAGAAAGAACAGTAAAAATGCAGGCAGGGCACAGGACAAAGCACTAGGGACAAAATGTATGTGAAATGGTTTGATACAGTAATGTTATACTATGTGATTTTAGTGCCGTGAATTTTAGTGAATTTCCCGCCGTTCCGTCACCTGTACGTCCCGACGCTCGCAGGGGATGGAACCCAGATGACAGATGCCAGCATCGGCTGGATTACATTGCCGGGGACACTGCAGGAGGGACATCGCGGGAGCGCAGGACAAGGTAAGTGATCGAGAGATCGCGAAGCAGCGCCGCATGTAAGCCCGAGTGTAGCTTGGCGTTACCGCTTGTGGTACTGAAACTTTACCCCGAGCTACACTCGGGAATACCGCCAGGGAGTTTAATGAAGTGCAGCAATAATAATACAGAACAGAACAGATCAGATCATTGAAGCATGGAAAATCATTTTTTTACAAGATTAATTGAACGCTATTTCCTTAATGTATAACTATAAGCAAAACATTTTTGATAGTGTAAGGAATGGTTATAAGCCCTGTCCATTTTTTTTGCCACCTGTGTCCCATTGGGGAGATTTCTCTTCACTTCCTGTCTCATAGCCAAAACAGGAAGTGAGAGGAAATCTCTGCAAATAAAGCAAATTCCTGGCCACCCCCCCTCCCCCCGATCACCTGAATTAGGTACTGATTGGAAGATTTCCCCTCTATTACTTTTCTGAGGACAACCCAGCACATTTTGTTTATTTCACGTTCATTGGTAATGGTAAACAGGTCAAATTAGGAGAGGACGAATCTCCCTAATGGGCGCAGGGACAGCAATAAAACCTGGCAGGAATTCTAATTCATCTCCACTCTATCCATAACTAAACAAAAAAAAGTTTTGCCTTTAGTTATACTTTAAACTCTGAGAGCTGTCAATGGCTTTTTAGCTAGCCTGTAGTTGCTTTTAGATTATTTTTGAGCAGCATGGTGTTCTTAAACTTTTTAAAGTAGACACATTTGCAGAAACAAGAATTATCGCAGGTAAAAAAGGATAGGAAATTATTCAGTCACAGCAATATTGAACTTCTCATCATGGTATCGTCTGCGTAATTTGTTTGCTGCTAGTGTCCATAGGTAGAATCAATTTAAATAAATGTATTGTGTCCAGCTTTTTTAAATTAACTATGTTACGAAACTGCCACTATAGCTTCCAGCTGAATATAATACTTGGAAGAAGCCAGGGTATTCTGGGTACTTTATAAAAATTAAAGAGAATTCACTTTGTAATACACCACAGAAACCTAACAATTTAAAATGATGTGAACTAAACAGTTTACCGCTGTACTTTACAACATTTCAGAGCTAAAAGCAGATGGAATTGAGGTTTCATAATGTTTTAAGGAATTTTAGAGCTGCGCATAGCAGCGTCAGGAGACCAATTACTGAAGAGACCCCACAGGGGTCCAGCTTCAGGGTTTTTAGATGAGATGAATAATATATAAACGTTACAGCTTCCTTATCAAAACTTGCTGTTACTTGTTGAAAGAAATATCACTTTTAAGTTTATACATTTTAAACTGACCTCTTTGCTACAAATGAAACAGAAACATATTGCAAAGCTGTGGAACATGTTATACCCCCAAAAAGTTCAACAGCTTCTTATAAGCAAACATAGTGTGCAAGGATCTTTTTTGTTTTACTTTATAAACATAGTTTTAGTGATATGATCATTTTGAATTCAACTCCTTTAATATATCTTGTAAAGCCAAGAAAGTTTGCATGTATTCAATTTTTTTCTTTTCTCTTTCTCCTTTAGTCCTATACGATCTGTAGTAGTACAGGTACCCTGCTATATGTAGAAGTGTATAGCCAAAAGTTAGTGCTTTTAAGCTGTAGTCAACCTGAGCTCTAATTGATTGTTCAGTGTTATTGTTTCCTTCTTCCTTCTTTCCTTTTCTTCTCCCAGTTACCTGAGTTGTGAATATTTATGTCTTTATGGACAACCACCAGGTGGTTTATTACAAGTAATGCATGTTGGGATAAATAAATATATATAAGCTTGGATAGTTTTCTTGTCTCCCGGGGGGGAAGGTGTTACTTTTTTGGAGTTTCTCTTGTCCTCCTAGACCTGCTGCCTGTGGAGGCAAAGTCCTCTTCTGCAGGCAATTTGTGGTGAATGGGGTCTTTTATGTTCAAATGTGGACACCCTATTAGTTCACAATACAAGAATAAAATGCTGATCTCCTGCCACTATGTGGCATTTTGATAAAGTGCTGTGAAACAAGCTCCCTGGCACATTTCCTGATGGTGGTAGAGTACTTGCTGATGACCAATGTGCCTCTGATCCCTGAAAGGAGAGCAGCAGCATCAGCGCTGTTTTATTAAAACCACAGCTCCTGAACCACATGATTGCTTACTACCTTGGGTCCAGGGTTGGGGTAGGCACGATGAGAAGTGAGGACCCCATGGACTACTGGGTGTCCAGGCTGGATCATTGACTGGAGCTTGCCCAGTATGCTCTGGAGCTACTGTTATCTGAGAGGACCTTCAGCACAGTAGGAGATTGTGTTAGGGAGAGCTGAATCCATGGGGTTTATTTACTAAAGCTGGAGAGTCCAAAATCAGACTCCCTTCTGCATAGAAACCAATCAGCTTCTAACCTCAGCTTGTTCAATGAAGCTTTGGCAATGAAACCTGGAAGCTGATTGGTTTTTATGCAGAAGGGAGTCTGATTTTGGCCTCTCCAGCTTTAGTAAATAAACCCCATGTGTCTGTTGACAGCGTGAACCAGCTTACATTTATTTAAATGGACCAGTCATTGATTACCCATGACTACATAATTCCAGCTGCTAATACAATAGAATAAAAATGTTAGTGTGATTTCTGCCACCAAGGTTTAGGACCTATTAAAATGCTTTGGTCCTTATCTATTGTTTCTCAGATAAGCCTGTCTATTGTTTATGAAATAATACAAGTTAGTGTTTATTTTAAGATTTAGCCTGCTTTGTCTTTCCTGACTAAACTCTGGACTAACCAAGTTGTATTCATATTGTCCTGTAGCTGAGAAATATATATACATTCAATGTATATACAGTAGATACAGTATACATACTTTACCTCGCCTTCCTTCATTGTGGCCTAACAAAGCTGCTTGCATACTGCTTGCATCTGTAAAATATTTTTGGCTATTGTCTCTCAGATAACACACCCTAATTTTGATTGCAAAATAAAACCTGCCCTTATGCTGGCCAGCTTCTACCAATAACATACCTCAAGTCTATATTGTTAAAGGATAAATTTACCTTTGGGAACATGTTATATGTTCCAACCTATTACATGTTGCATGTTCCCATAGCCACAGCCACCACCTGCCGCCCCCCCCCCCCCCCCCACAGATAGCACGGGAAGAAGTCTCCCCATACTATCTGTCAAATTTGAAAACAGTGTGGCCATGTGGGCTCCGCTCACACAGCCGCATCATTCACTCATGGACTTCCATGAATGAATGAACTGCAACCACTGTGGAGCGCCGTGGTAGTTCATTGAAGCTTCCTGTCAGAATATCTGCTTGCTCATAAATCTCTTGCAGCAAGCAGATATTCTGAAAAGTCTGCAGAAGACCTGCTTGGCATCAGCGATCTACTGACCGCTGGTGCAATGCTTTCCAAACTTCTGTAGACAACAATAATAAATGCACATGTTTTTTACCTGCAAAAAAAATTTGCATATTGTTGTCTAAAAGGTGAATTTATCCTCTAATAATTTTTGAATAACTGGGGATACAGTGATGGACATATAGGGAATATGGAGTTGTGGTTTTGAAGTTTTTGTTTTGACATTTTTTTATAAGGCAGCGCTGTACCAGGAGAAAAATAAGCTCATAAAATAAACTATTAAACTGCTGTGCCCCTGGCCAGCTGAGAGTTTTAGCTTTATTTTTTTTAGGTGACACCTTCTTATAACCTTGGGATCTGTTATGGCTGCTACTTTCACTAGTCAGTTCAAGTCCATTACCACTTCATAAAAAAGCAGGTGTTGTAGACAAAACTATCTAAAAAGTATTTTGTCAAGTTAGTAATTCAGACTGGAGTATTGCTGCTGTGGGTAAGCCAAGCTATATATAAAATATTTAAAAAATCAATTACACATTCAAAATTTGTGATGCCAAAATACAGTGCCCCTGCCCTTGTCTGTGAACATCATACTGCTCCATAAAACATACAGATTAACTACATCCTGCAAGCATTTTATTTAATTGATTGATGTTTTTTACATGTTGGCCTCTTTGTTTTAGGTCCCATATTTCAATTCCAAGCTCTCAATGCCCTTTTGTGACAACAGTTTGTCTATACTGTATACCTGCAAAATGCCCAAGGTGTGCGAAAAGTAGTAGACTTTAATGGGATTTTTGTTTTTTGTTTTTTCAAATTTTGAGCTGGAATCAATGAATCCAGTTAATCAGTTAATCCTTCCCAGATATGATTTTTAGAGATGGCATGTTTGATCAATATTGAATGTTTCCCCTAAACATATGTTATAATTTACATTTCCTCATCACAACTGTCCAAGGAGAAAATGAACTGCTCTTATAACACATGTATACACATAGCTTTATAAAACAGACTCATTCACTGAATGTTGACTCCAGATCTATACGTAAAACAAAAATTCCAGCCTTATAACTTCAATGACTCTGAGATATACTTCTTGCTATTTCAAGTCTACATTCGCAAATTGGAGCACCTTTACATCCGCACCTTCTGATTTTTTTTTACTTTTTTGCTGCTTGACAATAAACTGAGTTTATAAATAGAACATCTACCTTGTCATCTTTTGGGGATGTTCATTTTCTTTGTGTTTCTTATACAGTTTTACTCTATAACATTAGACTATTATAATTAATCTAAAATTGTTTGCTGCATGGGACATCTTACCTATTTAACATGGCTTCTCCCACCACTGCCAACTTGGGACTTAAATTATCTTGTAATTTCACCTTTACTTTTATATTTTTAATGTTATGGCTTTCAATTTTTATTCACTCATTTAGTGAGCAAACTCTGTTCCACAAATATGCAGTCTTCACATGTTCACTTTAAACATGTACAATATATCAAACAACATTTTAGTGACTGTGTTATAACCAGCTGCATTCTGCAAAGTCCTTGATCGTGACGTCTGGAAATTACACAAAAAGCGACATACTCTTTTAGACCGCATGAAGCATTTCATAAATAGAATTTACTTTCAATGAGCACATTTTTCCCATCTTTTATATCTAGATGACTTTGTGATGTCCAACTCTGTAAATATTGTTTCTGATCCTTAAGGTGGGTATGCCTTTGTTACATGTACCCTCCAAAAAAGAGTAACTTTTTATTTAACAATACACAACCTATAATTTAATCCATTATTAATATTGGGCTGGGGTTTCAATTTTCATCCTGATCCAAAGGAGCCAAGTTTCTATACAGTTTTTACTGACAATGACCAAAATTACCATAATGTTTCCCCTCTCATTACTCCTATTGTAGTACTGACCTAATATTGATTAGCACATGTCTTATCTCCCCTTTGCTGCTAGAAACATTTCCTGTGGCTGGCCTTATCGCGATTCTTGCAAAACAAAATGTTTCCCAACACACTTTTAAGCTAGCCAGCAAAAAAAAAAAAGTGTTAAAAACATATGTTTTAATAGCACAACATTTGCATATGTATGTGGAAGCTGCCTTACCATAGCAAGGCTACTTTGTATTGTGCAATCCTTACTCACCCAGAACAGCCCAATGAGAGCTGAAGGCATCCAATGTGTCCCCACATCAATTCCAGAAAGCTAAGCAAACATCATGAGTCTGCCCTATCTCATACTCTCAGTACACTCTACTATTTCTTTTTGCATAGCCCATAGACTGAGATACAATAGAAGCCCTAAAAAGCTATATTTGTATAGCTTGAAAATTGTAAAGACTTGAAAAACTTTCTTTTCCAAGAACGCAATCCCTGGTTCAATATGGTTGTCTCATAAAATGTGCATAAAAGAAATTATGATGTAACTAGTGTTTGTGAAAAAAAACAATAGATGTTTTTAGCTCTAATCAAACTGCTAGCAAAATTACGTGCCTTGGTATATGCCAGCTATCCTCTTCTCTTTATGTAACTGAAAAATTAAGGGTTATAAAATCCCAATGTATGGCATCCTGTTCCATATAATGGAAAACAGCCATCTGCTGGACTTGAGCCAAATGGCTACAAATTAGCAAATATGCCTAATAAATTGCTATCTCTAAAATAAAGAGCCAGGAAATAACTAAACATGGTCTTTCATTCATCTTTTGCCCAAATTGGCTTGCATTCAAGTAAAATTTATAATACCATCTTTTGCTTTTATTAAAAGCATTTTAGTCCATCTACTTGCAAATCCAAAGTCATATTCTTGAATACTCCAAGGCATGCTTAGAAATGAATAGCATTTGATTTTTTATTCTAATGAAAAGGGCATTATATACTCCTCTTTGATTAAAACTAATTCTCTTTAAAGTCTCTATAAACTGGACTACTTCCTTATAAAGCAATTAGTGAGTTTAAATAATTGGGCAGTCACATCATTGTCTTGTGTAAGTAAGATTAAAAATGGTTTTGCTTTAAAAGATTTGTTATTATATAAGCTACCTGCTTATACAGATTCCCTAAAGGAAATAAAAAAAAAATCAGCCAGCATATACTGTATATATTCTTTTGGGCAAGAACAAATACGAGAACATCCTTATGCATAATGAAAACATTAGAGTTTTCCTCAAGACTACAGGAAAGCATATAATTTTCTAGAGCCATTTTCTACATTAAAGTTATTGTAAACCTTATTTTTTTAATAAAAATAAAAAAAAAGTTATATTTACCTGCTCCGTGCAATGATATTGCACAGAGTGTTGGCTTAGCTCCTCTTCTGGAGTTCCCTGCTGGCACTGTCTGCTCCTCCTCTTCTCCCGGTGTCCCCTCAGCAAGACGCGTGATGAAGGGGAACCCATGAGGACATGTTCCCAAGCTGCACTAAATAAAGGGGGGTGAACTCATGCGCTGTAAAAACAAAGAAGCTGCTGACACCTAACTAGACTAGAATGGATGAAACATAAGTAGATAAGGTGGTGTAGTGCTAATACCATGTGATAATAAAAAACAATATTGGTGAAGCGCTTCACATGAAAAACTAAATAAGTAGGTGCAATGATGTAAAAATACATATAAAGTGACCACACTGTATTGAAAGGTATTAATAACTAATGCTAAATAATCCCCCCCAAAAAAATATACAAGTGCCAAGTGCTGGGAGTGCAAAACAGGTCATGCGTTGCTGACTAGATCGTGCCAAAATAAAATATATGCACAGTAAACATAATACACAATAACATTGCACACTCTAACTGAAAGTGGAACGTGCTCAGTATGGGTATGAATATTGGTTAAAAGTAAAATCCACAATAAAGTGCAAAACAGGTCATGCGTTTGCTGACTAGACCGTGCAAAAATGCAATATATGCACAGTATACATAATACACAATAACATTGCACACTCTAACTGAAAATAAAAAGTGCTTAGTAGAAGTATGAATATTGGTTAAAGTAAAATAAAGTGCCAAACAGGTCATGTGTTTGCTGATTAAATTGTGCCAAAATACAATATATGCACAGTGAAATAATACACAATAACATTGCACACTCTAACTGAAAGTGACAGGTGCTCAGTAGGAGTATAAATAATGGTAAAAAGTAAAATCCACAATAAAGTACAATAACAAAGTGCTTGACATTTCATGTGCAAATAAACACTGCGATGTCAGTGCTTCAATTCTCCACTCCAAACATGATGCGTGTTAGTATGCCACACGTGTATATGTGTTTTGTGTTGAAGAGGGAGAGTGGACCAAGATGGAGGAGTACTGTGGACTTCTTTGTAGGATCTCACATGGTAATGCCTATGGTCTGAAAAAGGGAACCCCAACCATGGTTTTAATTCACTAAGTTACTGCAGTCTACTACCCTCTCTGTTAACAGCATTGGATTGGCCAAGTTATGGACTGTGCGTTTTCCGTAGTAATGGACTTTATCCACTTCTTTTGGACTGATAATAGCAGACAACTGGGATAGAAATGTATTACCTATATGGAATGTTGCACTGAAGTATACACCACATTTTTATTTGTAACAAGGAAAACTGTTTATTAACTAAATTAATGAATGCAATCTTGCCTCTGTGTAATGCTTAAAGGTTGCAGGCATTCAGGTATAGCAGTAATGCCCAACAACATCCTGAACTGATGTACACTCATGTCCAGCCTGGGGAAATCCTGTTTCAGAATAGTTCTGATGGTGACCAATTACAGGGGTCAGTCAGAGTGGTAGGTTCCCCCAGTTCACCAGCCTAAATGCCTAGGCACCCCTGTCACACTGGCACCTAGCTGTGGACATGACCATTTGTTAATTGCATCTGAAGGATCACGGTATATGAGACCTCTGCAACAAAGTGTGTAATGCTCCTATTCAGGGCCTGCAAAGATAACCATCATGAGACTGTATTGAGGACTGGCAAAACTGCTGACCCCCTGTAGCTCAAGGAACTGGCTTAATGACCTGGATGTTAGGGGCCCTCCAACATACAGACATGTGATAATAAAATATAGTTCTATATACACTCTCACTATTGGTTTCAGAAACATAGGCCAGACTGACAAGTAGCTGTTATGCACTGAAATAGAAAAAGTTCCCAAACTGTTGTGAATAATGTGTATGGCAACTGTGATAGAAAAATTCTGAAGAAAAATCTATTGCTTCAAGGTCTGTGACTATGTTATTGTAGTTATGAAATAAAGCAGCTCTCAGAGGTGCCAGCTGCCTTTGAGGTATTGCAATACTGATGCTGAGAAACCAAAAGATATTTTGTTTAATATGTACTTTATCCCCATATTGTGTGTTTGATATTGTACCAGGATCAAAGAGAAGTTGAAAATTCCCTAATGTTCTCAAGAAATGGAAAGTAATATTGTAAACTCATTTTCAGAAGTAACATTAAAAGATGATAAACCATATTCTGACGTTTGTAAGTGTTTGTATGACACAACAATAGAGTATCTCTCAAGACATAGAATGTTTCTGCATGTTTTCTTATAAAACCAGAATGAATTTTGTAATAGCAGGTGACACTAGTGAAAATGACAGTTTGACTGTAAGCCTCCATTTACAACCCAATTTCTCCCACTAACCTTCTCATCCTCACCAAATGTGGGTATGTGCATTCAGTTCCCCACCCTGGCTTTACCTGCACTGTTGAAAATTTCCAAATCCAACATTTTAGTGCAAAAAGTACCATGGTATTAGAGGCCTCCTTGTATTTCCTTTGTGAGTTATCTGTAGAATGGGTGGATTGATGACCTGCTGCTATTCAAGAGTACATTTTATAGTATTGTTCTGGGGAGCCCAATGGTAGGCAGATTAACAAATAATCTGTGAGAGAGCTTTGTGACCTGTATATTAATTTATGCAAGTCCAGGATTCAGGTGAGCAGGTATTCCTATTGGTGGTGGAGCACTTTTATATATGGTAGAGCATGGGATGAGAAATTGATCTTCACGTGGATAAGTGGATGTTTAATCACAGTAGATGCTTTTTTGCTTTAATACACCACAAATTATACAGTCTCTGGGCTTTTTAGTTGTTATTTGCTAATAATTTGGTTTGAGTCACACTAAATGCTATTGACATAACCAGAAGCTTTGTATTATCTAATTATATATATATATTTTTGCTCTTGATGTGATACAAGTGATTGATGTTTTCACAATATTTAGTAGCACAACACAATCTACTAGTTGTATTGTCAATGGTAAGCAAACACATTGGGGTTTGCTTACTAAAGCTAGTTCACTCAGAATCTTGTGCACTTCTGCATAGAAACCAATCAGCTTGCAGGTTTTATTGCAAAAGCTTAATTGAACAAGGTGAGGTTAGAAGCGGATTGGCTACCATGCACAGGTGCATGAGATTTTGAGTGAACCAGCTTTAGTAAATAAACCCCATTGTTTGTTTGCTGCAGCTCACTATTTATTACTATTGTGCAGGTTTATTTTTGAGTATTGTTGTAGTGCACAAAGGTTTAGAATTCAACATGCACATTACTGTTGTACACTGGAGCAGAAAAATGTGAACCCAGGCTTAGTATATCAGCCTGATAATGATAATAAGCCTGATAATGCAGATGAATTACTACTAGGGTTGTATAAAAATATTAATGGTGGGAAATGTTTAAAAAATATAATATGTGAGATATGTTAAACAACTCTCTGAAAAGATGGGTTTTGAGGATTTGCTTAAATGAATTAAAAAGGTTGGTGAATGTGCACGGGGGTGTAGAAAACGGTGAAAACTGGTGATTAGAGAAGAGCAAGCAAAAATTGTTGAAAAGCGCGAACGTTCAATTTGGGTGTAAAGAAACTTACTTGAAGGCTTAAAAAAATTTGGAAGGTACCAGATTGTCTATGATAGAACAAATGCTTTAGTTTGTGTCTTGTCAGCTGTGGAAACTCAGTTTAGAGAATATCAGGAATAGAACTAAAGGAAGGTGGAATATGAGTCTATTAAATGGAATATCACAGAAGAGTATGCAGGATCAATGTTTGGAAAATATGGACTATCTGAGGCCTATTTATAAAAAATGTAGGAAAGGGAAATAGGAACACAACACAGTTGTTGCTCATAATGACCAGTTAGGTTTATATTTTATTATTTAAGAAAATAAAACAAGTAATCAAATTGGCCTACTGCTCAACCTTTAATTCTTTTTTCATTTTTTGTAAAAATAAAACCCACTTGGGTTGATTTACTAAAAGAGTAAAGGCTGCTCACTTTATGTTTATGTTCCATTTGCAAAGAGTATGCATACCTTACAACATGATTGTTGATAAATAAGGTGAACCTTTAAATACTCAAACTTGTGTGAGAGACATGATAAAAACAGGATTTTGCTAGCAAATCACTGGGTTTTCAAAGCAAGCATAAGCTCACTTCTTTTACTAACATCCATTTTTTAAAATGAACATGCACTTTATTAAGCGAACAACCTCTGCTTCCTTAGTAAACCCACCTCACTGTGTTGCATCCACCAGCTAGGCTCTTCCATCCTGACAGCTGGAATCTGAACGTTTGCAGCTGATAGGTGCTTATGGGAAATACAAACATTCTAATTAAGAGCAGGTTGATATATGAAACCAAATAAATTCAATTACTATGTAACTTAGGCACAATCTAAAATAACTACCTGCTTTAATGTAATGCAGTAAATGGGTGGCCCTTATTATTTATCTTGCTGTTTTCATGATTACAACACACTGGGTTGAGGTGCAATTCTCACAGCAAATTTTATTCAAGTATGTATTTTTAACTCCAAAAAAACTCCTTCTGTTATTCTCAGCCTCCTACAAATCTCCAAATTATTATTATATTTATTTATTTGCTTTTGCTGTGATCTAACTTCCTATTAAAGGGTGGTTACACTTGTTCTTCATGGTCCCTCTGTATGTATTAATATAGACACACTATCTTGCTTGCTCCTGAGATGGACCAGAGACCATGGACTATGAGATTTGTAGTGTACATAGCGTGTGCAATGCTTGTTCCAAACAAATGGAAGTGAGGGTAACTTTAACTGAAGTTATTTCCATGAAAGAAAAAAAAACTTTAGAATCATGTTCTAATGACCTCTGCAACATTTTGTTTTCAGCTTTATTTTTTTCCTTGCTAAAACATGTTTATGCTTTCCAGAGAAAGCTTTAGCCTAGGAATACTGCTCTGTACAAAACAATATGGGAATAAGGCTAATTACAGACCTAGTCCTTCTGGATGTTTGCAGAAGTGCCAGGGGAAGACTATATTTGCAAGCAAGCAAAGTGCATCATTGAGATGAAATGGATGAAAAGATCTTTGAGCATATTGCATGCAAGAGCTGTTTTATGCAAGCAAACATTTTAGCCTTCATCAGCTGTACTCCTTGATCCTTTAGAATCTAGCTGACGGTTCGTGCTGATGATTGTGAGTGGATGGTAAGGTAATCTTATAAATTGGAGTTTTCAGGTATTTAAATGGTGGAAATGCAAGCGGCTTTATCATTTACTTTGCCAAGTGATACAAGCACGTCCTAGTAAAAAGATACACAGAAGAAACACATTCTACATAGAAATTATATCAATTGTAGGAAACCTGTGGAATCAAATAAGGACGACTGTCTGGATAACAATTCTAGAAGTGCTGAAACAGAAAGTTTCTTTTAATCCGCTTTTATTTTTAAAATCCCACAGGTGCAGCATGATCTAGCCATTTCCTTGATGATCTTCTAGGTTGCACTTCAGGCTCTTGTCTACTTCAAAAGTGCCAAAGTGTGTGCATGATGCTACACTCAACTTTTAGAGAGTCAAGCTTTGGCCTGTGTATTTTCAAGAAACTGAAATACATGGATATTTAGAAGATTTGAATGCTTTAGGTATTTAGAAAGAAGGACAGCTAGGTGCAGAAGATGAATGACAAAATAAAAGGTTTTCTCACTGCTACTGTATAAGCTTGCAGTTTATTTACAATGATTGTATAAGTTTTAGCTCCGAGGTTTTGAGGAATATTACACATTAACACGTCAACTAAAAATCCTGCCATATTTTCAGTGTATTCATTTTCTTTATTTATCATGAAATAATTATGTAAGTAAGATTTTTACTGGTCAAGTTTTGTGATTTAGTATGACTGTGTTCTTTTACATAACTATGTTTATACATATTTCAGAAACATTTAAGTGCATGATATCTTTTTTTTATTTAATATCCTAATGACTTTTTAAAAAATGTTTAAATACATTTTTCTATGTGTTATCTTTTCTATAATTTGCTATAATTTCTATAATAATCTCTATTATTACTATTATGTCATTATCATATTGATTAAATAATATATCCAGAATGTATGAATGTATTTAAATGATGTTCCTTATTAGTCATTAAGAAGACAGATACACCAAAACACCTCAGCTTCTAATTTGTCGTTATATGTTGAAGTTTTTTAAGATAATTATCCTTGTACAGCCTTCTTTGGGCATAGGACTTGCCCCTCCTGTGACTAGTGTCCTGCATTCCAGTTATTTCACAGTTAGGCACTTTACATGAACAATTGTATGTTCATTAAAAGCAGTCACATGTTCGAAGTAAGAATCAGTGATAATGGACTACCACATCACTGGACAGTAGGATAAATTACAACATACAGGACCAGCACTCCTACATCTTCCACATCATACTCTATATGACACTCACACATGTGTGTTCTTTTCAAAAACACTGTGCGGGGGGATTTACTAAAACTTTCTCCCCCAGAATCCGGTGTAGCTGTGCATAGTAACCGATCAGCTTCTTGGTCTAATTGTTAAAGTTTCGTTGAACAAGCTGAAGTTAGAAGCTGATTGGCTACTATGCACAGCTGTACCAGATTCTGAGTTTTAGTAAATCTCCCCCTGTGTGTGAAGAGACATGTAAGAGCACAGATCCTGTGTGTCATAATGTAGTAAAGAAGTCAACCTGATATCCAGTAGTGGGGTGACCAGGTATCATTATTTCTTGTTGTTGTCAGAAGAAATGAACCCAACTTAGCACCTGTAAATGCAGAGGAGTGAATTGTATTGGGCACCTAGAGCAGTATGAACTGCTGCTATGAGGTAGGCAGCATGCCAAAAATGAAAGGACTATGGCTCCTAATATCTCTGCTAAATACCCGTGTGCATTTTTTTAAGTAACTGGTGCATATTATAAATTAACATCCTCAAACTATATAAATAAATAATCGAAAATGTTTTCAGCTACTGGAGTAGGGAATCTATTGTTATGCACATAATGAAATTCTTTATTATTATGTAAAAGGAAATGAAAAGGTTTCAGTGTGCTGGCATTCTATCTATGATTGATATGTCCTCTTTTTTACATTTCCATGCACATATGAGTTCCATTTGAGAGAGGATAAATGTACCCCTTTCATGCACAAAATATAATCATCTACACTATATAGAGCTACACGTATATAAAATTATTTGCCTGACATTTTCAAATTCTAGTTTAGCTGCTCCCTGTGGATTCAGTCTCTGCAAGAGCCCATTACCTGATGACCAGTTATTTCACAGATGTCAAAGATAGAAGGGCTTAAATCTTTAAATGTGTTGAATTTCTAATAAGTATTTATGTCTGTACTTAAGTGAGGCATTTTTATTTCTTGTTTTGACTAAAGAAATGGGATTATGAATAGCTTTTTCTGATTACAGAAAAATGTGTTATAGTTTGTAAACATCATATGGCAATGATAAAATGTGCTGTTTGCTCAATCACTACATGTGATGCTTCAAACCAAGTCCATGCTATAACCACCTATTTGAACAATTGTAGTACGCTAAAGTAAATTATTCAAGTTACATTTTCTAAACCTGCTAAAGTCTAACATACAAAAACAATGGTAGTAATTTTAAAGGTGTTATTTGAACCACTCAGCTGCTAGCATTTTTTTCATATGCAATGTGATTTTATTTTTTAGTTATGTTAAAAAAGTGTTATTGTTCATTAAAGTGGCTTCTTCATTTGAAATGAGGGAATATGCCACAGCATTTCTAGCCACAGTCATCTTAATCCAGGGACACTCAACCTGTGGCCCACAGACCACATGTAACCCTCAGAGCCCTCTGATATGGCCCTCGACCTCAAATCTGGGAAGTGCACTTCCACTATTATATCCTGTAGGTTTGGTGCACTTTCTGAATGTGTACCAAAATTCTTGAATGCAGGAAGAAGTTATGGCAAAGCACAGCCAACCCATAGGAAAGCCACAGGTGCGCTGTGCTGCTCCCATGGTGCAAGTAAACTGCCGCACATCAGGGGGCTCAGGAAAGTAAGAACTCATTTACATTTGTGCTTTGGAGGACAGTAAAACCTCATTGTGGAAACATGTTTTCACACACCCCCAAACACTAATGTAGCATTAGGGGTTGCAATGGTGACCCCACCGCATGCTCCAGGAGGCCTATGTGGCCTCCCTGTCACTTTCTGTGTTACACTTGAACAGTGACGGAGGCAGCATATACAGGAACTAATCCTGTCCATTTTCCTCGTGCAACTGCTGGAGAAGGAAAATGTTCATTATTCTATTCAAAATAAAATATCCAAATTTCCTAATCATTTTATTTAATTGCGGCCTGCGACCGGTTACCAAATCACTTAAATGGCCCTTGCTCTTCAAAAGATTGAGCACCCCTGCCTTATTCCAAAGACCATGGACTCATGAAATGTGTCAAGGCAGATGTTGATTTCCCAAAATGTAAAGAAAAAGTGAAAAATGAAAACATCATGTTCTGAATAGCATAATCCCATCACCATGGTGTCATGATGACAGACTTTGCTTGCTTGAGTGAAAAGTGTGATTTTTTTATAAATCACTGGGGTACAGATATGAAAATGGCATTTTGTATAGATAGTGGTGTAAAAGCCACCCACCCCTCTCTAGGGATAGTTTTCCATTTTGACATATATGGCCTCTTTCAGACATCTTTCTTACCATTTGCCCCGTCCATGCAAAATGTGAACCTTACTGTCCTCCTAAGAATGTCCCCAGAAAGAGTCCTTACCTTGGCACATTTTCTTACACAGTATTGTTTGGATTTAATTTATAAATGCTGGTGTTTGTTTTTATGGCTAGATCTATGCAAAGCCAAAGTGAACCAAAGCCTAGAGAGGCACAGCTGCAATGGATGGTACACAGCTACTCATACATCATGTTGCTGACTGCCAGTAACATCTTCCCATATATAATAGGAAGACCTATAAGGCATCCTGTATGCCAGAGCCATCCATCTAAGTCCCTTCTGTTGCTTTGATGCGCAAATTATGCATATTTGTTGATGGAACAACAAACAACTAAAATCAAGCTGTTGGTAGGCTACAGTTCTACTCTTCTACTCTTTGGATATTATGTGCAATAAGGCAGAAAGGGCAAGCTGTCCCCTTAATCTGTTTCATTCCTATCCATGACTCGGCTTGTGAACATACTGTTCCCTTCACTTTTTTAAACCTCATTCTTGGCTCATTCTGTCAATGGTATCTGATCTTGTTAGTGCAAGATAGGCTAGATGGTTGATTGGGTGAGGAGAGGGGCAGCCAAGATAGCTGGCCTAGGAAGCAGGGAGTATAAATCCAACCCTGTATATTCCCATGCCTATTTGACCTGAAAAAGCCACTCAAATAAGAGGTGAAAAGTCAAAATTACTAAGCAAGCTTTGTTGTGACCGTCTACTACCATCTAATCCATTTCTTGGATAAATAAAAACTTTCAAAGACTCTGTGAATGTGTCTTTATTCACTTCTAACAGACAATTAGTATCATGCTTTTATGGTGACATTCATATTCAATGAAATTATTCCCTGATCTTGTCTTGGTATTTGTAGTGAACCAATGTTAGTTAAAAAAATAAATAGTTTAAAGAATTTGCAGTAATTATATCGTTAAAGAGTTCCATTTCTATCAGTCGATGATGTTCACACATTTGAATTTTAAGTACGGTAATATCTAATTTGTCACTAACACCACATTTTAGAAAAATCTTTTGGCTCTTTATTTTTATATGAAGTGAGAATTAGACTTGATGAACGAGATGCTTTTATGAGTGAATGGAAGAAATATTATTTTTTTTGCTTGCTGAAAAGTAAATATTATTTTGACAAAAAAGTTGCACAGAACTTAGCTGTTTAACAAGCACATTTTAATCAAAGACATTAATTTCTGTAGGAATTGCCTACAACATGTATCCTGCTGTAATGAGGGACTCAAATCAATATTTCACACACCATCTGTACACCAGCAGATTTGAAAGCATTTTTTGACCTTTCTTGGTATCAACTCAGAAAAATGTTATCTGTCATATTCATGATAGTGATGACAAATTACTTGAAAACTGCTCCTTGGGACTAAGTTTACTTTCTTTTTGGTATCAGAGCTATAAAAAAAAGCATTATTCTGGGGAGCACATGTAGATGACGTGGCTCTGCAGTCTTTAATCACAGTACAGCAGGAACTAAATTATATCCTACAGGCCATGGCTAGAGAAACATGTGTCAGTCTAATGTCTGAGATTGTCCCTGCAGATTGGCAATCAGAGCTATCACCTTGTGCTATACTGACAGTGGACCTGTCAGAAGCATTTTCTAATGTTGTCGCATCGAGAAAATTGTCTTGAAAATTCTTCATCTCTATTTTTTCTTGCTGCATGTGCAGAAATGTTGTTTTAGAAACTGAAAATCTTGATGCTTATTTTCTCATTTTTTTGGCAAGTAAAAGCTCAGCTTTTCATGGTTAATCAAGCACTATGCTCACAACTTCTGAACTATTTTTATTCATTATAACAGATAGTGGCCGACAAAAGGGTTATTTTTGGGTCCTCCTGGCTTTGATACCATCATCATTTTATGCTTAAAATGTTGTTGGGAGATTTCACAGATCAAGAGCCTCCACATGTGTTCATTAGGCATATAGATAAGTGAATGTACCTGGGTTCAATTTGTGGGAGGTTTGTTGAGTGAAGCATGAAAAATGTGAACTGAAAATCAATCCTTATTGAAGTGGAGGCTATGATGGCAAATTATGATACTATATTCTGACCATTTTTTCAAGGCTAGTAGGCAACATTTTAGTAAAAAGAGCAAAGGAAAATGTACACTGCTATGGAAATCATTTAACAATGCAAAATTCAAACTTTTTTTTTAAATACTATTCAATGGGGAGAGGGTCCTCCTTTTGGTGCAACTTCAAGGAGGATATGGGAAAAACACCATTTCTTTCAACTGCATGCTTGAGAGATGCATTTAAACTGTATGTGGGGTTACAGAACAGTGACATTTTTCACAACCAGCATCAGCAACACCTTATTGCCTTTTACCTTTTACTTCTAGCTAATTTAAGTACAGCAGCAACACCTCAATCTGGTTCAATATAACTTGAAAAAGAAGGGTTTTCAGGTAGTTTTGGCTGTGACTTTTTTTTGTGGTAACAGGCCTGAATTGAATGATGGAAGTAGCAGTGACAACATAATTAAAACATACAGCATAGGTACATTTACTCTGATATGTAAAGCTAAAGCCTTTAGCTTTGCAGTTATTGGCCAACCACGCAGCTTAACAGTATAGTTTGTGTGAACTTCTTATTTCTCAGTACCACAATGCATTGTCTTAAAAGTGTAATAAAATGTCAAATACACTACAAAACCACAACCCCACATTCTTTGAACACCCTCCCATCCCTCATACCCAATTATTCCCCAAATATTCAAAATTGGTGGAAATTGACTAGTGCCAGTGTCAGGGATCCCGGGTCCTCGGCGGTGCGCGCATGCGCAGACTGCCGATCCGTCCCAGCCGGCGAGCACAGAGTCCTCGGCGATCGCGGCGGCGGCCGCGCATGCGCAGTAGCGATCGTGGCCGCACCAATGGGAGAGCAGAGCGCTCTATTTAAAGCTGCCCTGTGCATCTCCAAGTTGCCGCAAGGTCTTGTTTCCTGTCCTGTAGTACGTTTCCTTGTTGCCAAACTCTGCCTGTTCTGTTTTATGCTGACCTTCTCCTGCTCTGACCCCAGCTCGTTCCTGACCATCCCTCTGCCTGACCCTCGGTACCACGCTGCCCGCTACCTGCTGAACCTGGTTTGTGACCCCGACCATTCTCCGCCTACTCCCCCTGTACCACTCTGCCCGCACAATACCGACCCGGCTAGTCTGACCTCGCCTACTCCTGACAGTCGCCCATCCATCCCGCTCGGATCGGGATCTGTCATCCCATCCATCCCGCTCGGATCGGGATCTGTCGTCCCCTTCACAGCAGGCTCAACCTGGGGCACATACCCTCAGCGGGACCCCTCTGCCGCCGCCGGGGGTGCCCAGGAACGCGACCTGGTTTCAGTCTTGCACCAAGTCCATCCCCACCAGCAGGGGCCCTGGTGAAAAGGCAGACTGGGACTTAGGCTCCGCGTCCTGGGAAACCCCGTGCCATGGACCACTAGAGATCCCGTTGGGCGGAGCCTGACAGCCAGGAGAGTATGTGAAGAGACAAGGCAGGTTTTATCTTGCAGTGAAAATTAGAGTGTATAGGAATAAAGACACAATGAGAGACAATAGCCACAAACTTTGTTCAGTGGCTATGAGAGTATTTTTTGTATTGATGTAGAGACTACAGGGCTGCACGTAACAAAGGTCATAGGCTTCCTGGCCTTTTTACAAAGAAGAAAAAAAGCATCCAAGAGGAACTAGAACTTTGATTTGAGTTCATACAAAGTAGTAAGAGGACAAAAAGAGGACAACAAATTCATAAATCTCACTGGTTCAGGTTGGACTGCTCAAAACAGACAAGGATACCCTTCAGTGGGTACTTCAATAGGTTACCAGAAAAACTAATGAAAGAAGTGCCAGACCAAAGAAAACAATTAATTTATTAGTTTATACTAAAAAACAGCTAATGCATTTGGGGGATCACGCAATCTCCCTCTTCATCAAGGTTTTTGTTAAAATAAGAACCTTGAATGGACTCAAAATAGAGCTTTCCTGTGTGCATCTGTGTAGAAATGTTAATTACTGGATCAGAAGAGTTATTGGGAATGCAGATACCACTGGCCAGTAAATCTCCCAATCCAGCAATTAGTTTTCCTGTATTTTAAGTCCATTTAAGGTTCTCACTTCAACTTAAGTTCGGATGAAGGATCTTTTATGTCCCCTGAAATACATTGGCTTTTTTTTAGAAGAAGCTAATAAATTAATTTGGACTTTTGGCCTTTCTATAATGCAGGGTGAAAGTCAAGCAGCAACAAATAAGGGGAATTCTATGGCCTGGGGGAAGGGTAGACAGCAGCAAAAACTGAATCAGGACCCTGTATCCATATGCTTCCCACCATTTCTTAAGTCAGTTTTTTAGGCATATTGGTTTCTTTCAGGGGTCACAGAGTTGCTGGCAGAGGCCCCTTTGTTTACACCATGTCACCGTTTGCTTGTGTGGTTATGTTTGTGTTTTTAATATTAGTTACAAACTTTTTTTTCATTATTTCAATTTTTACAATTTTACAATTTTTATTTTTAATTAATTTTTCCTTGTAAGACTACTCCTGCACTGGTAAAGCAAACATGGGCAGTGATGACAACTCTGTAACTAAAATGTGTACAAATAATCACGTTCATGGACTACTGGATGTCAAGGATGAACCACTGGCTGGGGGTGGCCCAATATGTGCTTTAGGTACCTGTCCTGCTGCTTTATCATGTCAGGAAGCGTCTTTACTGCAGTGGGGGGGGGGTTGTGACTGAGAAGCTGACTTTTATTAACCAGGGATTACATTGTGCTGTGTTTTGATGGGTTTTTTAACAATGCCGTCAGGTACTGTGTATGGACTGTCAGCAACAACTGCCAAATGTACTCTAATCATCCCAAAATAAAAGTTATGATATTAAAAAATTGGCCAGCAAGAAGACATTTACTGAGGCAGAATTGTCTGAAATGTACTAGAAACAAAGAGTACAGGCACCCATTTTATTAAAAGAACCAGGAGAGCGCAGATGACATGGCAGTGTCAAACAGACCAGGAGCAAGACAATTTAAATAAAAGAAAAGGCCAAAAAAATTGAACTTTAAAGTCAATTTAGACTTTTAAAATTTAAACAATTAACTGTTAAAAATATAAATTTTTACTATATCTTATCCAATATAAATGTTAACATTCATATTGATTAAGATATAATAAAAATGTATATTTTTTTTAACAGAGATTAGTTTATTTTTAGCGAAGTGACACCTTTAAAGTCCCAGTCTTTGGACTTTTTCTTTTGTATCTATTCATATGCAGTACCTGCATATTCTTTATGAAGACACTTTAAATACCAAGACTAGTTTCAGTTTAATAGAGGCACAGAGTGAAGGCTAGGCCTTTACTATAAAAGTTAGGATACAGCAGAGGATACGGATGTGGCCAGTAGTTTAAATCAGGAATAATAGGTCTAACTGGCATAACTGGCATATGACTACATTTTATTTTATCTATAAGGTTGGTGGGTGCAATGAATGTGAGTGATATAATGTGAGGTAGTTTAGATGCACACTGTTCTTGCACTATTTTAATAGCTAAGGTGTTGACAATTGAATAGTTAGCCATAAATCAGTTGTTGCTGACAGATATTGGCCTTTAAAGGATTTATTGATATACAGATCTGGGAACACAGGCAGGGCACATAAGAAAAAGTACTTCAGCTTTGCAACTCAAAGAACGCAAGCATAGTTTATTAAAGTAGATGTAAATCCAACCAATGAAATCTTATAAAGACTTTAAAATGATAACATCACTAGGGAAGCCTATTTTTAATGGCTTTCATGAAATCTTTGAAGTGACAGCTAGTGATGCTAAAATCAAGGCTCTTGTTTTCGTGCTTTGTGTTGTGGGGTATGCCTGAGGAACATTGCACAGACATGTTCTATGGTTGTCACCATTTATTTAAAGAAAAATATTTCAGATAGTAATGGTTAGTAAATACAGCATGTACTGTGAAAAAAACATATGCAGCTTGTGATCAATGTAGTACATGTGGAAAGGGAAAGGCTTTGAGAAGAATTCAATTGCAGCCAACAAAAATTGGGAAATATGCATGACGTCAGCAGCATTACTTAAACCCCTTTCACCCACACCCTTAAACTCCCCAGGATCCACACCATTTTCATACCTACAGGACATTCAGTAATGGTTTACATTCATTTAAGAGAACAAACCCTACACTAATCTGTTCCTAAACACTTTATCAGCAGCACGTTTATGCTTTCCCTCTCATAGCTAAGCAAAATGTCAATAGTTTGCTGGGAACCAGCCTTTTAAAGTGAGCTTCATCTAAGCCACCTGACCTAAGTTCCAAGGCCAGGAATTGCACTATTGGTAGTTGGTTGCTATGGTAAAATTATTCTTTAGTTTGCTGGGCCTGTGAACTGCAATGAGTTGGGTTTGTTTCAAACCCTTGTTAGTCTTGAGCCCCAATGTTTTATGATACTTCTTGAGATTCCCATTACCTTTCATTTCCTAGGTCCAAGTTTACTGTTAGGACAAGCAGGACATCAAGGAATAGGGTGACAACCATCCACAGACAAACCATTAATTACAGTGAAAATGTGAATGAGACCTCACTTATTATTAAACACATATCTGAAGGAAAATCAGCTTGTGCTATATTAGATATCCAATATACAAACATCAAATACAGAAACAACTGCTGCGCTAATTCAAGTAAACCAATGATACAGTGCAAAAGCAATCAATAAACAACTGTGTAGTCACACATGTATACAGATGTAAGAACAATGTGTGGAAAACTGTGTCAATCCAAGAAAGACAGTCCATGGATCAATCCCAAAAAAGTTATTCAATAACACATAATCTTCATTTGTGCTCAGCACATAAATTGCACTCCACTACTGTGCAATCCATGAAGGCTCAAGGCCCAAGAGACATGACCGCCTTTCATAGTGTGATCATATTGCTCACAGACATTACAAATGCCATGAACCGCATGATGTTATGGCAATCTGCCACTTCTTACTAAAAGCCACCTCCAAACATCACATGTATAAAGAAAGGAAAGAAAAGACCCAATGGTTCCAAAACGTGTTAATTTGGTATCAATTTTATTTTAAACAATTATTAAAAGCACTCACATGGAATAAACGATAAAGATTTTGTGTATTATCTTTGCCCAGGATCTGATTTCTGCACATGCATGGTGATGTCAAGGTATCTGGCTCTAACGTATGAATTTTGTCAAAACTGATGTCATCGGAGGCTAGGAGACCTACACATTTTGTCAAAAATGATGTCATCGGGGGCTAGCAGATCACACCGACTCACCACACACTATATATTCAATGGACATTCAAGGAAAGAGGAGTCGTTTATCATCATATCTGGACCAAGAGTTGCATCAGAGCATCCATGCTGGTGTAACCTGAAGGAAAGAGAAAAACATATCATGAACTAACATAGTGTAGTATCATTAATAAAGTACTTTATCAAAAGAAAAAATCCTACTCACAGGGTATCTGACATAGCACACATGGGGATTTCCAAGCATGGGATAGATTGACCAAATATCATCAGCAAACCCTGGCAGGGGCATGGATGTAAACTGGGGAAGCAGTTTCCTATAAGCCAGCACAGATAAGCTGTGCTCGGCTATGCAGGAATCTCATTGGAATTGATCTCGTCCTGATACCTGGCCCTCTGTATGACATCACTCTTCTGAGAATGTGCAGTATGTGTTTCGAGGTGGCTACTTCTTTATCATCTACATACCCACTGGGTTACCCACAGAAGATTAAATATTTATTGGTACTAGGAAGTTCAAAGGAGCTGTTGGCCTAACACATGCTTCTATTACAACAATCAATGCACCATGATAAAGACAGCCTTTCACGCAGAGTGAAAAAAAAAAGCTCACTTAAACTGATATAATGGTAAATAACAAAACAAAAAACAGATGGCCAAGCCCCCACGCACATAGTCTCATCAATAAGTATGAAAAAAGTATGTGACATGGATATCCAAAAGCACAAACACACATGCTGTATATATCAAGTATGCCCTAAATAATGATGGTCAACGTCAAAATTCAAAAGGTTTCAGGAATGCAAAACAGGTCCGTATAATAAAAAAAAAAGACAAAGAAAAACCATAAGAAATAAGCAATGAATCTTGAAAAAGTTAGGCTAAGCATGAGCATGCATATCAAACCTTGTGCATGTATTGAATCAGACCAGGTTTAAGTGCTGTGTTCTGGGTATCTAGTGTAAACCTGCATGTATTTCATTTTTTGGCTAAAAAGAAGTATGAAAATCCTATATAGCTATCATGTAAATGGAACCTCCAAAGGCTTAATTTCCATCTTCTAATAAAAAACTGCCAGTGTAAAAACCAGAGTACAAAAAATGTATTAAAAACTGAAAGGAATATAAATTTTTAAAAAAAATAAAAATGAAAATGTATCCTCTACTGTCTAAGTAGTACAAATATATTACACAAAAATCATCACTGTTTAAAGCCTGTAAACCTTAAATATAATAAAATAAACTATTAACACATTAATACCTTAAAAAGAAATTTTATATATATATATATATATATATATATATATATATATATATATATATATATATATATATATAAATCTTAGGGGTTACTAGAGAGTAGCAAAAAAAACTATATTTATCCACAAAGAATAATAAATAATACAAATGAACCACATAAATGTATCTGATTCTACCTGGTTGCTTTTATTCATATCCACCCAATTTGTATCTCTGTCTGTCAACTGCACCTGGGAAATTACCATATCTAGCAGTGGTGGGCAGTAGGGGCCCACAAGGCCTTCTCTGCTGGCCTAAACATTGCTTAACAGAATCACTGACTTACATTTTAATATATTTTTTCCATGAATGTTTTATTCCTAATAGTTTATTCTCTTCATTTCAGAGCTTTTCTCTTGGTTTTGCTGCTTGTGGTAGTGTATGTTTATGTTAGAGCTTGTAGCCAGTCATACGTCAACCATGATAGTCATCATGTGTTCCCAGGGTCAAATAAATCTGCCTTGAGGCCTTCAGAATCAACAGGGTGGGTACCTGTAGCTTATAGTAAATTACAACTGTTGCTTAAATCAGATTTTAGGTTGGCAACTCCGGGCCAACTAGCAGTCATTCAATCACTATACATACAATAATGTGAGCCCAAAATTACTGGACTTATTCTGGTAGGACATTACTGAAGGCCTAGATGTGAAATATATGGCCCCCCACTGATATCTAGAGTATCCTCTTTGTACCTTTTCTCAAAAAATCTTTGTTTAAGTAACCCTGCCTGCATGGGGGTTGCCTACTAAAAGGGTTTATGTCTCTCTGGTAAGCCTTCATGCATGATGATGATGATTTGCTTCTGTTCTCACATTATGAGAAAGGACTTTTTGGGGCTGATTCTTGGACTGTCTTTATTGGATTGGCACAGTTTTCCACACATTGTTCTTACACTTGTATACATGCGTGACTACACTGATTGTTGTACTGCATTATTAGTTTGCTTGGATTAGTGCAGTACTAGTTTCTATATTAAACACTAATCTAAGCAGCTATACTGTATAATAGCATGTAGACCCTAATATTAAAAAAGCCATGGGTCTGCTCCTTTCTGCTACTGTCTTGGCTCGCTCTTAAGACATCAGCACTGAGAAGAAATCTGTGGAACATCTATCCAAACTTCAAGAATAAATAATGCAGTGATAAAAAGTTATCGCCACACAAACCAACTATCCTAGGGGAGAAAATATATCACACTGACCTTACTAATATACCTGTCATTACAAGTGTAACTGTATGTCAACAGTTTTGTGCATTTCTGTTTGATGGCTGTTTGAGAGACTATCATCATTTATGGGGTCTCACATGTAATTATGCTATCACATTTAGTACTTGGAATGTATTCAATTTAAATAGGCACCTAAAATATGCTTCAGCTTGCATATTTTTCATAACTATAACTGTTTTGCTGATGTAGAAAAAAAGTATAACAATTTGCCACAACCAATGTGCCTTCTATTGCAACAATAATCAGTCCCAAAAAATATATATATTTATGACAAATACAGCGTGTGCTAAAATTGCAGCCAATTACTAAGTCTCAATTTTCAGTGCTATGTATTATTTTCTTACTACGATTAGATGATAATCATCATTTTATACTCTTTATTCCTTTTCCTCTTTATATCATATATTGCATTTATATAGCTACTAGTAAAGTGTATTTTTATTGTGTTTATTGTTATTATTGCCTTCTAGGGAGCATTCTACTAAAGATCAATCAATCTAAACCCTGAATTTTTTATAGCTTAAGGGAGAATTCTTGGAACTGCTGTTCACATAATTTGACAGATTCATGTAATTCTATAGGATGAAATAACAAAGCTGTTGGAATGAAATTGTTATCCCTTCAAGTGGCTGTGAAGCGACAGATGACATGCATTTTACATACCACTATTTATCTGCACATATTTTGAGCTTCACTCATAGCCATCAACGGTTCTTGCTAACAAACACTCATGCCACCTTCGTTAGTACTGGCTATTTGCTTAAGACTTTTATATATAAAGAAAGAAACAAAGGACAGTGTATTCCAAAATGAAATGATCCCCAAGGCCATTACAAGTTATTCATACCTGATTATATTGAAACTACTATGCAAAACCAAATTCACTTAGGACTTTCCAGGCACTAATTAGAGTAATAACTCATGTAAATCTAAAAACATAGTTTTATTTGTACAAACATACTAATTTATGAATTATCATAGAAACCATTACTTTTTTGACACATATGAAGTTGGTATACAACTTAGCACCATATAGCTCTAGTTACACAGCAGAATATAGTACCCATTGTACATACAAATGCAGTATGCTTTCAATAAATCAAAGATAAACATATTTTAGAGGATAACTATGAAAACCTATTTATGCACACTCCATTGATACAAGGAAAATACATCATAGTATGTATCATGCAAAACAGCAACATATAATATAATATGATATATATGATATATGACATATGATATAATAATGTATAGCATATATAATGTATAGCTAGGGTAGGGGGCCTTTGCCAAATGGTGTGGGGAGGGTTTTTCTCCCCCTCTGCCAGTTTTCCCTCCCCTACTTGGCCTTTTTACCCTGAGAATGGCTGGGCATACACATGGATATTGGCAGGTAACAGATATGTGCATAGTATATGTTTAAGGATCAACGTACTGTATTGTAAAACCTCATACCTGTATATTTGGGCACCTTCTATCCAGTGTGAGATAACCCTTACCATGTGATGTGTATACCAACATAGGCCTAAGAAATCTATACTTCTATACAGGTGTTAAGGTTCAATATTTCACTTCATTTTACCAATATTAAGATGGAGTAGTAATACTTAGTAATTTCCCTATTTATTTTGGTCCACTATTCATGGATGATCCTTTAAGGTTCTTTGTTGTGGTTCTACCAAGCTTCCTGCTTCCATTCTTATGACTGAGTGTAGTATGATAGATACTTCAGATGCATGATTATGGGAAAACATCCCCAATTTATCCACACATATGGGCTTTTGCATAAAAAAGCAAAAGAAAAAGGTGTGACCATGTCACCATGTATTCCTATGGAATGCTTCACACTGATCAGTTGTGGGTCCGGTGCATTTTTCAAAGTCCTGCTTGCTGCATTTTTGGTGCAGGTTTGGTGTGGTAAAAAAAAAAAATTAATGAAAAACGCACCTGCCCATTGAAATCAATGGAAAACAGGCCAAAACACACCAGTGTTGTTTACATAAAATAACATAACATAAATACTTCACCCTGGTAAAACCCATGGAATGTTTTGAGACCATTTTAAAATGTTCTGTTTCTGCTTTTGCTAAATGCTCTTTTACACCTTGACACATTGTTCTTCTTTTGACAAACTGAGGTTTTAATTAAGTTTCTTATAGATAAAAAAAAGTCACAAGAAACCTGGAGTTAGGCTTTAAAAACAAAAACACCAAGCCCAAAAGTTCCCACCACTAGATGTTTCAACTCTTCAGGGTTCCGTAACATTCAACTCACTCACTGTGATCCCAGACTGTTGTGGACCAGCTCCCTCATCACACAGACTGGGCTCATAGTACTTTGCAGTATAGACCGCCCACTGCTACAACCGTCAAGAGAAAGAAAAGACCTGTGACATCACTGGACCAAAAACAAGATGTTTGAAGAAGGAAAATATATACACTACTGTAAAATATACTACTGTAGGTGGTTTCCTAAATGTGGACTGAGGGAGGTCTCACAAATAATCTACTTTAACCTCTCCATAGCAAATGCATATATCTCTGCTAAAATGGTGCGCTCCTGCCCTGACTTGCTGTGCGGCCTGAGGTTAGATGATGGTCACTTCCAGTAGCAATGAATAGGCTTATTTAACCACTTGCCCTCTGGAAGATTTACCCCCCTTCCTGACCAGGCCATACGACCAGCGATATGGCGCTGCATTATTTTAACTGACAATTGCACGGTCATGCAACGCTGTACAAAATGAAACTTATGTCATATTTTTTCCCACAAATAGAGATGTCTTTCAGTGGTATTTGATAACCTCTGTGTTTTTTTATTTTTTGCGCTATAAACAAAAAAAGACTGACAATTTTGAAAAAAAACAAACAATATTTTTGACTTTTTTGCTACAAAACATATCCAATAAAAAAAAAATCCCTATATGTGTTTTAATTGATTTACATGAAAGTTATAGCATCTACAAATGGCAGTATATATACTGGAATTTTTATTTAATTCTTTTTTATACTAGTAATAGCAGTGATCAGCTACTTAAAGCGGGACTGCGGGACTGTGGCAGGCATTCTGACACTGGGTGGAAATTGAGTAACTGCCACTGACATCTCCAGGGACACTAATACAGTGATCGGTGCTAATAAAAAGCACTGACACTGTACTAATGGCACTAGGAAGGAAGGGGTTAACATCTGGGGCAATCAAAGGGGTAACTGTGTGTTAGGGAGTGATTAGACTGTGTACTGTGTTGTGTTTTACTAAGGTGACCTGCTGCTTTCTATCTCTTTGCTGTGCAGAGAGATAGAAAGCAGCAAGTCCATGCTGACAAGAGAGACACACACACACAAATCTTTTCTCTCTCAGCTTCGCCGATGATCACCGAGTCCAGGCCAGCGATTCTGATTATTGACATTCCCAGTAGCCAATAGCAGTGTGGGTATGGTGACGTGCATGCGCCACCCTACCTGGAAGTGCAAAATCATGTATATTTAGGTGATTTTGCACAGCGCTGCTGACCTGTAGCAGTACATCTGCTATGGGGTGGTCGGTAAGTGGTTAAACCATGTGAGAAACGACATTATAGAGTAGGGTAACAAAATATGCATTTTGAAAACACATTCATTTTTATAATAAAACATCACCCTATAGACAAATACATTACCATAAAACACCTACCTAAGATTTTGATGAACAGGGAAGATCAAAGCAGGCTTATTTAAGATTTGTTACTTCTTGATTTCAAGTAAATCTATCCAATCTGCAGATAATCACACAATTTGATAATCTAGGCAATAATACTTCATGAATTGCATAATTCTCTGCATACAGGACATGTGCATATAGTCAGGTGAATCAAATAATTTGCCATATAAATAGTTCAGATTCTACTCAAAACTGTTCTAGACAAAATCAGTGCTGAGAGACATTACCTGCTATGATAATATTATTAAAGTGTCCCAAATATACTACATATGTGGCCTCAGGTGGAGTGTGACATAATAAATAACAGTTTTATACAGTATGAACAGGTGAATATATTAAATCCACTTTAATTCCTATAATTAATATAATAGGAATTAAAGCAATATTAATAAATAATATAATATTAATAATTAATATAAAATAATTAAAGTAATATTAATTCCTTTAATATCTTTAGTCTACCTACTGTGACTGATGTACAATTAGCTAGTATCTTTTTGTACAAAACAGAGAATAGCCAGTTACAGTGGTTTCCAGATTTAGTGATAAATTAATAAAACTCCTGTTGCCATTAAGATGTACATGATAACTGGATGACATATAATTTGATAAAGTACTTTGTATCAATGTGTCATATACTGTATATAATTCTAAAAAATACTGTTTTCACCTCTTTTCATCCCTTTGTTCCTCTTAGTGCAGCAATCTCCTGTGGTTTCTTTGCAGCCACTTTGGGGTTGTTTTACTAAAGCCAAATAGCCCGTTCTTATTACAAGTAAAGTTGCACTTTGCAATGGAATTTTCCCCCGAGCTTAGTGAAATTTCACATGTAAAAATCACATGCAAGGAAAATAAAAACAACAGCCTTTTGTGGAAAGTAAACAGTCTATTTGCCATTAGTAAAATAACACCTTTATGTCTGCATGTACTCACTCCAGTGGCCATTGCATGTGATTGCTCAAGTTGGGCTTCCTAACAATGACAGGTGAAGAATATTACTGTACAATGAGAATCAGCACAGCCACTTATAGTCTTCACTGAAAGCACATGTGATAGGGTGACAATATAGAAGATAAGTGCCTGAACAAGCAGCTTCATGACAGGAACACCAGGTATCATTTTACCGGCAATTTAATACATTTGAACTTTACATTTTAAAGTGTATCTAAACCTCAGTAGCACAAATGTTATATAGTACCTCTTATCATCCCTTAGATGTGGATGTAATTTTTTTTCTGACTTCCATTTATGTTCACCTGGTGATTCTCCCAGTGATCCATATCCTGTGACAATGCTACAGATCACCTCCCCCTCTTCTCTCTTCCATAACATAGTGGGGAGCTGTTCTGTAGAGCGCAAAGAGAGTTGGGAACAATGCTAACTGAAAACAATATAGCAGTATTTTGCACTTATTGTTACAGATATAACAAAATGTTTACAAAGTATATTTAACAGACCAAAGGGGAGCAAATAAGAGAAGTTGCTGGGGTTAGCCAACACTTTAATTATGGACGTAAAAGTATTTGTATATTTAAAGTATATGAAAACTATCTTTCAGTTTAGAATAGAAATGAAAGGTACAATATTTATATATACATATAAAAAACATTATAAATACCCTCAAGAGCTCAGGGAAGAGAAACAGATGCACACTGATCTTTCCAGTGAATGGCTGTGTGGGGGGGGGGGGGGGCGGAGTGTCATCAGAAGTCATTGGAGGAGAGCAGCACAGCCAGAACACTGACCCCTATCTAGTGTGGTCAGTTTTTATTAGGAAAGCACAGGGGCTGGCAAGAACGCTAGGGATTTCACACAAAGGAAGCAATATGGACAGAACAGGATACTTTTTCATACAACTACATGGTATGGCAGTCACATATCAGGAATATGAAATGTTGGAGTTCACATAGTCTTTAAACATCTTACAAAAAAAACTAACTGATCTCTCTAGCTTGATGTAAAATAATGAATTCTCAAGCAACACACCAGAGCCTCTGAATCTGGGTTTTAGTCTGTTTCTGGCAGCTGTTTATAATAAAAGGCTAGCAGGCTGCGAAAATAATGGGAGAAGAGCTGTGATTTCAGTGCTACCATTGTGAATTATGAAGATAATTTCCTTTACAATGCCTCGACTAACAGAGGTCAGTTATTGTGTGTTTTTATAGTTCTTTTATTGATTGACCAGGGTATGTAAACACTTTAGTGTGGATAATTAAGATTATATGTGATTTACTATTTATTAAATGGGGTTCTCCACTCAGAAGTCAAAATTTTGGTATGCAGTGATTTTTAGTGTTTCACTGGACATGGCCAATAAAACATATCTTAGTAGCAAAAATGATTACCAGGCTAGTTGGAACTCAAGGTCTTTGGAATCTTTTTTACATGTATTTCAGTGAAAGTAGAACCTCCCTTTTATTCAGCCTGATTAAGGTAACTAGAAACAACTAGGTACCCCTCAATGTGAAAAAAATATTCTTTTGCATTACCTAACATTTTTATTCATGATGATGTAATTTAATTGCATAACTTACATTTAGACTTCTGAAATTGTTCTTGAATAAAATCTAAATGAACAAACCCAAACTGAGAATTCCAGAGGAAGCAATGAATAAGTTCGACTTATTATATCCCACATTACACTGACTGCTTTATATACCTTGACTTTATTTCATTTCAAAATAAAATGAAAAATTCCATTGTCTTCTCTTGCTTCTCTTCCTCATGATATTGGAACTGTATTTAATTATACAAGGTCACATCTGAAGCGATAAAGTTCCCCTTTGTAAAGAATGAAAATGAACCTTTTTCTATATCACTACTTTCTCCTGAAATGAATTCTTTATTACCCTGAGATTATATGATATTACCCTGAAGTGACAAGATATGTCTTATTTCCTGTCTGGTGCAAGGCTAGAATTAACAAGGATTATAAAATAAAAAGAGGAAGGAAAATGGGAAAATAGATACCGTTCAAAACGGTTGCTCTAGAGGATACATTTTTTTCAATATTCATTATTGATAATTGTCAAAGCCTGTCTAGGTAATGTGGCAGTGAGTGTGTAGACTGCATTTAGAGAGCTGAGTGGTGGCCTTTTCTTTATGAGATGACATAAAAATATGACAAATTAAAACATCTGTTAGGAATATGAATGAGCTGCCAAAGTAATGATAACACAATAGGCTTTGGACCAGGTTATATGGTTATTAAATTGTTTAAAGTAAAACTGTATTGAGAACAATGCAGAGGTTGCAGCTTTCTCTGCTTGTGAAAGTGCTAGTTGCTTGGAAGTCTCTGGCTTCAACCTTTTTGAGACATTAACCCAGAACAAGTATGCAGAAAAGTGATAGTAAATTTAGAGCACATGATTTAAATACTTTCTTGTCTGAGAAAGTATTGAAACCATCAAATTAGCAACCATGGAGCTAGTATTTTCAAGAGAGTTTAGCGCTGGTGAACTCCATTTCCCTTCAATACAGTTTCCGTTAATGTATGCCCAGAAAGAAAACTATTTTTTAGTCTCTGCACAAATGCTGTATATGTATTTTTTTAACTGTATTGTTTAGTGTATTGAGTGTATTTAAAATACTAAATAGTATTTGAATTGCAAAATTGTATTTTTTATATTCGCCCGGTGTTCAGCTTTAAAGTGGTTGTAAACCTCAGACATGAAATATGAACAAAGAATATCCCTCTATAGTGTGTACTTGTCACCCAGAGCACCAAGTGTGATTTCTGTCTGCTGCCTTGTTTCTCTGCTATCTGTATGAGTCAATTCTGATGAGCTTTCCCTGACACAAAGAGAAAAGATAGATAAACAGGTACATCTTATGTATCTTATCTTTGTTTCATCTCTGTGTATGACCTGAGGCCAGTCAATTAATTGGGTATATAACCACTTTAACAATTTAACAAATTGCAGTCAGTTGCAATACGCAGGAAGGCAATTGTTTCTCTCAGGTTTCCCAGAGAAAGTCAAGTTTGCATGATTGAAAAGATTCTGAAGATGCTGAATAAGGTATCCTATTGACCCTCCCCTGGCCGATAAACCCTGCAACTTCAATAGGCCATTTAAAGAAAGGGCTGCATACTATTTTCTTGGCAATCAAGAAATTTATGGCAAAGCTGTGCCGGTGCTTTACTACCCTGTATATTTTAACTGGATAGGATAAGGAATAGCTTCCTAAATAGGTAATACATTTATTAAAATGTTTAGATTGCTGAGTTTTTGTTCTTTTAACTGGTTGCTTGGCTAGGACTTGCAGTACGTGTGTGTTGTGTTGATCATAAGCTTGCTGGTTGCAAGGGTTATAAGAGCCTAATCAAAAATTATAGGTTGGTTAAGACAACCATGTTTAAAGTGAAACTGTAGTCCCTCCCACCAGCTATTACATCACTGCAGTACACGGTAGAGATGTAATAGCTAGCAGGGGGAGCACAGTGCCCAACAGAGGACACCATTACTGACACACACGGAAGTGTCAGTTAGCAATGGTGCAGGTAAATATGGACTCAGCCCACTGGGAAGGTAAGCATCTGGCTTCTTCTTTCACAAGATGTGGCATGATATGATACATACTGTATAGCAAATGCATCGCAAACATATGTTTCCTTATGTAAGCTAAATTTGTATTCCCAGTTCCTGTCTATTAGTTATGACATGCTGAGGAGGATAATGGCCATAAAAGAGCAAACATTCAAATGGGTTCATGCTTTTCCTGACAGTATCATGGGGGTAGCATAGAATTACATTTATCTCATAGACAGGCTCATGATTTTTCTAACAGAATGATGAAGCTATCTTGTATAGACATTCTGGATACATAGTATGTGCTGGATTTTTTTTATGGCAGTTCATTAGACAATGATCAACTGTTAGTTATACATAGGGCAAAACTGAATACTAATCCAGCAGTCAAAATTGAAAATTAAAGCTTGAGGTAGTAGCTGTTCCTTTTAATTCCATTATCCAAGCATTACTGTACTCTATTAGTCCACCTTGACACTTGAGTTCAGTTGCTCTTGGAACACAACAGCTGGTGATTTTGGAACATATTGCTGCCTCTAAAAATAATGAAAATATAATGCTAGTGAGAAGTGTTTCACACTTACAATTCAGATTTCATCCTTAGAATTTTGAATGTTATTTGTAATGAAGGATCTAAGGAGTGGCATCTTCAAGTGAAGCATTATTCTCCTATAGAGCTTTGCACCATAGAAAACTTACCTTATTGTGTACCAGTCTTGCTGTCTCTGCCTCTCAGTAGAGCTTTCTATTTCTTTCAGTCAGCTTGTTTATCACTCAGTTAAGTTTATAGAGCATGCACAGCTGTGCAGCATCTTAGGCATACAAGAGATACAGAAATGTGTAGTTATCTGCTGTCACCATGGCCTTTCTTTCCCTTCTATGTGAACATTTACTCATTGAGGAAAAAACACACAGTAGATGAAAGGGAAATCATATCTTATAATCAACAGAGATTAAAACTAGAGATGAGCGAATCGAACTTGGCGAAGTGAAATTCGTTTTGAATATTAGGAAAAATGCGATTCGCGTCGAATCCGAAAATTAGCAAACTTCGGATGCACGAATCAAATTTTTCCCGATCGGCCGATTTTCATCCCTTCTACAGCCGGCAAAAAGTGTCCCTGCAGAGAGCTCCGCTATTTCTGACAGTTCTCTGACAGTTCCTTCACATTTACAGCGGTTGAAACATTGTATCTATTTGTTTCCATTTAGGATACAGATGTTTTTATTCGGAAACAAATAGATACAATGTTTCAACCGCTGTAAATGTGAAGGAACTGTCAGAGAACTGTCAGAAATAGCGGAGCTCTCTGCAGATACACTTTTTGCTGTACTGGAATTCTTCTTATTTTCATCCTACTTCTTCTTCTTCTTCTTCTTCGTCATCCTCATCCTCTTCTTCTTCTTCTTCATCCTCATCCTCTTCTTCTTCTTCTTCATCCTCATCCTCTTCCTCTTCTTCTTCTTCTTCTTCATCCTCTTCCTCTTCTTCTTCTTCTTCTTCTTCTTCATCCTCATCCTCTTCTTCATCCTCATTCTCTTCTTCTTCATCCTCTTCTTCTTCATCCTCATCCTCTTCTTCTTCATCATCCTCATCCTCTTCTTCTTCTTCTTCTTCTTCCTCATCCTCCTCTTCTTCTTCTTCTTCTTCTTCATCATCCTCATCCTCTTCTTCTTCTTCCTCACCATCATCCTCTTCTTCTTCATCATCCTCATCCTCTTCTTCATCCTCATCCTCTTCTTCTTCTTCTTCTTCTTCTTCTTCATCCTCATCATCTTCTTCATCCTCATCCTCTTCTTCTTCTTCTTCTTCTTCTTCATCATCCTCATCTTCTTCTTCTTCTTCTTCTTCATCCTCATCCTCTTCTTCTTCATCCTCATCTTCTTCTTCTTCTTCATCCTCATCTTCTTCTTCTTCTTCATCCTCATCTTCTTCTTCTTCATCCTCATCCTCTTCTTCTTCTTCTTCATCCTCATCCTCTTCTTCTTCCTCATCCTCATCTTCTTCTTCTTCTTCTTCTTCTTCTTCTTCTTCTTCCTCTTCTTCTTCTTCTTCCTCATCCTCATCTTCTTCTTCTTCTTCATCTTCTTCTTCTTCTTCATCTTCTTCTTCATCTTCTGCTTCTTCATCTTCTTCATCTTCTTCTTCTTCATCTTCTTCTTCTTCTTCATCTTCTTCTTCTTCTTCATCTTCTTCTTCTTCTTCATCTTCTTCTTCTTCTTCTTCCTCTTCATCTTCTTCTTCTTCATCTTCTTCTTCTTCATCATCTTCTTCTTCATCATCTTCTTTTCATTCTTCTTCTTCTTCATCATCTTCTTCATCATCTTCTTCTTCATCTTCTTCTTCTTCATCTTCTTCTTCATCTTCTTCTTCTTCTTCATCTTCTTCTTCTTCTTCATCTTCTTCTTCATCTTCTTCTTCTTCATCTTCTTCTTTTTCTTCATCTTCTTCTTCTTCTTCATCTTCTTCTTCTTCTTTATCTTCTTCTTCATCTTCATCATCTTCATCATCTTCTTCGTCGTGCCCCGTGACTGCCCAAATGAGTGAAGTGTGCGGTGATTCTAAGATCGACGGCACTCATCTGCATGTCATACTGACTGACAGTATTATTTCTCTTCCCCAGCAGACTCCAAGGGCATTTAAATTAAAGGTACAGTGTTCTGCACTAATATAAAGGCTCTCTGAAGCCTAGAAACCCTTTTAATAAGTTAAATTCGCAGCAAATAAATTTGCATCGAATCAAATTTATTCCGCAAATTTGGCGAATCAGCCGAATCGAATTTTTGTATAATTCGCTCATCTCTAATTAAAACCAGAGAGAAACCAGAGATCAAAACCAGAGAGAAACTGGCATTTGTAAAAGCAGTTAGATAAGTGTTCAAGGCTGGATGATCACTGCAACCCTCTTCAGCTTTGATTTTAGAGTAGCATTACAGTTGCCATGAAAGCTGCTAGTTGCATATTTTACCCCCATTGTGGGCAGATGAGGCTTTCAGGGAGAAGTGCAAGAAGTGCAGGTGGCAAAAAGCCACTATTCATTATATCATATAATCTGGGCCAGTTAGTAAGGTCATATGATTTACTTTAATATATTATAAGGAATTTATTATTTATTTATTTATTTTGCCTGACTACAGTTCCTGTTTTAAAGACAGCAGTTATCAGAATTAGATGTGGTGGTGCTTGCAGGATTTCTTTGTAGGGGTGAAAGATAGCTAAATAGTTATAGGATAGGCAGGAAGTTCTTACAGTGCTTACCATAATTGAGTACACCCAGGGGAGGAACTGACCATTTGGAAACTCGGGCACTGCCCAAGGTCAGTAGGGGGCCCCATGAGATGTCCCTGGTATTAAAGGTTTTTTTGAGTTTGGGCAAGGACACAGGGGCCCCATGATCTCCTATTGCCAGGGGCCCCATGAGTTGTCAGTCCACCCCTGAGTACACCCCTTTTGAAAAGTAAGATTTTAATCAATATCTCAATGAACTCAAGAACAATTTCCAAAATTTTGACAAAACTAGGTTATAGAACATTTGTTTAGCTTAGTACATGAAAGTAAGGTTAATAATATCACCTTTTGTATCACCCCCCCCTTCCTTTGTAAGCTCCACGAGCAGGGCCCTCATATTCCTTCTGTACTGAAATGTATTGTAACTGCACTGTCTCCCTCTTTCTGTAAAGCTCTGCGCAAACTGTTGGCGCTATATAAATCCTGTATAATAATAATATAACTTTGATTACAAAATCTTCCGTTTTACTCAAATTAGTTGATGCAAAATTAATATACCCCACAACAAAAACTACTACATGTAGTATTTTGTATGACCTCCATGATTTGTAAGGACAGCACCAAGTTTTCTATGTATGGAATGGACAAGTTGGCAACATATTGCAACATCTATCTTTTTCCATTCTTCAAGAGCAACCTCTTTTAGAGCATGGATGCTGGATGAAGAGTTATGCTCAACTTGTCTCTTCAAAATTCCCCATAGGTGTTGGATTAGTTTCAGATCAGGAGACATGCTTGGCCAGTGAATCACTTTCACCCTGTTCTTCTTCAGAAATGCAACAGTGGCCTTAGATGTGTGTTTTGGATCATTGTCATGTTGGAAAAGTGCATGGAAACCAAGGGCACAAAGTGATGGTAGCATCTTCTCTTTCAATATAGAGCAGTACATCTGTAAGCTCAATTTACCATCAATGAAATGCTCCAGAAGCACTCATGCCACCACCATGTTTCACTGTAGGCACCATGCATTTTTCTTTGTACTCCTCACCTTTGCAACACCATACAGTTTAGAAGCCAAAAACATTTATCTTGGTCTCAGCGCTACAGAGTACAGAGTCCTAGTAGTCTTCGTCTTATTCAGCATGGGCCCAGGCAAATTGTAGGTGGGCTTTTTTGTGCATGAGCTTTAGGAGAGGCTTCCTTCATGGATGACATCCATGCTTGCCATTCCTCTGCAGTGTTCGCTGCATTGTGTCACGGAAAACAATCACCCCAGTTTAGCTTTCTACTTCTTTAGCTAACTGCAGTGAACCAATCAGGGACAGACTGACAACTCATGGGGCCCCTGGGCAATAGGGGATCATGGGGCCCCTGTGTCCTCACCCACACTCAAACCACACCCAAAAAAGCCTATGAAAGGTACCAGGGACATCTCATGGGGCCCCCTACTGACCGAGTTCTCCAATGGTCAGTCCGCCTCTGGAACCTTTGCATGCCAATTTTCTTCAGACCTTCTCATCAGAAAACGCTCCTGTCGAGGTGTTAACTTCTGTGGACGGCATGGATGTCTCTATGAGGTGGTTGCAGTTCCATCTTTGTTAAATTGTTGCATCACTTTTGCTACAGTATTCTGACTGATAAGTAAAGCTTTGCTGATCTTCTTGTGGCCTTCACTTTTCTTGTGTAATGAAATTATTTTCTTTCTCAAGCCTTGTTAAGTACCTCCCTTTTATAATCAACTGTCTGCTGGACACCTGTTTAATGAATAATTAGACTCACCTGTAGTTGGATTCTTGTTAATTAGGATTTTGTTGTCTAAAATTTAACTTTGCTCCTAAGACTTTCACTGGGGTGTATTCATGTTTGCAACATGGTCTTGAATGAATTGTTAAGAAAAATACTTTTTTGTGTCTGTAAATTAACAAATTTTGTTTGCAATCAATGGTCCGCATTTGCGGGAGCATTGTGTAGTTGTAGTGTCTCATAGAAAATGTTGATTCTGAAAGTAGAGCAAATGTTTTCTGACAAATCTGTTGGGGTATACTCCTTTATCTTGAGCACTGTACATGGCAGTTGGCCAATTTCTGGCCTCTGGTCATGTATGCAAACATAGTTATTCCTGGGATCATTAGTTATGCATTGAGTCCAGAAATTCCAAATGTGGGTGGAGCTAGCTGTATGTGGTTCCACATCCATCGCAATAACAAATGTGTATGAGGTCTTCTATGTCTCATCCATTTCAAGAAACGTAAATGAAAGCATTGTTGCAAAGAATGTAAAACTTTGCTGCTTTGAAAGTATGTACTTTGTTGTAATAGTTCTTGTTGCCCTTACAGATTTGTTTCCTCTTTCTCAACCTGTTCCTTCAAAAAAAAGACTCTGAGTGATTCTTGCCATCTGAAAAACTCTAAAACTTCTTATATGGCCTATTGTCACATTTGAGAACCTGTTTACACTGATGTGTTGTGATAATGGCCAGATAAACATGCGGTACTTTGTTTACTACATATTACTCCAACACACATTAACCTGTTTGCACCGACAGAATGCATATATGCGGCCTCTGGCCGGGTGGGCCTCAATGCCAAGAGGCCACATATATGATCAGAATGTAAACACAGTTGTGCCAAGAGCACGTGTTCTGTGTGCTCCTGGCACAGTTACTGGGGGCTAATGGACAGCTCCCATTCTCTACTTGTGATCGGTAGCTTTCCAGTCATGTGACCACTGTGATGGCCAATCATGGTGGTCACATGATCAGAAACCCCACCCCACCTCCCGACATCAGAAACCCCCTAAAGAGCCAGGAGGCTCCAGCTTGAAGCTTTAAATAAATAACACCATGTGTTTTGCATTGCTGTGTCACTCACTGTGGGGGACATTTACTAAAAATGGTGCACTCAGAATCTGGTGCAGCTGTGCATAGTGTTGTCATATATCACAAATGAGGAGTGATAATTATAATACCATACCATGGAAGCTACCTAGGTGCATATTATAGATTGGACATATGCTAGATTGTGTAGTGCCTCTATGCTTGATATTCAGTATCTTAAATGGGACTCTGAGGGTTGATGTTCGTTGTAATATTTACAAATATTTGGCTGGATTTTTGTCATCTGTTGTAAGTATCTCTTGGCTGTGTTATGACAGGAGAAAGTGGTTTCTCTGAAGGTGTGTGATAGTTGCATGAATATTCTAAGTACCCTGTCATCTGCCTTGTCTATACCTCTGTCTTGTGGATTGTTTTGGAACCCAATAAATGTATCTTTTTAGAAATGAACCATTGAACTTGTTGCTGTGGGAAAATTAATTTCTTTGTCATTCCATATCGACTAGCGAACTCTTGCTCAACAACAATAATTATAATTATCACTCCTCATCCATGATTAATGAAAGCATATAGAAACCAATCAGCTTCTAGCTTTAGCTTGGTCAATTAAGCTTTTACAAATGAAGCTGGTTACTGCCTTTTTTTTCCAAAATGAATGCACTGCCTTAGTACATAAAAAAGCATTACCAAGCATGTGTGAATATAACACCTTGTGTGAATGGGCCCTCAGCTAAGCTTTTGCATCTGGACTTTGTTGTGCATTGACATGTTTCAGTAAAGCAAATGTGTATGCAATATGTATGCAATCGCTTTTATTAATTTTACAAATCCCATTTGTAAGGTAGGAGATAATGGATTGACTCCCTAGGGGTCATCATATCTGACTATAGATTGCATTGTTATCATTATCCCCCTTTTGAAGAAATATAGCAATTTTATTTTACCGTACATACTTTTAGCCCTTAAGAAGAGAATATGTGGACGTAAAGGACAAAGCAGGTTTAAAATGATAGATAAAAAATGATAAAAACTTCAGTAACATAAGGGAAGAATAAGTGGCAGTGAGGTGCTTGTTGTCACCCTTATGCATTTGAAGTGATGTAAGAAATCATTCTACATGCAAACACTTGGTGATTGTGGGAGACAAGCCAGAGGCATGCTGTGAAAGAAGATGGACTGCAGAGCAATAAAAAGAATGATGACCATCTATAACATAGTGACCTTCTAATATAGGAGCTGTAATGGGCAGATAATCTGTGTACTATACATTTTAGCACTGACGCAGTGTCATTAACTATCACCTAAAGGTCAGTGATAAAGGATAACAGGAAATGATACTTGTGTCATAATTTCTATCAGTCTCCAAGGAATGCATACACACAGAATACAGGAAAATAATACAGAATATGGGAGACTTATTTAAGTCTAATTCTTCAATTAGACTTAAATAACTAACAATGATCTACTTTATTTTTAGCCTATTTTGCAGCTACATTTTTTTTATGTTTACTAGAAGGCAAAAAATTGATATACGATGCTGACCCAGAATAATTACATTGGTAGAGAAGAAAATTCTTTAGCACTAAAAGGTATCACATTTTTACATTTTACTTTTCTACCCGTGTATTCAAGTTTAACCTGTGAATTTGCTAAACTATAAAAACTACCAATTATGGGATCCTAATGGGGGCCAGATTTTCAGCACCAGAGCCTGTTCCATCATTGTGTTAGGATTATCCCTTTGTATACAGAACTTTTTCTTGATTTACTGGTCCTAAACTGACTTAAAATGTTGTGACAATGTGTATGCTTCTTAAACATTTATGAGTTTATCGTCTTCTCTACTGATCAGCAAGAGGAAGTGTGTGAAGATTTCTTTGACTGGCAACTTTTATATTGGAATGAATCATATTCTGATTTGGCACCTTGTGCACCAATTCCCAGTTCTTCAAAATACCCCATAGGTCAACACCCCAAGTCACATCTGGAGTCAAAGGATAAATATAGCATTAGAACAAAAATCTGACCCAACACCTATTTACTGTATGTGACTACCACAGATGATTAAATCTGATCTCCAGGTTTACTTTAAACAGTCAGTTTGGGCCAAGTTGGACCAGACAAACTGTTTACATCAACAAAATATGCAGTCGCTGTGTGCACTGTATATACTGTATGTAGCCTTAGCTATATACAGTATACAGCACTGTGTTCCAGCAACGGTGGGAGAACTTCCCATCCTGATCCCAGAAAAGAAGCAATATAGGCTGAGCGTTGCTCAGTCATTCAGAGGACGCTTTGTATTCTATGAGTCAATACAAAGCTTCCTCTGAATGACTGAGTAGCTCTCCGCTTAACTCGATTTTTTTCTGAGAGCGGGATTGGAAGTTCTAATCGAGCTGCAAGAACACAACTCTGTATACTGTATACAGCTGAGACTACATACAGTTTATACAGCACACACAGCTGCTACAACCATCAGCAACAGACAGTTGATGGACACTAAACCACGATGGTTTAGTGTCCGGCAGCTGTCCATTCTGGTGGAGGTGAACTGGCAGTAGGGGGAAGTGTGGTACACATTTCAGTGCACCACACAGGTCCATTTTCTTTTTTTTTGTACAATCTTTATTGAAGTGCACAAAAGTGACACTTATTTCATGTCATGCGATCCTGACCAGTGCGTTGTGATAAAATGCATCATGTCTGCATTTTATCACAATTCACTACACTGCACCTCCTGGGTGCATTGCAGTGTGAATAGGATACATAGAAACAATTGTTTTCTGTGTGTCCTAGTGGTGTTCTTCATGTGTGGCAAAATGCAGCTCACCACACTGTATGTAAACAGGGCATTAGTGAAGTAAATAGTCTGTTTGTGCAAGCTTGGTCCAAATGAACTACTTAAAGTTAATTGAAAAATGGAGATTCACAATTGTATCTCGAAATATATATATATATATACAGTGCACAGCATAAATTTGTACACCTTAACAGATTTGTCAGAAAACCTTTACTTTCCTTTCAGAATCAACATTTTCTATAGGACACTATACTACAAAATACTCCCACAATTGTGGGCCATTGATTCCAAACAAGTTTTGTTCATTTGCACACATTTCCTAACAAGTTCATTCAAGACCATGTTGCAAAAATGAGTATACCCCAGTGAAAGTCTTAGGAGCAAAGCTAAATTTTAGACTACAAAATCCTAATTAACAAGAAGTCGACTACAGGTGAGTCTAATTATCCATTAAACAGTTGTTCAACAGACAGTTGATTATAAAAGGGTGTTACTTAACAAAGAAAACCCCTCCCCATTTCATGCTGTACGCAATGGCACCACATGGAAGAGAAATGTCAGAAGGCCTGAGAAAGAAAATAATTTCTTTAAATCAGCAAAGCGATACATTATTTTAACAAAGATGGAACTGCAGCCATCTCACAGAGACATCCAGGCTGTCCACGGAAGTTAACACTTGAACAGGAACATCTTGTGATGAGAAGGGTTGAAGAAAATTGCCATGCAAGTTCACTGAAGTTAGCTAAAGAAGTAGATACCCAAACTGGAGTGACTGTTTCCTGTGACACAATACGGCATACACTGCAGAGGAATGACATGCATGGGTGTCATCCACGAAGGAAGCCTCTCCTAAAGCTCATGCACAAAAAACCCACCTAGAATTTGCTAGGGCCCATGATGAAAAAGAAGAAAACTACTGGGACTCTGTAATCTGGAGTGATGAGACCAAGATAAATGTTTTTGGAACTGATGGCCTTGTATGACGTTGCAAAGGTGAAAAGTACAAAGAAAAATACACGGTGCCTACAGTGAAACATGGTGGTAGAAGTGTCATGAGTACTGCTGGTGTCGGGAAGCTGCATTTCATTGATGGTATAATGAATTCACAGATATAGTATTCTATAATGAAAGAGAAGATGCTACCATCACTCATTTCTGAAGAAGAACAGGGTGAAAGTGATTCAGTGGCAAAGTATGTCTCCTGATCTGAAACCAATCTAACACCTATGGGAAGTTCTGAAGACACAAGCTGAGCGTCACTCTCTATCCAACATCCAGGCTCTGAAAGACATCGTTCCTGAAGAATGGAAAAAGATAGATATTGCAATATGTTGCCAACTTGTTCATTCCATGTCTAGAAAACTTGGTGCTGTCCTTACAAATCATGAAGGTCATACAAAATACTAATGTAGTAGTTTTTGTTGTGGAGTGTATTCATTTGTACATCAACTAATTTGAGTAAAATTGAAGATTTTGTAATATAAGCTTTGTTGTTAACCTTACTTTCATGTAATGAGCTAAACAAATGTTCTATAAAACTGTTTTGTCACAGTTTTGGACAGTTATGCTGAGCACTGTATATATATATATTGTAACAGGGTTAGCTCGGCAGTGGGTGTGTGTGTGACCCCCTGGATGGGTGCATAACACAAAAAGACAGGCACAGCACAACAACAGTGGAGGTGAAAAAACAAAAAAGTGCAGTTTATTTACAATATGTACAAAAAATGTCAAACTAAAAAGATACATCAAATTAAATCCTGGCCAACTTGGCTACTTACTGTACCAACAGCTTTTCCTAGCTACCCACTAGGTACAGCCTGATGCTATACCTAGTTGCTAGTAGTTGGAGGCTAGCCACACAGGCTTTTGTCTCCCTGCACACAGATAAGATGTTTGCTCCCCAGTCAGTTCAGGCATAGATCTGGTTCCAGGTTGGAGCAACTCCCTAAGCAAGCTGGGAAGTTTTATAATGGCCTTAATGAGCCCACTACCTTCAGCTGGGCTCATTACCTCAGTGCTGAAGGACTCAGCACTTCCCTCTAGTGGAACAAATCCCCATAGAGTCTGAACCTTGGACAAATGTATCGTCCATCCAGGATGCAACCAGGTGATTTCACCTGCCTACTGTCACTATATATATATATATATATATATATATATATATATACACACATTTAAAAAATTCCCACCTCTGCATAGTTTCACAATTAACCGCCTCCCGCCCGCCATATAGTAAAATGACACACGCAAGGCGGTTCTCCCGTACTGGGAGGACGTCATATGACGTCCTCCCATTCTAACCACACATGCGCGGCTCCCAGAGCACTCAGTGCGGTGATCGGTGGTGCGCTGTGTCCCTCAGACACAGCGGATCACCGATCCACGGAAAGAGCCGAAGATGTCGGCTCGGTTTTGTGATCAGCTGTGTCCAATCACATGTAAACAGGGACATGCCGATTATCAGGCATTTCTCTCCCCACGAGCTGTCACGCTGACAGCTCGTGAAGAGAGGAGAGCCGGTAATCGGCATTCCTTGGAGGGGACATGTACACAGGTCATCAGAGCACTGATGATTAGTGTGCCCTGATGATCTGTGTAGCCCCAGCAGCGCCACCTCTCAGTGTCCATCAGTGCCAGCTCTCAGTGCTCAACCATGCCACCTGCCAGTGCCACATTTCAGTGCCCATCAGTGCCACATCAATGCCACATATCATCACTTATCAGTGCTGCCAATCAGTGCCACCTCTCAGTGCCAGTCAGTGCTGCCTATCAGTGCCACCTATCAGTGTGCATCAGTGCCACCTATCAGTGCCCATCAGTGCTGCTTAGCAGTGTTGCCTAACAGTGCCAGTCAGTGCCACCTAACAGTGCCAGTCAGTGCCGCCTATCAGTGTCAGCCAGTGCCACCTATCAGTGCCGTCTATCAGTGCCATATATGAGTGCTGCCTTTCAGTGCCCATCAATGATGCCTGTCAATGCCCATCAGTGCCACCTACCAGTGCCTCCTCATCAGTGCCCATCAGTGCCACCTATCAGTGTCCATCAGTGCAGCCTATCAGTGCCCATCAGTGCAGCCTCCTTAGCGCACATCAGTGAAGGAGAAAAATCACTTATTTACAAAATTTTATAACAAAAACTAAGAAAAAACATTTTTTTTTCAAAAGTTTCAGTGGTTTTTGGTTTGTTTAGGAAAAAATAAAAAACCCAGAGGTGATTAAATACCACCAAAATAAAGCTCTATCTGTCACAAAAAATGATAAAAATGTCATATGGGTACAGTGTTGCATGACCGCGCAAATGTCATTCAAAGTGAAACAGCGCTGAAAGCTGCAAATTGGCCTGAGCAGGAAGGGTGTATAAGTGCCCTGTAGGCTAGTGGTTAAACAGTTTTTAAATGTAGCAATTAGAGGTGTGCTTAAGCATCTGTGCTACCAGCTGGTATTTAAAATGTTGCTGGAAGACAAGTGGTTAAAAAAATATGTATTTTTTAAATTTCTACTGTATGAGTAACATACACAAGAAACCGCAGAGTTTCTGATATAAGTAATGTGTACCTGTTATAAATCACTTACACTACAGGGCTATCATATATTCTAAATGAACCCCAATCAATTTTTTTAATTTCACAGATTAAAAAAAAATATATATATTATCCATATGAAATTGTTATTGACAACAAGCAAAACAAACATACACAATTAAAAAAGACAGCTATAAAGATGCATATATGAAAATTCCATAGTAAGTACCTAACAACAGCTGGGAAACTGTATTGAAACTGTACTGCTTTGCTACCCACAAGTATTGCAATGAACAAGGAGTAATTGTTGTGGGCAGCAGTAACCAGTCCTTATTGACCACGTCAAGCAAGGTACATTTTGTAATTATACAGGATCATCCCATTTAGATTTCCCATTAGAACCTAATTCTAGATTTGACTGACCACAATTCTTGTAAAAATATGCAACTGTATCTAGATAAACCTGCCAGCCAAATGTAAGATATTGATATTCTGACTGCTATGCAGCAGTTATAAACCACAATCAGTCATTAAACATATTAGATCTGTGATGCTTTTATATCCTACATTTTATAACACAAGGCTGCAATTTCTAGTGAAATACGGCATATCGTTTTCACAGTAGTCAAAATAGCCAAAAAAAGATCATCTAAATTAAAATGCCTTCACTACTTCCACCCTATATAAATAAAACTGCTTATATTAAGTATACATGAAATGGACCTTAAATTCTAAAATATGTAGTTAGTACCAAATTATGTACATTTGCATTGTCAGCATGCATTCTCCTTAGTGCTAATTACTGCCGAGATATTAATACAGTACAATAAATATTATTAATGAAATAGATATTTGTATGGTAAAGAAAACTGCACTGCATAAAGATAATATTTACTACATATATGAATATGTATATAAATATTGCAATAGCAATTTAGAAATGGAAGAACAGCAAGTAAAGTGTGCATATTTGCTTAGTGACATTTACAAATAAAATTCCAATTTTTTATTTTGACACATTTTATGTGAGATCTTACAGCACTTATTTTTTAAATAGTAATTATTTATTTTCAAACAATTCCATGCTATCTGATATACATCAATGTGTTTATTAGATATAACTAGTGCTGCTTTAGATTTTTGTAAAATGTAATTTATGTTCAACTTCTCACCCGTAGGTACTAAATTATGATAACTCTGAAATAATATAATTTGTAATTATACTAACAGCCTGGGATGTGTGCCAACAGTAGCAATTTTAAATTGAATAGAATATTGAATATTAGGTCTTTACTTTAATGTATGCAGTTCTCAGTTGGTCTACAAAATGGTTAAACCTTCAAAGTAGACCATGGGAGTTCATATTAAAATCAAAATTCTGTTTCTACAATCCCTGGCATAAAGTATGGAATCACCACTCTTGGAAAATGTCCATTCAATTGTGTATTTGTGTATAAAAAAAACTAATCACAGACATGCCACAAAACTATTTTCATTTAACATTCCAACCTTCTGGCTTTAGGAAAACACTTGAAAAAAAAAAGAAAACTGTAGTCAGTTGCAACTGATTTGCAGATCAAGCAGAGGAAAAAAAATGTGGAATCATTCAATTCTGAGGAAAATATTATGGAATCATGAAAAAAACCCACTACAGTACACCACTAGTACTCTATTGCACTACCTCTGGCCTCTATAACAGCTTGAATTCTCTGAGGCATGGATTTATCTACTGTATCGACAAGTAGTATTCTTCATCAATCCGGCACCAACTTTCTCTTATTGCAGTTGCCAGATCAGCTTTGCAGGTTGGAACCTTGTCATGGACCATTTTCTTTAATTTCCACTATAGATTTTCAGTTGGATTGAGGTTTGGACTGCTTGCAGGCCATGGCATTGACATTAGATGTCTTTCTTGAAGGAAAGTTTTCACGGCTGTTGCCCTATGGCAAGATGCATTATCATTCTGAAAAATGATGTTATCATCACCACCAAACATCCTTTCAATTGATGGAATAAGAAAAGTGTCCAAAATCTCAATAGAAACATGTGCATTTATTGAAGATGTAATGGCTGTCATCTCCCCTGTACCTTTACCTGACATGCAACACCATATCATCAATGATTGTGGAAATTTGCATGTTTTCTTCAGGCAGTCGTCTTTATACATTTTATTGGTATGGCACTAAACAAAAGTTCCAGCATGATCACCCTGCCCAATGCAGATTCGTGATTCATCACTTAATATCACTTTCATCCAGTCATCCCCAGTCCATGATTGCTTTTCTTTAGCCCACAGTAACCTTGTTTTTTTCTGTTTAGGTGTTCACCTCTAGCCGCCCAGCCAATGGCCAATTGGCAGCCAGCAAAATCCCTTAGCGTTCCGGGTGGATGCCATATGGCGTCCTTTTGGCATGCACAGTTTGTGCGCTTGCAGAGCCACGCAGCGGCGCGATCTGTCATTGGCCGTGTACCTCGGACATGGCCGATGACAGATTTGAGTAGCGGCCTCATTGCCGGTACCATGTGACCTGCTGTGACCAATCACAGCAGGTCACATGACAGTTGTATACAATGGATGGCTTCATTCATGCCACAATTGTATACTAGTGTGTCTAGTTGTGATTGGTCGCAGCGATCACATGCAAAAGCTGGGCCAATCACAGCCCAGCTGTGTCATGTGATTAGCCGTGGCCAAATCACTGCTAAGCACAATAAAAAAATTTAAAAAAAGCCTGAATGAATCGATGTCATTCAGGTAAATGTTTGCTTATAGCAAAGTAATTCTTTGCTATAAGCAAATTGTGTAAAAAACAAAAATTTTGATCACTTCCCCAAAGTAGTACAATGTAACTATGGTAACATTGTACTACTTTGGTCATAGTGAAATATGAAAAAAAATCTTAAAAAAAGAAAAAAAAGTAATAAAAAATTAAAAATAATAGTATAAAAAAAAATATATATCATTTTTTTTTATTGTCACCAGTCAGTGTCCCTGATCACTGCCATGCCAGTTATATGATGACGCTGTACTGCACTGGTGACAGTATGTAAAAAAAAAATAGTGAAAATAATTATTTTAATGTTTTCATTTTACAAAAAATTATGACAAAAAAATACAACTTAAAAAAACTCGCCATTCCTCTTATGAAGTACGTCAGACTGTCTACTCTGCAAAAAGGGGTCATTTGGGGGATATCTGTACTGTTCTGACATTCTTGGACCTCAAGCAATTAGATTGGCTGTCAGTACTTCAGGATTGATCAATATTCAGATACATAATTTGTGAACTCTATAACTTTCCTACAAACTAAAAAATACATCCTAATTTGGGTTATTTTCACCAAAGACATGTAGCAGAATACATCTTGGCCTAAATTTATGAAGAACCGTTATTTATTTGCAAACTTTTATAACAGAAACAAAGAAAAACGTGTTTATTTTTAAAAAATTTCGGTGTTTTTTTGTTAATTTAGCAAAAAATAAAAACCCCAGTGTTGATTAAATACCACCAAAAGAAAGCTCTAGTTGTGTGAAGAAAATGATAAAATTTTGGTTTGGGTACAGTGTTGTATGACCGCGCAATTGTCATTCAAAGTGTGAGAGCGCTGAAACCAAAAAATGGCCTGGGCAGGAAGGGGGTAAAAGTGCCCAGTATGGAAAAGGTTAATTATGGTTTTCATTTGGCTGTTCTGTATGTAAATCCCATTCCCTTTAGGCGATGTCCTACAGTTCGGTCGCAGACATTGACTCCAGCTTCTGCCCATTTGTTCCTCATTTGTTTGTTGTGCATTTTCTGTTTTCAAGGCATATTGTTTTAAGATTTCTATCTTGACACTTTGATGTCTTCCTTGGTCTACCAGTACGCTTCCCTTTTACATCTTTCCCAGTTGATTTGGACTTGGTCCAGATTTTAGACACAGCTGACTGGGAACAACCAACATCCTTTGCAACATTTTATGATGATTTAGCTTCTTGAAGATGTTTTATAATCCTCTCCTTTGTTTCAACTGACATCTTTCTGTTGGAGCCATGATTCGTGTCAATCAGCTTGGTGCAACAGCTCACCAAGGTGTGCAAGCACTCTTTTTTAACTGCAGATTATTTAGCAGATGCAATCTGATGCAGATGTTTGTTTTAGAACTGCAAAATACATGGTGATTCCATAACATTTTCCTCAGAGTTGAGTGATTCCATATTTTTCCTCTGCTTGAGCTGCAAGAACAGTTGCAACTGATTACAGTTTTCTTTCTTTTTTATTTTTTAAGTGTTTCTTAAAGCCAGAATGTTGGAATGCTTAATGAAAATAGTTTTGTGGCATGTCTGTGATTGTTTTTTTTTTCTACACAATTAAACCATTGAATGAACATTCTCCTAGAGTGGTGATTCCATACTTTTTTCCAGGAGATGTATATGTACAAGAGTCATACACTGTTCTTGCTAATGCTTATATTACTAACCTGTGTCCAGTCTTTTTTCTTAATACTAATCTACTACTAGAGAATAATTCTTGTCTTACATCTACAGCATTAAAACATGCCATTTACTAAAGTTATGCTATGAATAGAGTTCCCTTCCCCTCTAGCCAATTGCTGCAGCAATTTTTCAAATATCCTAACTGAATTCCCCAAATACTGACCCAAATCTGCAGTTCTTTTTTTGGGTGTCCATGTCACTGCTTGCATGGACTACAGCATTGAATTGCTGTAGTTTTTTTTGTTTTTAATGTTGAATAGCAGATGGAGTTAATTTTTTATGGGCTTTAAAGGGAGGATGGGGGAATTTTCCTTGGGTCTTTTGGGTGAGAAGCATCCATACTGGAAACAAAAAGGAATACAAAAAGACGAGTTTCTTTTTCTATAAAGCAAGCCTTTGGCTATAATTAAACTAACATACAAAGCTCAATTCATAAAGCTTTATGCAAGGAAATGGACTTTTATTTTCAGCCATGTGACTAAATTTTACATTTTCACAAGTATGACATTGTAATTAAGGTTTCCTGTCCTACTATGTTAGCTTTGGAATTGAGCCTAATGCATAGAGGCCAAGTTTATTTGCAAGCATGCCTGGTCAGATGCCTGGTCCTCCTAGGGTGTGTGGCTGCGAAAAAATAAACCCACTGCCCTGGTTCAGATTTAATAAGTGAGTGAAATTATAGGAGAAGTAGGGCCAAGGCTAAAGTCCCCTGTCTGCTGACGCCACAGAGCTGATCTAGTCTGGATCCACCCAGATGCCTGGAGGAGCAGCTCAGGTTTTCAGTGCCTCAGCCTGTCAGTGAGCCACTGAAATTCTGAGCCAGCTGCTCCCTCCCTGTCCACAGCCCAGCACTACAATGAACTTCTCTTTTAAAAGTATGCCAAGTCCAGTAGGTTTCATTCTATATAGTAAAAATATAAGAAAGTGAACAATCAGGCCATATCATGTGTCACTAACTAACATTTTGATACATACTTTTAGTATGATTTCATACCTATGAGTTGCAGTAACACTTGGTAAAACAACATTTACGGTATTTAAAATGGCGCTCCCTCTCCATGCACAAGTTAACTAGCTACCAATGGTCCTGCACATTCCTGCACTGTATTCTTCTTTTGCTGTGAGTTGACAGTAGATTCCAAATAATTGATCTGCTATAATGCAGTGCACGATAGTGCATGTCAACCTTTCTACAGTAATACACTGCAGTGGTGCAGCATAGTGAAAACAGGACCCAAATAATAAAGTGAAGTAGTTTGGCTTTATTGCATCTAGTATAAACCAATTACTCACTTGATTATTGCATTGTTTTTCTTTTTAGAAGATAAATCTGAAACAATTTGAGGTCTCATATTGTGCTGGATTATGATACATAAAACTTGTCTAATGCCATGCAACCATCTCAGACATGCTGCTTGAAACTCACAGAGCGGGAGATGCAGCTAAGCTGGCTGTACTAAATTTTAACTGTAAACATGCAAGAAGACTATATAAATAGATTAGAGAAAAACTGGCTATCTTTTATTGAATTTCAGTATGTACCACACATGGCAACACAAAAAATCAATAGTTACAAGCCAGGGTTCAGGTGTCAAATCAATAAACTATTCTGACTGGCTTTTTATAACTTTTGCAAAGCTTTTGTACTGTCATGTAACCATGAAACCAGTCTTACTATGTCACATGGTGAATCAGTATATGCTTTAGGATACAATGGTTTCAATTGAATTGTAACATAATAAACATATGATTATATTCTACAACAGTATTATTTTCTTCACATATAGCTTTACAGGTTAAATGTGCTGGACAGCCATTGTAAAATTATTGCATGCAGTTTACACATTTTTGTCATTTATTGTGTCTTCGAAGAAACAGTAATGACCTCTTTTTGTCTCTTTTCACTATAAATCACTGCAGCATTGACTAGTAGATTGATTAACATAACATTGTTGTTCATATTTTAGAAGCAATGTTCAGTAGGATTGAGGGTGAAAGAGATGAAGGAAGGTAATATTCTTATTTAAATCTGTTGATTTACGATGTAGGATAGTCATCTGAAATATTTGATGCCATAAAGTACTGCCACTACATCGTGATTTACATTTATGCAATGAGCTCATAGATTATCTAACGAGACTTCTCAGTCCTAAACTACACAGGTGTCCATCATGCAATAGTGAATTCATTATTGTGAGCACTTACCATGATTATCTGCAGCTATACCGTGATGGCTAAATGCAGCTTTATAGTCAGCTTAAAAAGCTCTGTCTCAGCAGATATGTTCCTTTGTCATAAATATGTCACATCTGTAATCCCTATTATATGCATGAAAGGGATATTTTCGAAGCCTTTAACCTGAAGATTGCACTTTTATAGGCAGGCACAGAATAGGTATTGTTACACAATTTGGGTTATCAGCATAGGCAGTAATACCACAGAGCATAAGACAAAATCAAATTTCAACTCCGGAACATGATAATTAACGATGACTTCACATAGTTTAAAAAGGCATCTATGCTGTCAGATTAACTGCATTCTCATAAATATTAGAACAGTTTACAAAATGGCTTTTCTCAGCACTGTTGTGTAGTTGACAGGTTAACAGTTAAAGCATAGCTACTTGGTGATCCAGAATTTCAGTTGTTAAGTATATCATCTCAACGAACATATTGATTAATTACCAGAACAATGCACTAAAACACATGAAATTGACAAATATGTTGCAGTGTTTATTCAGATTCTGTATTTCTAGATGCCTTGTTGAATAGAAACCTTATTTGAATGATGTTCACAAATTCACCATGAAGTTACTTCACAGCAAAGAAACAGTGTGGAAACCACATTTCTGCATATTTCGCACTCTTAAAGCCATTTCAATATGTGCAGTTATTATTATTATTATTATTATACAGTATTTATAAAGCGCCAATAGTTCGCTCAGCGCTGTACATTTGGCTCTGGACACTTACGCTAGCCATACAGTACGCTTATAGATTTTCAGACGAGAATATTCGTATAAACATTTGTACAAAAATTCTTTGCACAGTCAATGAATGGACAAATGTTCGAAAATTTTCACTTGCTTTTCAGACACATCCACTGTCTGAAAATTAATTCGATCAAGAAAGGTTTTCCTTCCTGCTCCTACTAATTTTCCCGTCACTGTGGTCTAAAACGAGCATCCATTTGACCCCACTAATTATTAGAAAAGCAAACAGAGATTCTTAAAATGAAACATTTTGAATGAAATTCTATGCATGTATGGCCAGCATTTTTTAGGCATATAAAAATGAAACTGTCCAGTGCCTCAGGAATATGTTAGCTGTCAAAGGTTAACTGTCCACTCAATGGGAGTCTGTGCAATAAGAGGACCAGAGCAGTGGGGAGGAGAACCTGAATATGGAGTGAATTGATAAGCATTCTAAAGTGGATGTTTGTTTTTTATTTTTTGGGGATGTACATGTGATGAGATGAATATTTTTGTTGAAGATGTGGAAATATTGAAGTGAAAGCACTATTGGAATGAACGGGGGACACAGAGATGTGTGTGTTGTGAAGTCTTATTAGATCCATTTTGATATATGTGGAAAAATCCAGTCAGATGAGTGGGTGGAGATGATTTGGGTGAGTGGGAGGAGAGTACTCAAATTTTACAGTTAATGTATTCCTGAGGTGCTGGACAGTTGCATCCATATTGAACTATGATACATGGTGTTTTGTTCAGCCGCTGGGAGTTGATATTGAGAACACTCAAGCATTGGTAGACATTTGAAATATTTAGGCATACATGTCAATTTCTGGACAGCATCATTTCCCATTTTGACTTCAAAACAAGGTAGTTGGCTTTAGGCCTAATGTTACAAAGAAAAAGAAAAAAAATAATTTTACTACTACCACAAGAAATGAAAGGTGTTGACACGATGTAAGCACAGGTTATTATGATAGACATTATTTCATATGGATGTATTTATTTAATCTATGTTTTTTTGTGATAGACATCAGTGCAAGTTTTTTTTTTCTGATTATAAATGTAAGATATATCCATGGAGGCCTTGTGCACCAAACTCTGACCCTACATTTCTATGTTGCAACAGAAATCAAGATTAGTTATACTACTCTGTATTTTACCATTCTTCAATAATCCAGTTTTCTTGATCACGTGCCATTGTAACTTCCTTGTTTTTGTTTCTATTATTATTATACAGGAATTATATAGCGCCAACAGTTTGTGCAGCACTTTACAACATGAGGACAGACAATACATCTACAATACAATTTATTGCAGGAGGAATCAGAGGACCATGCTCCTTAGCGTTTACAATCTAAATGGGAGGGTCAAGTGATACAAAAGGTTATAACTTTGAGGGATGAGCTGATGGAGAAAGTGGAAATACAGTTATTTGGTGGAGGCAGGATAGGCCTTTCTGAAGAGAAGAAAAAGGTTTTCAGGGATTGCCCAAATGAGGACAGAGTAGAAGGTAGTTGGACAGATTGCAGTAGGGAGGTCCATAGGCTGGGAGACATTCGGGAAAATTCCTGGAGGCAAGCATGGGAGGAGATGGCAAGGGAGCTAGAGAACAGGAGGTCTAGGGTGTAACATAGAGAATGATTTGGTTGGTTTTTTGAGACTAGATTAGTGATGTAGCTGGGTGCTGAGTTGTGGATGGCTTTGTAAGTTATTGTTAGTATTTTGAATTTACCTAGTTGGGTGAGTGTCAGCCAATGGAGGGATTAGCAGAGTGGGGTGGCAGACACTGAACAGTTGTTAAGGTGGATGAGTCTGGCAGTAGCGTTCATGATGGACTGAAGGGGAGATAGCATATGTAAAGGTAAGCCAATGAGAAGGAAGTTGCAGTAGTCAAGGCGAGATATACCCAAGGAGTGAGTTAGATGCTTTGTGGTGTCATTGGTTAGGAAGGGGTGGATTTTGAAGATGCTGCAGAGGAGAAAGTGGAAAGCTTTGGACAGTAATTGGATGTGGGGCTGATAAAAGAGTTTTTACAGAGAAGTCAATATTAAAAAATCCAGCGCAACTACAAATGTGTGTACCACTAAATAAAATTGTGCAAAATTATATAATCTAGTAAATGTGTATGACATCCAACACAACCTTATTTATACCAATAAATGCATATAAACGCATGAAAAACAAAAATAGATACAATTACAATAATTACCTCTACTCTATTTTGAAATTCACTCTATTTGTCAAGAACAATGTTAAGGGACTCAAATCCCTCTATAAATTGAAAAGCATATGTAAACACATGCACATAAAAATATTATAAACAAATCTGAAAATCATAGAGTCCCAAATCTTTCTACTAACTGGTGATAGTAAAAAGAATAGTTATATATTTTTTTTTAATTTTTAATTATTTTTTGCTACTTTTTTTCCTTTTTTTAAATTTTTTTTAACTCACTGTCACCAGAGCAATATAATGTTACCCATATTAACATTATACAACTCTGGGGAAGTGATCAGGATTTTGACAACAGAAAGAAGAAATAATGTGAAGAGAACTGAATTTATGTTTATTTTCTGTGCAGCCTGCAATGGAAGTACACAGGGGGCTAAGAATATGCATGTATCATGCATACTAGGGGGAGTACAACTGGGGGAACCAATGATGGAGAAGGATCCGGGAGTTCTGGTAGATCACAAGCTTAATAATAGCATGCAATGCCAAGCTGTGGTTTCTAAAGCAAGCAAAATCCTCTCTTGTATTAAACGAGGTATAGACTCCAGAGAGAGAGATATCATATCACCCCTGTACAAATCATTAGTAAGACCTCATCTGGAATATGCAGTTCAGTTTTGGGCACCAATTCACAAAAAGAACATTGGGGAACTGGAGAAAGTACAGAGAAGGGCAACCAAACTGATAAGAGGCATGGAGGAGATCAGCTATGAGGAAAGATTAGAGGAACTGAATGTATTATCTCTTGAGAAGAGGAGATTAAGGGGGGATATGATCAACATGTATAAATACATCAGCGGTTCATACAGTATAGTGAACTCGGTGTAGAGCTATTCACCCTGAGGTCATCATACAGGACAAGGGGGCACTCTTTATGTCTGGAGGAAAAGAAATTAAATCTCCAAACATGGAAAGGTTTCTACACAGTGAGAGCTGTGAAAATGTGGAATAGACTCCCTCAAGAGTTGGTTCTGGCCAGCTCAGTGGATTGCTTCAAAAAAGGCCTGGATTCTTTCTTAGTTACACAGAATATAACTGGATATTAACATTTATAGGTAAAATTGATCCAGGAAATATCTGATTGCCTCTCAGGGGATCAGGAAGGATTTTTTTTCCCAGCAGGAGCAAATTTGATCATGCTTTGCTGGAGGTTTTGCCTTCCTCTGTATCAACTGTGGGTATAGGATTATAAATATATATATTTTTTTAATGGTTGAACTTTTGTCTTTTTTCAGCCAGACTAACTATGTAACTATGTAACAGTTGCTAGCTATGGTAGAATGGTACATATACTTGAGCCTTAACCACATCCTGCCCAGCCTAAAGCAATTTGATGAGGGGGGACATTATGATTGCTTGCAAGCACTTTACTGAGTAAAATTGATTCATTCAGTTTGTTTTGCTGTGATTAGCTGTGATTGGCCACAGCTAATCACATGACACAGATGGGCTGTTATTGGCCCTGTCTGTACCAAGTGATCACTGTGACCAAGCACAGCAAGCAACATAATTGTAACAATGAATGGCATGAAAGGAAGCCAATCATTGTTTACAATTGCCATGTGATCTGCTGTGATTGGTCACTGATCAGTCACTGGATGTGTCTGGTGGACAGATCATGCCCATAGCACATCGCTCACATGATCGTTCCAGGAGGACATCATACAACATCCACCCTGAATGGCAAAGGTCCCCCTCATCAAATTGCTTTAGGCCAGGCAGGATGTGGTTAAGACTCAAGTATATGTACCATTCTGCCATAGCTAGCAACTTTGTACTTCCATTGCAGGCTGCACAGAAAATAAACATAAATTCAATTCTCTTCACATTATTTCTTCTTTCTGTTGTCTGTGGCTTGAAACTCAGATCTATAGTTTACGGTGTCCCATTTTATAATACATTGTCATCCCAGGGGTTTAGCAAGTCAATCATATTTTGCACCAGTACCATGTCATTTTAAATTATGCTCCCAAAACGGACACCCCTTTTTGTTCCTAGGCCACTGTATAGAATGAAGAAGATGGTTTCTCCATCTTTAGCTCAAAGTGTGCATATTGGACTCCTGACTCTGGATCCTTGATGTCTAGGGGTCAAATTACATATGCTGAAATTACATCATTTTTCAGCTATGTGCTCTTGTTTTGCTCTATACATATTAGAGAAACATTAATTTTTTTGTTCATATCCCTATTTTCCGTATCTGTATTGTCACCTGCTGCAGTATACCTATTGAATTGAAAAAAGTTTCAATTTTACCCAGTATTATTAAAACCTAACACCTCAAGGCTAGAACAAGACTGTCAATGGTTTTTGATATGATATATGTTATAGAAGATATAAGATGCCTCAGTTTAAATTTTGCACAAAGGTCCTGTAGCTTTTAGTAACACCTCTGCCTAAAGCAATACTTCCACAGCTACGCCATTAAGATATTTTATACTTTAGGCTTTTTTGTTCCCAAGAGATGATATAGAATTGCTTGGTAGGCTTTAAAAGTTATATCCAGTAAACAAAACAAGTCTTATCTTTACTAGTAAGCCCTTGAAAATAATCTTTTAGTGAAAACCTATATAATCCAGAGACATTGTTATTTGAGATTAACTTTAACTGCCATCATAAGTATTTGCTGCCAGTTTTTTTTTCTGCAAAGTCCTTGAAACACAGCACCAACCATAAGATGACTGAGGAATACAAATGTGACAGTATGAAGTGTGAAAACAGAAAGTTGTTGATATTTGAGCACGTAAAAAAAATGCTTTCTGGAGAGACAGATAGATAGCAGTCCCTAAGCTGCATAAAACGAGGAGAGAAAACAAGTGACAAGGTTTAAAGGAGTAAAACAGTGAGAGATGGGATGATGCTGTTTGTCAGGTCAGAAGGTGAGTGTGAATCTGAATGGTCTGCTGGATATCGTATCTTTACCGGATTTTAGTAACTGACAGCCTAGTCTCAGAGTTAATATTATCCAGACAATGTAATAAGTCCCCAATGTTCAAAGCCGCAGTTAGACTTCCAAAGGGCAGTGTAGGCAGACAGCTTACTTGCTCAGAAAATTATTTAGAAAAAAAAAAAAGTGCCATAAGTAAATTCATCATTAGATTTATTACTTGTATTCTTAGTGTAACAAGACTACAAAGCTTGTAATTGCCCTTTTAAAAGTAAGTCGTGTAATAGAAGCACAAGGGTAATTAATACAGGCTGTGAAGGGAGCCATCTGTAAATGAAATCTCATGAGGCACTAGTAGTTTAAGGAAGAAAAATCACTGATGAATCCCTATTGTTGTTTTCCCTCCTTGTGTGTTACAGAAAGTACAGCATCAAGGCTGGAACCTGGAGACCTATTAAGCTTTTCTCTCTTGATTTAATATTATGAGACAGGTTGCTGTAAATAAGAGGTTAAAACAAGCAGGTGTTGTGGGGGAGCACTAATTAGGCCCTGCAGGAATTCCAATATACTCTATAGTTATTGCATTGTCCAAGGACGTGTTTTACTGGAGATAATACCAGCTAAAGGAGAACGTATGCAAGAATCAGGCTATAAAGTCAAAATGCGTTATAACTGTGCAAGTTACCTATTATTTAGCTTTACATAATTTTCCAAATCAGACTTTTGATCCTGGAAGTCTGAGTGTCACATGTCACTTGAAGTCTGACAGCAGCTTAACCTTATGCTAAACACACGAGCTACTACTGCAGTATTGGCAGGGTGCTGTCTAATCGACTGGGAACTTGAACAGAAAAACAGCACTGCCATGTTCTGTAATCTGCCCTTAGTGTGCCAAAATGGCAATCTCACTCTTCCAGGTGTATTTTCTGTAATGCAAAATAAATAAACAAAAACTTCTGAAAATGAGTTCCCCTGTATGACTGCGACAGGGAGTTCTCTGGTGGGGAAAAGATAGCATGTGTTTCTGCTTCTCAGATTCTATTCAGAATAGAACAGGTGATTGACCAGTGAAGAGTTTTTCCTTCCAGCTGACAATATTCTTGTTTTGTTTCCAGCTGTCTAGTTGCCTCTCAATCTATAATTTGGGGTTTTGTCAGGTGTTAGGGAAATGAGGTAGGAATGTTGCAAAGTGTACCTGTCAGCTGTAATAAACGGGTCCTGCAGCACACAGTACAGGAGCACTGACATCCGCTAGTATTCACAAGAGCACTGTACTATACTTTCACAGGTGACTTTTCATTACAATACTCCAGGGAATAGACAATTCATACAGAATTACAAAAAGACAACGTTTCTTTAAGTGATACAAAAAAACAACATATACCGTATGAATCTACATATGTAACATAAGATAAAAATTTGTTTGTGCCTTCAAGTTGACACCTTATTTTTCAAATGCTATTAATTTTAAAAGGCTATTAATGGCTTTGTACTGCTTTTATATTACATTTCACCTAATGATAGAGGTCATTGTGCTCCATGCAATAGTATGCTTTATCAGGACCATAGGTGAAATAAACAGTAAGGGGTGTACATAGTGATCACATATGCTGTTATGGTCAGGCTTATCTTAACCATAAGCTTACAGTGCACTTATACCCCCTTTCTGCCCAGGCCAATTTCCAGCTTTCAGCGCTGTTGCACTTTGAATGACAATTACCTGGTCATGCAACACTGTACCCATATGACATTTTTATAATTGTTTTGTGACAGAGCTTTATTTTGGTGGTATTTAATCAACTCTGGGTTTTTTATTTTTTCTTAAACAAACCAAAAACCACTAAAAATTTTGAAAAAAAATTTTGTTTTCTTAGTTTTTGTTATAAAATTTTGTAAATAAGTGATTTTTCTCCTTCACTGATATGCACTAATGAGGCTGCAGTGGTGGGCACTGATAGGCTGCACTGATGGACACCGATAGGTGGCACTTATGGGCACTGATGAGGAGGCACTGGTAGGTGGCACTGATGGGTATTGACAGCAGTGCTGTATTTAGGTTTTGTGCTGCCCTAGGCAATACAAAAGTGGAGCCCCCCAGCAGAAAGAGCCTGCCATTGACCAAGAACACGCCTTCCCTCCATCCAAGCCTTCCACTACCACTGCCCCCCATACACCAGCAACCATCCCCCATGGCGAGAGAGAGAAAGACACTCACTTTCACAGCTCCGGACATCACCAGGAATGAGAATCAGGCTGTGCATACACCGTCATGAAACCCACAGCATCTCTTGGAACCCACCAGGTCCCCATGCCACGTGTGTCCCTTCTTCTGTCCCTTCATCCAAGCGGCTGTGCTGCCCCCCCAAAAAAATACCATCCTAGGCAAATGCCTTGTTTGCCTTGTGGTAAATACACCCCTGATTGACAGGCATCACTGATGGGCACTGAAAGGCAGCACTGGTATATGGCACTGATATATGGCACTGATAGGCAGCACTGACTGGCACTGATAGGCGGCACTGACTGGCACTGTTAGGTGGCACTGACTGGCATTGTTAGGTGGCACTGACTGGCACTGATAGGCAGCACTGATAGGCGGTACTGACTGGCACTGATAGGTGGCACTGACTGGCACTGATAGGTGGCACTGATTGGCATTGATAGGTGGCACTGACTGGCACTGATGGGTGCCACTGAAAGGCAGCTCAGATGGGCACTGATATGTGGCATTGATGTGCACTGGTAGGCACTGATATGTGGCATTGATGTGGCACTGATGGGCACTGGCACGTGGCACTGATGAGCACTGACAACTGGCACTGATGGACACTGACAGGTGGCACTGCTGGGGCTACACTGATCATCAGGGCACACTGATCATCAGTGCTCTGATGATCAGTGTACATGTCCCCTTCGCGGAATGCCGATTACCGCCTCTCCTCTCAAGTTGTCAGTGTGACAGCTCGTGAGGAGGGAAATGCCTATAAACGGCATTTCCCTGTTTACATGTGATCATCTGTGATTGGGCACAGCTGATCACATGACCGAGCCGACATCTTCCTCTCTTTCCGTGGATCGGTGATCCGCTGTGTCCAAGGAACACAGCGCACCGCCGATCGCTGCGCTGCACGCTCCGGGAGTCGCGCATGCGCGGTTAGAATGGGAGGACGTCATATGATGTCCTCCCAGAACGAGAGAACCACCTTGCGTCCATCATATTACTATATGGCGGGTGGGAGATGGTTAAAATAGTACCTTAAAGTAAAAATAGTGTAGCGCTTCTTTATAAATATTAAATACATTTATTTAATATTTATAAAGAAGCGCTACCAGGGGCGGACTGACAACTCATGGGGCCCCCGGGCAATAGGGGATCATGGGGCCCCTGTGTCCTTGGCCAAACTCAAAAAAGCCTCTGAAAAAGGTACCAGGGGCATCTCATGGGGCCCCCTGCTGACCCCGGGCCCTCGGGCAGTGCCCGAGTTTCCAAATGGTCAGTCCGCCCCTGAGCGCTACACTACTTTTACTATAATTTGTATACACTGTTTGGGTATCAGTTTAGAGTGTTGGCAGCTATATAGTAGGGTTCACTTCCTTTACTAGCGCAGGAGGATTTTTATATATGTTTTAAAATAGCACCTTGTACATGAAAAACGGCAATGAACACCAGAGACTATAGATAGCAGAAATGCTCCAAATATTGAGAGTAATCATGTAATTATGGGCCACTGAAGACATCAAGGACCCTAAATAGTCCTGTCTACATCCTTTCCTCCAAAGGCGTTCCGAAAGCAAGAACACCTTCTTGGAGCTTCTAGAACAACTGTGGAGGAGAGGATTTCCGGTGAAGTTTACTTTTGTTTTTCCTTCCGGTGAATGTGGTGACTTCACAATGGGCAGTGCCTAACATGTTTTGTCTTAGATGTTTTGTCTTAGATGGCATCTTTTGGGACACAGACACCATAATGAGTCACCATGTTAGTCTCTCTACTCCAAGGATCTGTTGTTTTGAACCAGTAGCCATATTGGGCTCAGCTCAAATACTTCTAATACTCACAGAAGGGTCATTAATAACACTGTTCAACAAATTTTTATTTTTTGCCAGTTTTGGAAACAAAAGGATCCATTTCTTAATGAATTTCACATTCTGAGTTCAAATATAACAATGAAATTTGTCAATTGGCTCTAGTTTTTCTGTAAACGGAAAGTTTTCTACTATAGGCGTAATGACTACATAATGCACAATAATTATATAGATAGATGTCTTTCCACAAATATAAAGCAAGTGATATTGACTACATAACAAAGCCTAAATGGCATAATATATTGCATAGGATTACCAAGAAAAATTATAGCCATAAGCTAAGTTGAATCATTTTAATACTTAGGATTCTCACTAGTTTTGTCTTCAGTTTGTGTCGGTTTTGCTTCTCTTGGCTTTTCTCTTGTATTCGAGGAAAGGGCTATCTCTTACAACTGCACGTGACTACACGCTTCAGGTTCTTCCTCACTTGACTCAACCACGAAGGATTCTGGTGCTTTAGGAATTGGTAGCCCCTCTCCATGAGGAACTGGACGTATTGCCGATGGAATATTTGGATAGTGCACAGATAACTTTTTCTTCTTATTTAGCCCTTTTACAATTGGAGGCACCATACAAAAGTAACAATTACTAACATGATCTGTTGGCTCTCTCCAAATCATTGGCACAGCGAAAGGCATAGATGCCTTTTTTCCATTCAACCATTGCTCCAGTGCCGTCCCACAAGAATTGCAGCATATATGTGGTGCCCAGCTCTTGTCCTGGTCTCCTATCTTGCAGCCAAAATACAAGTTGTAGGCTTTCTTAATCATTCCTGTTATCCTCCTTTTTTGTGAGATAAAAGTTATTTCACCGCAGATATAGCAGAAATTATCTGCTTTATTCACACAAGTTCGAGGCATTACTGAGTAGCCTATATAAGCATAAAACGAAATGTAAAGACGCTGTGGAACTACAATCAGCTACAGATACTGCAGCTTTTATGCAGTGAAGTGATGCAATTAAAGGCTAATATTGCATCATCTCAGTATACATGCAATTTTCTATTGGTCACCAGTATCAATTGCGCAATATGCAGCTGAAGTTGCATCATAATTTTGAATGGCTTACGTCATTAGATGGGTGAATATATCATGGAAACTAGAGCCAATCAACATTTTTTAGGGTCATTTTCGTTTTCAGCACCCCAAAATTATGTAAGATTAGCTAATTTTATGCCCAAAACTTTTTACCTGTTGAACAGTGTAATAGAAACAAATTGACAGAAAGGTAAGCTCCAAAACCAAGCCTCAATTTGAACAAGTGTTATATGGCTTCCCTAACATGATGGTATAATAATCTTAAGCTCTTGTAGGACGGAGTGTGGGTAAACGGGTTTGAGGATCTATTTAATAGATTGATTTATTACCAATATCATTGTATTACAATCTGGTGTTTCTATCATTTTAATGTTCTGTAATACATCTGTGGAAATATTAGCACCTTTTGAGCTCCACATCCCTCTTGTGTGTATTTAGGTTAATAATTGTAATGCTGGAACAGAGTAAAGCTCTTTTGACTGTTACATAAACCCATAAAGCAAACAAAAATGTCCAATCTGACAGGAAGGATGGGACTTCTGGGTGATTTCATATCCACTACTTGGAGCACAAAGTGACCATATTGGTATAGGTGCTTCTGGGTTTTAACCACTTCCTGTTCGGACACTTTTACCCCCTTCCTGTCCAGGCCAATTTTCAGCTTTCAGCACTATCACACTTGAATGACAATTGCGCGGTCATGCAACACTGCACCCATATGAATTTTTTACCATTTTTTGAGACAGATAAAGCTTTATTTTGGTGGTATTTATTCACCGCTGGGATTTTAATTTTTTTTTGCTGTGTTAATGAAAACGTCCAAAAATTTAGAAAAAAAGTGTTTTTCTTATAAAATTTTGCAAATAAATAATCTTTCATCATAAATCTTGCCGAAATGTATTCCGTTATCTTTTTAGTAAAAAACAAAATAAGCCAAATTAGTTTATAACCAAAAATTATCATTTTTAAACACTTTTTTTACATTTTTATTTAATTTTTTCATATTATTATTTATGTTTTTGTTTTTTTTACATACCGTCACCCTAGCAGTACAGCGTCACCATGGTGACACTGTACTACTTGTGGGGGTTGATGAAGATTTATTTTTTCTTTTACAGTGATTGCTTTTACACCCATATAGGATGTAAAAGCAATAATTTCTCTTTCTCTCTGTCTGCATTCTTGCAGCCATTGAGAACTA